>NC_041394.2:138645923-138963423 GCF_900747795.2 Erpetoichthys calabaricus
TGGGGGAGGAACGATCTCCTCAATCTGTCTGTGGAGCAGGACAGTGACAGCAGTCTGTCGCTGAAGCTGCTCTTCTGTCTGGAGATGATACTATTAAGTGGATGCAGTGGATTCTCCATAATTGATAGGAGCCTGCTGAGCGCCCTTCGCTTTGCCACAGATGTCAAACTGTCCAGCTCCATGCCAACAATAGAGCTTGCCTTCCTCACGAGTTTGTCCAGGCGTGAGGCGTCTTTCCTCTTAATGCTGCCTCCCCAGCACACCACTGCGTAGAAGAGGGCGCTCGCCACAACTGTCTGATAGAACATCTGCAGCATCTTATTGCAGATGTTGAAGGACGCCAGCCTTCTAAGGTAGTATAACCGGCTCTGTCCTTTCTTGCACAGCGCATCAGTATTGGCAGTCCAGTCTAATTTATCATCCAGCTGCACTCCCAGATATTTATAGGTCTGCACCATCTGCACACAGTCACGTTTGATGATCACTGGGTCTATGAGGGGTCTGGGCCTCCTAAAATCCACCACCAGCTCTTTGGTTTTGCTGGTGTTCAGATGTAGGTGGTTTGAGTCGCACCATTTAACAAAGTCATTGATTAGGCCCCTATACTCCTCCTCCAGCCCATTCCTGATGCAGCCCACGATAGCAGTGTCATCAGCGAACTTTTGCACATGGCAGGACTCCGAGTTGTATAGGAAGTCTGATGTATATAGGCTGAACAGGACCGGAGAAAGTACAGTCCCCTCTGGCGTTCCTGTGTTGCTGACCACAATGTCAGACGTGCAGTTCCCAAGACGCACATACTGAGGTCTGTCTTTAAGATAGTCCACGATCCATGCCACTAGGTATGAATCTAATCCCATCTCTGTCAGCTTGTCCCTAAGGAACAGAGGTTGGATTGTGTTGAAGGCGCTAGAGAAGTCTAGAAACATAATTCTTACAGCACCACTGCCTCTGTCCAAGTGAGAGAGGGATCGGTGTAGCATATAGATGATGGCATCCTCTGCTCCCACCTTCTCCTGATATGCAAACTGCAGAGGGTCAAGGGCGTGTTGAACCTGTGGCCTAAGGTGGTGAAGCAGCAGCCTCTCCATGGTCTTCATCACATGTGATGTCAGAGCAACAGGCCGAAAGTCATTCAGCTCACTAGGACGTGATACCTTTGGGACTGGGGTGATACAAGATGTTTTCCAAAGCCTTGGGACTCTCCCCTGTTCCAGGCTCAGGTTGAAGATGCGCTGTAGAGCTCCGATGCACAGACCTTCAGCAGTCGTGGCAATACTCCATCTGGACCCGCTGCTTTGCTGGCACGAAGTCTCCTCAGCTCTCTGCTCACTTGCGCTGTTGTAATTATGGGTGGGGATGTCTTTCCTATGCTGGTATCAGAAGAAGGATGTGTGGAGGGTGCAATACTCCGAGGTGAGTGTGAGAGTGGGTTATGGTGGTCAAACCTGTTAAAGAAGTTGTTCATTTGGTTTGCTCTCTTCACGTCTCTCTCGATGGTGGTACCCCGCTTCGAGCTGCAGCCAGTGATGATTTTCATCCCATCCCACACTTCCTTCATGCTGTTATTCTGCAACTTCTGCTCCAGCTTTCTCCTGTACTGCTCCTTCGCCGCCCTGAGCTGGACTCGGAGTTCCTTCTGCACGCGTTTGAGCTCATGCTGATCACCGTCTTTAAAAGCCCTTTTCTTCTGGTTCAAAAGGCCCTTGATGTCACTTGTAATCCATGGCTTGTTGTTAGCATAGCAGCGTACTGTTCTTACTGGAACTACAACGTCCATACAGAAGTTGATGTAGTCAGTAGTGCAGTCAACAACTTCCTCAATGTTCTCACTATGAGATCCCTGCAGGATATCCCAGTCTGTAGTTCCAAAACATTCTCTCAGAGTATTCTCAGCCTCCAGAGTCCACTTCCTGAATGATCGTGTGGTTACAGGTAGGACTCTCACTTTTGGTTTATAGTGAGGCTGAAGCAGAACCAGGTTATGATCTGCTTTCCCAAGCGCAGGCAGCGGGGTGGCGCTGTATGCGTCTTTAACGTTTGCATACAGTAAATCAATAGTCTTATTTCCCCGGGTGTTACAGTCCACATACTGGGAGAATGCAGGTAATGTTTTGTCCAGCGTCACATGGTTAAAGTCTCCAGCGATTAGCACAAGCGCCTCAGGGTGCTGCGTTTGTAACTTAGCAACAGCAGAATGGATGAAGTCACTCGCTGATTCCTCGTTCGCCCGAGGAAGTATGTACACGATGACAACAATGACATGTCCAAACTCTCTGGGCCAGTAGTAGGGACGTAAACTTACGGCCAACAGTTCGATATCCCTGCAGCAACTGGAGATTTTGACGTCCAGAGTTACACCACCGTGTATTAACATAGAGATCGAGTCCTCCTCCTTTGTGCTTCCCACAGGTACTTGCATCTCTGTCCGCTCTAACTGTGCTAAACCCGGGTAGCTCCACGTTGGCATCTGGGATGGTGTTATTTAGCCAGGTTTCGCAAAAACACAACAAATTGTATTCTCTGTAGGTCCTGACATTTTTCACTAGTGCAGCCAGTTCGTCGATCTTATTTGAGATTGAGTTTACATTCCCCAGAATCACAGAAGGCACCGAAGGCTTGAAACGCCACTTTCTCGCAAGCCGCTTCATTTTTAGCTTAGTGCCGGCTCTGCTGCCACGATACCGCCTTCTTACCTCATCAGGTAAATATGGAACCACACCGGCACTGGCATTTGTTCTCAGCGCTCGAAGTTGAGTACTTGAATAGGCGAGTCTCGGCGTGTAAAAATCCATGCCCACGTTGTAAAAGTAAGTGTGTCCAGGGAATGAATCCACATAAAATAAAGTAATAGGAGTGATCAATAAATAAAAATAGAAAAATAAAAGTAGAAAAGTACACATACATATACAGTCGTACATGGAGCTGCTGAAAAGGCTGCCACTCACGGCGGCGCCGGATGTCACTAAAATATGGCAACCTTTCAGAGATACCGTATGAGAGTCTTTACAGAGGTGTGCTTCCAGAATTCAAAACATCCAGAAAATATGACAAAGAAATTTTTTTCATTACTATTATTTTCTCCCCAATTTGTTTTAATTTAAATGATGACAGTCATTCTTGCCTATGTGTATATTGCTTTTCCCAGATTAAACCTTTATATACTGTACCTTGTCACACATGCGTTTTAGGAGATCACCTTCTGGGCTCATCTGAGGTATGCAATACCCTGCCGGGATGAGAGTGGCTGCTGTCACTAACAGTCTTGTCTCCTTTTGTTTTCCTCACAGTTCTGACAATACACCCAATGAGGGCAATTAAGACAGAGAAGCCCTGCCCCTTCTGGCACAGACAGAATAAAAGCAGGCATCCCTGAAAGACAGTACAAACAGTCAATAGAAGTATTAGTATTTATAGCCAGCATATTCTCATGTAAATAGTTAAAACTGTGCACTTACCTTTGGTTTTCTTTTTTTCTTTCCATCATGTAGGTTAGTACACAAGACAGGCTGGAAGTGTCACCAGCATCTGAGGGCAGTGGTGCAAAAAAGAGTAGAGGCCCGCTGGAAAAACATACTGCTCTGCTACGAGATGGGGTGGTTCTGCCATTATTGCTGGAGGGCGCATGCATACTAGGACCAAGCTGTATAGTAGTTTTTGGGGAGGTCAACAAGACGTAAACACAGCTACATAAACCGATACCCTAGAGCATCACGATTAACACTAGAATTACCAGAGCCTACGAAAAAACTCGTAAATCCGTCCCACCTTAAATCGCGTCTTAAATCCGTTTGCACCTCTCCGCCAGAGTCCTTTGTCATCTAAATGTGCTGATAAAGCTACTAGCAGCCAGCTATTCCATCCCCCCACCGACTTAGAATGAACTTCTCTCCTAGCTCAAGCCTTGCCTTGATTTGATTACCTGGGATTGAAGTGGAGTTTTACAGTGGAAATAATTCTAGCGTTATTTGGAATACACGCATTTCATGTGTGTTCCATTTCTATAGTAGGCTGTGCAAACACATTTTTAAAACAGAAACGTTTTTCATATTCTGATAGTAAATGACAAAATGTAGGCATAAACTATATAACGTATGAAGCCTGAAGTCCATATATCAAAGAAACACTTTCACAAAAGGTACAAATAAGAGAACACGTGCGCCTTCATTCAAAAAATGTAAAAAAAAAAAGCCGCGTTAGCATGCCACATTGACTTTCTTACTACAACCGCTGCGGTGGCATAATGGTATCAGCCCCTGACTGGGAATCAGAGGGTGGCGAGTTCGATCCCGCACGGCTCCACTTCGAGAAATTAACTGTTCTTATTCTTACAATTTTAGAATAACAACATAAATTTGATTTCAGTCTGTAACAGCCGGTGTAACTTATGATACAGGTAAAGGTTAGCTTTTTTTTTTTTTTTTAATTCACTTTTCATTCTCGCAGTCGCATTCAGAATCAATCCAAACAACCCCATCTGACAAAGCTGGTTTCACATAAATAAAAGTGCACTTTTATTCAAGACTATAACCGAAGAATAAAGAAAGCAAGTTACAGTTAGTGGTTGATACAACAGCTTGCGTGGTGCAATGTTAAGAACTGCTGATTTCCGATCCGTGCTATATAAAATCATCACATTGAAATATTAACAGTTCCCACACACCCAAGGTCCGCCATTCCTACATTTACGACATGTGTACTTGTTGCAGTGTACACACCTCTCTGTGCTATGGTTCCTATTACAGTGAATGAGCACCTGACACTGTACTTTCTTCCCTGGGGGAAGCTGAGGTCTTAGAACGGAAGTTTGTTGGTGCTGTATCATCTTTTCTTTTTCCATCGCCTTTTCCTGTAAGAAGCGACGACGAAGTTCCTCTGCAAGGTGAGCCATGAACACTCTTCTTTTCTCAGTGGACCCCGTGCATGCCTTATACAGTACATGTGCGTTCATCGCTGCTAGGTCAAGGATGTTGTAGAACACAGCAACCGGCCACCTGCGTGTTCCTGTTCGCACTGAACAAGCATGCGCCTTCTGGTCCATGATGTCAACGCCACGCTGGGGAAAAAAGAAAGACAAATATATGTGACATTTTGAAGAAATCATTTTATCACCAGAATAGCACCAGAATACTTCGTCACACTAATATTTTTTTCATTAGCATACCTTCATGTGGTTGTAGTCTGTGACCGTGTTTGTTTTTTTTTTTTTTTATCTTGCCCAATCTCCACATCATGGTGCATTGTGCTGAGAATGCAGACAGACTTCATCTTTTTGGGCACATACACTGTCAGCATGGCACTGGGAGATCTAAACACCAGCGTGGAGAATTGTTCGTGTACTGAACTGACTTTAGCTGCAGGTGGAAGTTCCCGTCGCACTTTATTCATGGTGCCAAGCAGAGTTGTATTGCGGTGCAGCAGTCTATTAGCCAGCGAAAGTGACGTGAAGAAGTTGTCTGTTGTTACGGTTCTGCCTTTGTCCAGAAATGGCTCCATAAGCTTTATGACCACAGACTCGGAAAGTCTTTCTCCTGTGGGACGACTGGGATCTTTTCCTAAATAAGGAGTGGCATTGCACATGTACTTTGTCTCCAAATCTGCCGCAATCCAAAAAGGCAGAACCGTAACAACAGACAACTTCTTCACGTCACTTTCGCTGGCTAATAGACTGCTGCACCGCAATACAGCTCTGCTTGGCACCATGAATAAAGTGCGACGGGAACTTCCACCTGCAGCTAAAGTCAGTTCAGTACATGAACAATTCTCCACGCTGGTGTTTAGATCTCCCAGTGCCATGCTGACAGTGTATGTGCCCAAAAAGATGAAGTCTGTCTGCATTCTCAGCACAATGCACCATGATGTGGAGATTGGGCAAGATAAAAAAAAAAAAAACAAACACAGTCACAGACTACAACCACATGAAGGTATGCTAATGAAAAAAATATTAGTGTGACGAAGTATTCTGGTGCTATTCTGGTGATAAAATGATTTCTTCAAAATGTCACATATATTTGTCTTTCTTTTTTCCCCAGCGTGGCGTTGACATCATGGACCAGAAGGCGCATGCTTGTTCAGTGCGAACAGGAACACGCAGGTGGCCGGTTGCTGTGTTCTACAACATCCTTGACCTAGCAGCGATGAACGCACATGTACTGTATAAGGCATGCACGGGGTCCACTGAGAAAAGAAGAGTGTTCATGGCTCACCTTGCAGAGGAACTTCGTCGTCGCTTCTTACAGGAAAAGGCGATGGAAAAAGAAAAGATGATACAGCACCAACAAACTTCCGTTCTAAGACCTCAGCTTCCCCCAGGGAAGAAAGTACAGTGTCAGGTGCTCATTCACTGTAATAGGAACCATAGCACAGAGAGGTGTGTACACTGCAACAAGTACACATGTCGTAAATGTAGGAATGGCGGACCTTGGGTGTGTGGGAACTGTTAATATTTCAATGTGATGATTTTATATAGCACGGATCGGAAATCAGCAGTTCTTAACATTGCACCACGCAAGCTGTTGTATCAACCACCAACTGTAACTTGCTTTCTTTATTCTTCGGTTATAGTCTTGAATAAAAGTGCACTTTTATTTATGTGAAACCAGCTGTGTCAGATGGGGTTGTTTGGATTGATTCTGAATGCGACTGCGAGAATGAAAAGTGAATTAAAAAAAAAAAAAAAAAAAGCTAACCTTTACCAGTATCATAAGTTACACCGGCTGTTACAGACTGAAATCAAATTTATGTTGTTATTCTAAAATTGTAAGAATAAGAGCAGTTAATTTCTCGAAGTGGAGCCGTGCAGGATCGAACTCGCCACCCTCTGATTCCCAGTCAGGGGCTGATACCATTACGCCACTACGGCGGTTGTAGTAAGAAAGTCAATGTGGCATGCTAACGCGGCTTTTTTTTTTTACATTTTTTGAATGAAGGCGCACGTGTTCTCTTATTTGTACCTTTTGTGAAAGTGTTTCTTTGATATATGGACTTCAGGCTTCATACGTTATATAGTTTATGCCTACATTTTGTCATTTACTATCAGAATATGAAAAACGTTTCTGTTTTAAAAATGTGTTTGCACAGCCTACTATAGAAATGGAACACACATGAAATGCGTGTATTCCAAATAACGCTAGAATTATTTCCACTGTAAAACTCCACTTCAATCCCAGGTAATCAAATCAAGGCAAGGCTTGAGCTAGGAGAGAAGTTCATTCTAAGTCGGTGGGGGGGATGGAATAGCTGGCTGCTAGTAGCTTTATCAGCACATTTAGATGACAAAGGACTCTGGCGGAGAGGTGCAAACGGATTTAAGACGCGATTTAAGGTGGGACGGATTTACGAGTTTTTTCGTAGGCTCTGGTAATTCTAGTGTTAAAGGGGTGGAGTTAACGCTAGAGAGGCTGTCTGTCTTCGGGCCAAATCTGTATTGTATCGTTTAGTTGGAGGCAATATTGGTAATGATACAACGCACAGAGAGAACCCTCTGATCACATATAAAGGGGGAGGATGGCAGCAAAAAAAGAGAGAGAGAGAGGAGCTGGGGAGTTTGTGCTGGCAAAATCTGTAAGGAACTGTGTAAATTGTATTTTTTTTTTTGACTTACAATTGTGGAAGAAGGTTTAAGGAAGAATCCTTTTATTTATTTATTTATTTTCAGTTTTTCAACCTGTAGAATATTTTAGTGCAGAACTTGTACATATGTAGTTCATTATTTGGAACACATGCATTTCATGTGTGTTCCGTTTCTACAATAATCTGTGTAAACACATTGTTAAAACAGAAACGTTTTTTATATTTTAGTAATAAATCACAAAATGTAGGCATAAACTATACAATGTGTGAAGCCTGAAGTCCAAAGATCAAATAAATACTTTCACAAAAGGTTCAAGGATGATACAACACTTAATATAGATCTGGTACGAGTGTGCATGCTCTGTATTAGATACCACAGTGTTCATAATCTTAAGGTTCAGGAAATTAACAGCGAATGTATATATATTAAAAAAGAAAAAAGAAAGAAAACACCAATGCAAGCTGGGCATCATTATTCTAACAGCTTACTAAAACAACAGAAACATTTGTAATGTGCTTTTGATAAGCCAAAATTAAGTATCCACTTATAACTGTTCTTTCTGGTTTTTTTTACTATGACTTAGTTAAACTATGACTTTTTAACTATGACTGTTATTTCCTGGTACAGATGAGGGAGGATATCCAAAATACTTTGTTCAATTTAATTATTTACTTGTAAATAGCAACACCAGTTTTACCACCTAGCATATTTATTGCATTTTTTTCATCTGAGTGGTTTTTGCATGACACTCAATTTTTAAAACATTTATGATTTTGCACTGGAAACATTATTTGTGCAATAAAGGACATTATTTTTTTTATACTTTCAAGAGTTTATATTGCCTTTTTGTCATGCAGGTTTGGTTTCAACTCGGTTATGAATTACTAGGAGCCCCAGGTTGTGCCAGGCATTCATGTGCATGGGATTCCACAATTGGAAAGCAGAAAAATAATCTACCTTGATCTCCTCTTTGGGTTTTATTCAAAGTCACATATGTTTGCAGTGTCCCAAACACGTGTACATGCTGTTTGCACTTATTTACGGAATGTCAGTTTTAATAGGCCAAAGTTAAAATTCAAGAGACATAATTCTGTTATTTTATAGATATAACTGGAATGAAAATGCAATTTTAAATGTATCGATATTATTTATTAAAATATTATAATTATTATATAAAAACAATTGGATCTGTTTCTTAATTACAGAAGCAATATTAGAAATTAATCAGATAATTAGAGTTGAGTATTACGACATCTATTTTCAGTAGTGTAATTGGCCAATAGTGTTACTGACTGATAATATGGTCTGAAAATGGTATCCTGACTTCACTTTCTATGCTATTTTCATAATCTGTTCCTTACACATGGGACACTCAGAGTATTCAAATTACACATATTTTCCCTTGGTGGTCTTAATGAGGCTAGTGATCTCTCTTGATATCTAATGAGGGAATAATTAATGTGCAGCATTTAACTTTCCACCATGAGACTGTGTTTGTAGTCTATTCCCCATTGGTGATATTTTAAGATGTGTTTCAACTTCCAATTGGTACATTTTTTTTGTTTTCAGTCATTGCTTTAATTTTCTAGGATTGTGGGTGATCTCTGTAGTGTATATTTTATAATTTATTGGTCTTGTGTGTGTTTTCACTTTAAATACAACATCAAGAAAATTTATTCTGAAATTTTCCTCATTGATATATTTGTTATTTCAGTTTAAAGTGTTTCCATTTATCTCTTCACACTCCTAATGAAATAATAGGTTTGACCAGGGCCTAAACATGGATTAGTTGTGAATAGGTCATCAAGGTAGAGTGCATATACATACACAAACAAACATGGTCTCATAACAGTGAGGCAGCAGTGAGACAATTGTGAGAATGTGGATTCAAGCCTGACATCTTTATGTTTATTGGAGGATTTGCCTCTGGGATAGTTAGTTGTTGTTTGCATAGCACGTGAATGCCAGGATTAATTCCAAGTAATAATTTTTTCTGAGAACAGTCTTTATGCTTCACACATTTCTGTGGGTTTCTTGCCATGGGTGTTGTTTGTATTCACAGTTGTAAGATGTGATGTAACATTGATTTGCATTTCTACATTGCTCCAGTTGAAGGCAATTTACTGAAGGCAGTTTACTTCTGATCATTCTGTAACGGAGGGTGATTGCTTAATTTATACCCATTGTTGCTGGCAGAGCAACAACTGATACAGTATACAGTACCCTTCCTCAGTTTGGTAGTTCTTACTCCTCTTACCCCATGCATACATTAAACTTACAGTAAACTGTCACTGCTTTTGTGTGATGTAATTTACCCCTTATATTATTCTTGTGAAGCAAAGTGCCTTAACTAATTATCCATGGGTTTTGGACAAAGTATTTTGGATATCCTCCCTCATCTGTACCAGGAAATAACAAAAGTCATAGTTAAAAAATACAGAAAGAATGGTTATAAGTGGATACTTAATTTTGGCTTATCAAAAGCACATTACAAATGTTTCTGTTGTTTTAGTAAGCTGTTAGAATAATGATGCCCAGCTTGCATTGGTGTTTTCTTTCTTTTTTCTTTTTTAATATATATACATTCGCTGTTAATTTCCTGAACCTTAAGATTATGAACACTGTGGTATCTAATACAGAGCATGCACACTCGTACCAGATCTATATTAAGTGTTGTATCATCCTTGAACCTTTTGTGAAAGTATTTATTTGATCTTTGGACTTCAGGCTTCACACATTATATAGTTTATGCCTACATTTTGTGATTTATTACTAAAATATGAAAAACGTTTCTGTTTTAACAATGTGTTTACACAGATTATTGTAGAAACGGAACACACATGAAATGCATGTGTTCCAAATAACAATCTACTGTATGTGGAGGATTGCCGGCTTTTTACTCCGGCCCTCACCCCCAGGCCGCCAGGAGGAGCTCTCCCGACAGCATGATAGTGCCCCGAGTTCCAGCAGGGCCTCATGGACTATGTAGTGTTTATACACAGCCCTGCTGGATACCTTGGGGGCCACGGGGAGTCGCTGTAGGGGGGCTCGCTGACTGTTATGTGCCCTATAACCCGGGAGTACGTCACGGTCACGTGACAGGAAGGAACGACGTGCTCCCGGGTTGAAGAAAAGGACTGTTTACCCTGACCCGGAAGGGATAAGGAACTGTGGACTGATTGGACAGGAACACCTCCGGGTCAGGGTGTATAAAAGGACTCTGGGAAAGCCCAGACATTGAGCTGAGCTGGGAGGTAGGGTGGCGAAGTGTCTGGGCGAGGAGGACAGAGTATTTGTGAGAGAATTTATTGTATTTATATGAGGGTGCTTTGTGCACGTTATAACAAAATAAAGAAGTCTTGGAATTTTATCCAGTGTCTGGAGTGGTACCTGAGGGTGTTAGAGGTGGCTCCATGCCTCTACTGCTACATGTATTATTTCCACTCTAAAACTCCAGCACTTCACTCCCAGATAATCGAGGCATGAGCTGGGAGAACTTTGTGCAAGTTCTGCGGCGGTGAGGGGATGGAATAGTAGGCTGCCTGCTGCTTGTCTTGATCGACACATTTACAAGACAGAAGACACTGACAGAAAGGTGCGAAGGAATTTAAGGTGGGCCAGATTTACGAGTTTTTTTGTAGGCGTTGGTAATTCTAGTGTTAATGGAGGATTTTCATACCATCATTATACCTTTTCCAGCTCATGAGGTACTGTATCATTATCAAAAGCTGTAAGTTGTTTAAGCAAAAAGTTGACATATTCTATCCATAGTTCAAACAGGTTTAAATTATTTGTGTTCTGTGATTTTAGGCAGATAGCATCTTGAGAGACTCAAGGACTGTATTTCTGAAATGGTTGTGAGCAACACTGGAGCACCACATACATATAGGTACATACAGTTCTGTCTCCTTTACTCTTCACTCTGTACATCTCTGACTAGAAATATAACACCAGGTCATGTCACTTGCAGACATTCTCAGATGATTCTGCACTTAATGGTGTATTAATAAAGAAGATGAGACAGAGTATAGGTGTCAGGTGAAGAAGTTTGTGTCTTGGTGCAAAGAGAGTCGTCTGCATCTTAACTTCAGCAAAACCAAGGAACTAGTTATTGACTTTTGACTCACCAAATAACTTTTAGATGTAGAGGTGGTGCACTCCTACAAGTATTTGGGGGTCCAAATTGATAATAGGTTGGACTGGTCTCGGAACACAGGGGAACTATATAAGAAAGGGCAGAGCACAGTGGCATAGCTAGGGGTGGGCAGAGGGGGAGGTTCACCCCAGGCGGCACATTTTTGGGGGTGGCATTATTGGCCAAAAGGCTCAGTATAATTCGTATGTAAGCAGCAGGGTTCGGAAAAGTATCATTCATGAATGAAAAAAGTAAAATTCTCTGATTTTTATCTACAAATGCTTCAAAAATAATTTTCAGACTGCCCTTCTGTGATGGCATCAGACACAGCAGTTGAAATTTATGAGGCAAAAACAAAAATAAACATAAAACATTACACCAATAATCATTTCTAGGAAGATAAACAACTAATTTGCAATTTATAATTTCGTTTCGTTAACAATCTGAATGCGTTTGTGCTCTGTGCAGAAAACATCCCCACCTATCACTTGTACACTACACTGGTTCTGGTTTTCGCAGTGTAGTTATATTAAACTAATAATAAGAACACGGCTTATCAGTGTGTCTATACTATATTCTTGTCTAGTTGATGCTTATAAATAATTGTATGTGAAAAATTATTGCTATTTCTCTATATATGAGTAAATCTATGCAAAATGTATCTTCATTTTTCTCTATACATCATTTTAATTTTCTATTTAATTAGGTTAACATATTCAGATATGATGGAGGGTGGCAAATTGAAACACCGCCCTGCCCCGAGCAGCACGAACTCTAGCTACGCCACAGGCAGAGCAGGCTTATTTTCCTTAGGAAACTGTGTTCCTTTAATGTAGGAAGTGATATCTTTCACATCTACTACAATTCTGTGATGGCCAGTGTGATTTTCTACGTTGTGGAGTGCTGGGCTAGTAACATTACCTCAGGAGTGGCACACCAAATCAACAAGCTAATTAAAAGGTCAGGCTTAGTTATGGAATGCTCTCTGGAGCCCATAGAGGTAATAGCAAAGGAAGAGGAGATTAAAGCAAAACTGAGTGCCATTATGAACGGTGCTATCTATTGTGGCGTGTCACCCCGGGGGACGGTACCCAGCCGGGACACCTGGAAGGACCGAAAGAGGGATTATGCCTCCTCCAGACCTCGAGGGGGTAGCCGCTCTGGTTGGTATGGGAACCACGGGAACAGAGCATAGAAGCTCAACCCTACAGGGGCCTGTGGTCACTGCCAGGGGGCTCCCAGACGCCTGAAGAGCCCTGGACGTTTGTGACATCCCACGTAGTGGGAATTGGGGTTACCAGCCTACACTCTAGGTGTCTAGCATGTGGGACCAAACGTGATCAGGATGATGGTGTAAGACAGGGAGACACGGACGCAAAAAGGGTTGGGTTTTTTGAAAAATAAAGTGAGGTTTTATTTACAGGTGCACTTAAAGAAAAACAAAATAATGTCCTGTGGAATTTATATACCTATACACAGTCCAATACTGCAAAGGACACACAAAAACAGTAATTAAATGGAGCCCAAAATGATGACTATATACAGTATTCATAGTGCTGACTGAAAGTCCCAAATGAAAAAGAATAATGCACACAAACTAGTGAAAACCATATATACACAAAAACCAATATGAAGCTGTCTTCTTCCACAGTGTTCCAAGTCAGGAAACTGCTCCTTCAAAGAGTGTATAGTACAGGATTCACCAAAACAAAAATATTCAAAATACAGAAAAAAAGTGTATATACAAAAATAAACAGTGCACCAATAACCACAACCCAATAAATACCTCTACCAAAGTTAATCCAGAGATATTTATCAATTTATATATACAAGAAAAAAAAGAATATTTACAATAATCAAGGCACAAGCAATAGTGCTTGGTAAAGTCAAGACAGAGTTCTACCAAGTACCTTTCTGTTAGCAAGATTTAGCCAGAAGACCCCCTCTAGAGGCCGTAATTCCCTTTTGTATTCAGCACCTTCGCGCGCACCAATTAAACTGCTCTACGTCATCCCTCCACTGGCACACAATGACGTGAATGCGTCTGCCAAAGGTGGCGTCACCTGTCCTGCACAATTACTATAAAAATTTGAGCAGCTGGCGCACGCGCGCGCGTGTAGCTGTGCTGGCCTTTGAGACGCGGACTGCGCTACTACCTTAAGTGAAAGTAAGCACTTTTAATTTTTTTCCTTCCCTGAGCTACAGGCCAGACAACTGCAACTACGGGATCCCTTTTCTAAACTGCGGCAAACTAATATTAAGGTGCTTTGAACCATCTGTTGCTCTTCTAGTGTTAGAAGAGTGGGAGGCACGCGCACGAGTGGAAGACAGACAATGCAATCCCGGTCGGTCAATGGCAGGGCTGCCTTTCCACTCTACACGAGACCCGCCACGACGATCCAGGAAGTGCTGGCGGAAGTTCATCAAGGGGCACCTGGAGCATATCCGGGGCAGCATAAGACGGGCCGCCTCCCTCCATTGGTCAGCTGGAATCGGGTGGAAGACGATAGAGCTCAGAGGACAGCAGTGGAGGCAGTCAGAGAGAGAGGCATTGTTAGAAGAGGCCTGGACTGAGAGTGCTTGGTGCTGGGGCACTGGGTTGTGTGCGCACTTGTAAATAATAGTATGTATAATAAACGTGTGTGGGTTTGAAACCATCGGTGTCTGCCTTATGGTTTTTTTTTGCGAATTTTCCATTAATGGACAAATTTTCACTTACATACAAAATCCACCTATGATCGTCCTCAGGAACAAAACTTGTACTGAACCCAAGACCTGTCTATACAGACTTATTTATGGAGTATGTGCATAAATAGTGTCTATATGCTCATGAAATTTATCTTCTATCATTTTTGCAGTGTTATGTTTCAAATGTGTTGGGGCAGTGAAATAAATCATGTTGCCAATTATTAAAGCATGTAAGACTATTTTTATTTTATGTTGTCTCTCTCCTCATCCTTAAGAAACAAGCTGCAGACAGGGAGATAAAATCATATAAATTCATACTATTGATTTCTAATATTTTAAAACATTTACACTTCTCACTCAAAATAATCCTTTTACTTTTTTTATTCTTTGCCACTGTTGAAAAAGCTTCTAATAATATAGTATTAATACAGCATTTCACAGGTTGAATGAACTTCTACCTGTATTTTGTATATTTGTCTGTATTGTTTAATACTGTACTTGTGCTGTAGTAGGCCTAGTACTTTGTGGTCATGTTTGTGTTTTACTCAGAAAAAGGATATCCATTTGATGAAGATGCTATCAAGTTGCCAAAATCTCACATGTATGACTATGCATGCTTGCCAAGACAAATTATGCCTTATTATGGCTTGTCATTTCTCATGGCTAAATCTTGAAAATATCAGGCATTGTCAATACAAAATGTAATATAATTCACATTAAGAACCTCCCAAAAAAAACAAAAATTAAGTAAGCTTTTATATTTATTTTGACATGAGTATTTTTAAATTAAACATAGATTTAGCGCAAATGCAATAATTTGCATATATTGCCGACAGGCCTGTTACACTGAAAACACAATGTGGTTTTCTCTAGAGATGTTGAAGAAAGAGCTGGAATAAATTTAACTTCATCACCATTTTATCTTTCAGATTAATTGCTAAGCATACAGCAGTGGCTGAATAGTGAACTGTTTATTACTACTGTATATAATTAGGTGACAGCATGTTATAGTTTAATGAAGTCATGATTTATCTTCGGTATGATTGCTTTTGTGCCTTGAAACAGTAATACATATAAACTATTTGTAACACATTCTTATACACTGAATGCATATCATCAAAATAACACTACACTCAAAAAATGCCAAATGAATACATTTTGTTTTCCCTAAATGCACCATGCACACAATTTACTTTTCCAGCTGCAAATATGCCATTGCTTGCAATTTTCAAAAGCATGCATGACTGGAACTAAATCTGGGAAGTACTGTATACTTACTTAAATAATCTTTACACAATATAATAAATGGTCTGAATAATGAGTCAGTCTGTTGATAATCAAAATGTATAAGAAGCCAGAAGACTTTTCCTGTTAAGTACTGGAAATTGTCTGCAAAGAAAGGGTGTTGCTTTCTATCTCTTGCATTTTAGTTTTTAAATATAAATATTGTAATGAAAATGTTGAAATGCATTGGTGCTATTTCATGAACATACATATTACTTGTAACCGTGATTTATAGGGTTAATATGCATCAAATGCCTCCAACTCTGGTCCTAGCATTCCTCCTCTACTATTACAGTTTTTTTTATTAATTAGTAGCATTGTTTCATAAATTAATATATACTGTACTAGCTGTGTAAGCCTGTGCTGTAAGAAGCCTGGTCTCTTAGAAACTATTGAAATCGTCAGAAAAAAATTGAAATGCAGAGTCGGCGATTTAGTTTTGTCTATCAGTGGCTAAGCAAGTTTCTCTCTTGTTCGTCTTCCCTCAGCAGTTTCACTTTGGTGACAGAGTCACTTTCTTTCGGCTTCATGCTGTAGCCCTGTAATTCTTTCTTCTTCTGACTTGTTAACTTGGGGTCGCCTTGCCTGCTCTTTGAGCTTCATGCTGTAGCATTGCACTTCTGGGACGGACAGACAGACATATACACTTCCACACATAGACATTTATATATAAGATAATGTCACACTTGGGATCAGCTGCAGTGTGCTATGAGCTCAGGATGATCCCGTGCTGATCTGGTCTTAGTACATATTTACAGAAACAAAACTAACTTTTAGGTTTAATACTGTTGCAGTGTGCCCCAGAGCTGCAGATCAAGACTAAGTGCAGTTGCCAGTACAGTACTGTCTCAGCTACACTGCAACTGACCCTGTATGTTTGTGTTGTTAGTGAACGTCTTTGCATTTATATATAGAAACATACTAGGAACGTATAAGATATATAGAAACATACTGAGTCTTGAGAAGCTTCAAGAAGTCAAACAGACTTCTACACAGTAAAGCATTAATCAATTGTAAGCACCCAGCACTTATTGGATTGTGGACAAAGAAACAGATCACCAGTGAGACAGGGCAAAAAGAGAGATAGTGACAGTGTTACATTATGAGAAAGAACAACATGAGAATAACTGTGTGCTGTCTGTTTTTTTATGAGACATTTTTGTGGCCTGTAAGAGCAGGAAAGTGTGACTAGGGCATTAGGCCTTTAAGTGAAGAATTACTGTTCAATGTTGTTCAATAAATGTACCTCTTATTGACCTGAACTCTGTGTGTGGATTAGTCCTTCCACTTCAGTACTTGTTACAATGCTGTGTATGTGTGGGAGGTTTCCACTGTTCTGTATAATGCAGTGTTTCTCAACCTTTCTGGTGTCAAATCACACTTTTTCCTCATGAAAATGTCTTCATGACCCACCAAGGGGGAAGGGTCCTTGGTGAATTAAGCACAATTGTCAGACCTTTTTCCCTTGGTGAATTGAGCACGACACATCGTGACACACTGGGCAACCCACTTATGACCCACTGCCTTTATAAGCAATTACAACTCACTATTCACGGATGGAAACACAACACAGTGGTTAAGAAACAATGGAATAATAAATGGAAAAGAACATCATTAACCTTTTGGAGGGTGATATTTGCTATTTTCTGCACCATCTTCAGTTTTAGCTATGTAAAAATCAGTGGTCTAGTTATGGTCAAAGCTGCAAAATTCAGAAGGCTCAAAGACTGCAGAAGGAGACCTAGTTGGAAAATTCATTCTTATTATTGCAAGCAAAAAGAAAGAATATAAAGAATTGTGGTGAGAGAAAGATTACGTTTTTGTAGAAACAGAGCAAAAGGTATTTTAGTAAATTTAATGGCTATAAATAAAAAAAATATATTCAAATGAATAATAAGTTCTGCTTCCAAAAACAGCCTTAATAAAATAACTCCTTTAAAAATAGTAACAGTAACTAGATAGATAGATACTTTATTAATCCCAAGGGGAAATTCACATACTCCAGCAGAAGCATACTGATACAAATAAACAATATTAAAGAGTAATAAAAATGTAGGTAAAAACAGACAATAATTTTGAATAATGTTAACGTTTACCCGCCCAGGTGGAATTGAAGAGTCACATAGTTTGGGGGAGGAACGATCTCCTCAGTCTGTCAGTGGAGCAGGACAGTGACAGCAGTCTGTCGCTGAAGCTGCTCCTCTGTCTGGAGATGACACTGTTCAGTGGATGCAGTAGATTCTCCATAATTGATAGGAGCCTGCTGAGCGCCCGTCGCTCTGCCACGGATGTCAAACTGTCCAGCTCCATGCCTACAATAGAGCCTGCCTTCCTCACCAGTTTGTCCAGGCGTGAGGCGTCCTTCTTCTTTATGCTGCCTCCCCAGCACACCACTGCGTAGAAGAGGGCACTCACCACAACCGTCTGATAGAACATCTGCAGCATCTTATTGCAGTATGTTGAAGGATGCCAGTCTTCTAAGGAAGTATAGCCGGCTCTGTCCTCTCTTGCACAGAGAATCAGCATTGGCAGTCCAGTCCAATTTATCATCCAGCTGCACTCCCAGGTATTTATAGGTCTGTACCCTCTGCACACAGTCACCTCTGATGATCACGGGGTCCAGGAGGGGCCTGGGCCTCCTAAAATCCACCACCAGCTCCTTGGTTTTGCTGTAGTGTTCAGGTGTAGGTGGTTTGGGTCGCACCATTTAACAAAGTCCTTGATGAGAAAGAGAAAGTACAGTCCCCTGCGGCGCTCCTGTGTTGCTGACCACAATGTCAGACCTGCCGTTCCCGAGACGCACATACTGAGGTCTGTTTGTAAGATAGTCCACGATCCATGCCACTAGGTATGAATCTACTCCCATCTCTGTCAGCTTGTCCCTAAGGAGCAGAGGTTGGATGGTTCTGAAGGCGCTAGAGAAGTCTAGAAACATAATTCTTACAGCACCACTGCCTCTGTCCAAGTGGGAGAGTGATCGGTGTAGTCCTATAAATGCACACCGTGTGTTACAGACACAAACCAAATGTATGTGTGTACTGTATAATATTAACAAAAAGAGGAGCTCACTACTGAAAACGGCAAATATAAGAGTGAGTGGGGATCAAACCGGGGACTCTCGATTACAAGTCAGCAAATCTTACCGCTACGCCACGGAAGCTGTTGTATCATCCTTGAACCTTTTGTGAAAGTGTTTACTTGATCTTTGGACTTCAGGCTTCATACATTATATAATTTATGCCTACATTTTGTCATTTACTAATAAAACATGAAAAACATTTCTGTTTTAAAAATGTGTTTACACAGATTACTGTAGAAACGGAACACACATGAACTGCGTGTGTTCCAAATAGCGATCTATTATTTCCACTCTAAAACTCCAGTACTTCAGTCATTCCCAGATAATCAAACAAGGCATGAGGTGGGAAAACTTAGTGAACGTTCTGTGGCGGTGGGGGATGGAATAGCCGGGTGCTTGCTGCTCGTGTTAATGGTTACATTTAGAAGACAAAAGAGAGCTGAGAACGGTTTTAAGGTGGGCCGGATCTACAAGTTTTTTCGAGACTCTGGTAATTCTAGTGTTAAAGCACTTATAAACATATTGTGTAGTGGTTCACATTTTGTGAGGTGACACATTATGCTACACTGTGCTTGCTCTTCTTCTCTGTTTCCATTACCTAACAATGAGACTGGACAACCACTGCAAACAAGCCTGTGCTTCCATGAATTCAATAATATCAAATATAATGATTTATACTATAGAATCTACTGGCATGCACATCTACTACAAACTGACTATGTTCAAATAAATATAATTTATCAATAATAAAAATTTCAAAAACATAACTAAGATTGAAAGATCCTTAGATTTCTGGAGCTATAATGGAAGTCATAATCAACAATCAAAGAATGACAGCGCGTATGCTAGCAGACATTATAGGAATTAGTTATGGGTCAGGTGAATCCATTTTTCATTAACAAATATGAGCAAGGTCTGTTGACACCAGAAATAAAACATCACTGCATCCAGTGCTCCAAGGAGAACCTTGAGCTAAAGAATTTAGAATGTCAGAAATTTTGTTTCATACCTGGGTATGAAAGTTACACACATTAAATTAACTTTAGAAATTATTTTAATTAAATTTTGCAAAAGATTAATTAAAGAAATCAATGAACACAATACTTATTTAATTAATTAAAACATAGAAAAGTAACTGGAAACTTCTCAAAACAAAATCAAAGAACAAACAAACTTAATAAACACCTTTAGTATGGGAAAAGATGAGAGGAAAGTAAAAACAAAAAGAGTTATTGCCCTAGACCAACATAATAAACCAAATATCAAAACATTTAAAAAAATATTATTCCAAATGATAAAATTATTTATACAAAAAATCTCAAAATCAGTGGTATTTCTACATTAAAGGCCACAGGTACACTGCCCCACCAGATATTGTGTAAAAGTAAATAAGGTCCTCTCAGAAATTTAACTTTTTAAAAAAATGTTCTAGAAAAAAATATTACTTCTTGTAGTCTGTGAAATTGTCCTTTTATGAGGGTCTCCACTTCTGGCCTGTTTCCAGCTGAGTTGTTGAATCAATTGGCCCTGCAGTGTTCTCTGTATCCTTGGGTGTGTGTGAACATGTCCAAATTGAACTTTCCAGTTTGGTGATGGGGTTTGAAGGTCATCATCTGCATTAAGATGAGGATAACATGTGGTGTTTGCTGTTTTTTTAAAAACTTTTTTCTTTTTATAATGAAGGAAAAAGAGCACAATTTTTATCTCCATAAGTTTTTCTGTAACATTGCACCACAATTGCCATAAATGCCTAACATATATATATATAGAGAGAGAGGTTCGATCCCCGAGAGGGGAGCAGTAGAGTGTGTATGCCTGATGAGCCCAAATGAGGGTGTACTCTTTGCATTATTTGACAGTAAACTATGCAACATTCCATGATCTGCTCCTCGCAACTGAAGAGGGCACCGTGGCAGACCAACCACAAGCGTTACCTGGTAGGTAACCACCCACACAATTCAGGTCGGGACTCAGACTATGAATGCAATGAATATATATATATATATATATACATATATATATATATATATATATATATATATATATATATATATATATATATTGTGGCAGGCAGCCGGGGTCCATGCCCGGTTGGGACGCCCCTGCGCACTATATCAAGGGGGAGCAGCCCTGGACAGTGCAATACCTCCCCCTGGACACTAGATGCCCACCCCTTCTGGGTTGGAGCGAGGCCTCGGTTTCCCACAGGGCTCCATGGGAATAGGAGTTGGGTGCAGCCCTGTTGGGTCCAGCAGGCACCGCCAGGGGGTGCTGTGTTTGGGACTCCTGAGCCCATGTGGGCAGCATATTCATCACACTCGGAAGTGCAGCCAGAACTCAGTGATCAAGCACCTGAAGCACTTCCGGGTGAACTATAAAAGGAGCCAGCGACCACCACTCAGCAGCCAGAGTCAGGTGGGAGGAGGACAAAGCTTGCTGAGGAGGAGTGGTGGTGCCAAGAGGAAACAGAAGTGCTTTTGTGTTTTATTCTGTGCTGTGGTTGGGACTGTGTAGTGCCTGTGGGACATGTGCCCACAGGGGAAGAAAAATAAATAATTTTTTTACTTTACACGTGCCTCCTGTGTTCAATCTGTGTCGGGTTTGGTGCTATATAGCATCCTTCTTACTAAATATATGTATATATATATATATATATATATATATATATATATATATATATATATATATATATATATATATACATAGGGGTGTGCAAAAGTAGATTTACAGTTTTCTGTATGAAAAAAAGACGTAGGTTATGATTATTATAATACTATAGCTTTATTAACTCAAAAGAATGTCACAATGGCACAGTGCACTTAGGTACAATCTTGTAAGTGCTCAAATTGATGGCCTTCATTAATAAATAAATAATAATACAAGAATAAACTCTGTTTCTTGTACTTGCTACCGTAGACCTACTTTTGTCAACCCCTGTATATACATACATATATATATATATATATATATATATATATATATATATATATATATATATATATATATATATATATATATATATAGTGCCAACAAATAGCAATAAAATAGTATTTTATTGTTGCCCATTGTTTGGCCTTAATGTTTGAAACCTTGGCACCAGGGAGGCATTTTACTCAAAATGGATCCTCAAACAGGCCAATAAGGCTCAGGCCAAGAAAAGTAGAGGTCAGGAGGTCCTCAAGAAGATGCAATACAGAAGCCTTTGTAAGGCAGAGCACCTGACTTATTCATTATTATCCTATATACTGAGTGTTGTTGTGTTCTCTATTGTGTTTAGACCTTGTTGGATGATATTGGCTTAGGATATTAGACAGAGATAGCGGTGAATGATATAGTGTTATAATTTTTAAAATCATTTTATTACTTATAAAACTGGAAGCTTCTAAAACTTTAATCATACAAACAAAGTAGATGCACTATAAATAAAAAGTTCAGAAAAATAGGGAATGTGCATTAATTACATCCTGAGGAAGCAAATTAAACATGTATGCAATCAAAATATATTTTCTATATAATTTTCTTTGCTTTAGCATTTGTAAAACTTTTTAGAACCTTTAAGTAATATTGATATACACCTCAAAGGTGCTGAAAGAGAGAATATTATTGGGCCATTTTTAATTTATGAATATGAACTTTACCCATAATAATAATTACATTTACAATAAATAAATATTATTTTTTCATGTTTATTGACACAATACAATAAAATGTCAAAATGAATTATTGCACTTCCAAAACATTATTGTTTGATGCTCTACAGAATCATCCAGGTACACCTAACTATCGACTGCAACACTGGAGTACAGCTTGTGAGCATGAGCTGCTAAAGCCTGGAAAAACTGAAAGTCAGCAAAATCCACTGCCCCATCATTCATTTGGTTTTAGTAAGGAAAGTCTTTCCAATAATAGTCTCAGTGAGGACAGTGCACTAGTGACTGTGATATTAGTAAGCATTTGTGCAAAAGGAAGGCAGCCCAAGTTGTGCTATTGTGGGGTGGGCTTGTGTTTTATTATTTAGTGCAAAACCTGTATAGGATATTATGTTTTTCCACAGCAAACCAATGCAAATTATTGTGTATGTTATACAGTAGTATATATAGTGTAGACAAATGTCTATGACTTTCCCATTGGGATTAATAAAGTATGTACTACTAATATAAACAAAAAAATACTACATTATATTGATGTCATATTAATACAAATAAACATCATTATTTTGATAAATAATGCACTTATATTTGAAGTGTATGCTGGCTGATCCTGGCTGGCCAGCAGGAGCTTTGGGCGATATAGGGAGGTTGCCAACAATGTTATGTCAGGTCCAGGGCGCTTGTGCTGCATACTGCACATATTTCTGGTACTGTCTAGATAAAGTGAGACAGTACCAGAAATATGTGCAGTATGCAGCACAAGTACTTTGGCTTTGATAGTTTTTTTTAATAAAGTAAATACACAAGGTGAATAAATAGATGCACTTATCTGTCTTATGGGATTGGTACAACCAATGGCCCGCAACCATACTGTACTAAATCTTCCTCTGTGCCATCTCCCATTCTGCTCTCTATCTTTTTCTCCCTGTTTCTCTCTGGTCTTTCATGCTCTGGACAGCAAAATGTCTATCACCAGCCATCTTCACAAGTCATATTCAGCTGATCTCCTTCACAGGGGTGGCTTTAAATCAACCACAGAGAATATTTCAGGCAAAACCCTCGACTTACTTCTTGAGCCATGCATGGTCTTCCTCTTTTCTCCTCAGATATCAGGTCAGGATTCTCTTTAGCAGCCCTTAGATGTTACCACTCATTACCTCCTTGGTCCCTGAGTCTCTTTTACTAATGGGTCAGGCATCTAAGCAATGACTGGATCACCGTAGCCCAGCATTCTGACGAAATATTTGAATAAGTCTCCCTCGGATGTAGCTCTTCTAAACTAGCTGTGTCCCTTGTCAAAAATATGGAGCTGGTGACTGTCTTTTGGGGATCAATATGAACAATGACCAGGAGAAACGATACAGCAGACCAGGTAGCACTGAGAAGTTCTGTTCCCAATGCCAGGCCAAAGGATATCCTACCCAACAACAAATGACATTACTCCTGCTCCATCCAGGATCTGTCCCTTTCAGCTCTCCAAATTCTAGAAATACCTCAGCCTTTCAGAAAGACATCATTTGACTATCAGATGAATGGGAAGACACTGCAGTGGCACTAAGAGTGTTAACTAGAAGAAGACAGATCAATTCTTCCATTTTTTTGTTCTTTTGCAATTTTTCCCTAATTGTTTCCCAATTCTTTATTATATATGGATTTCCCAAGTTGGAAGCTGATCTCCTTCTCATATTTAAATGTGATTGTTTTAGACCTTATATAGGCTTCCTCTAGGCATTCCTGATACTCAATCATACTTCTTCTAGCAGTATAGTACTTATTTTGGCATGACAGGTGATACAGCCATTGCTAAAATATATTTTGTTCATGACTTATATATTTCATTCTCTGCCCTGTAAAACGTTTGCTCTCTTGATTATCTTATCCCAACCAGGAATAAACCATGTATAATTTTCTAGTAATGGGATATTTGGTTTACTTTTTATACTGTTTGTGCTTATTTGGCATGTCTACACTTAACGTGTACTTGTCACAATTTTCATTTGTGCTCATTTTCAATTAATACTATGTATGTATGAAATGTATTGTTTGTATATTGATTTTGTAAGTTGTCCTGGAAAGTCGCCTCTGACAAATAAAGAATAACAATAATAATAATCAATAACATCAAACACATTCAACTGTTTGTCTATTTCATTTTATTGATTTGCAACACTGTGATATATGGTAAGAAGGACTGAAAGGGAAAATTGTCAGCTTTTGAAGGATTGTTCAACTGTAATTTTCTATATCATGCATCCAATGTGAGGAAGCACATGATAGATGATTATACTGTTTTTTGTGTGAACCAAATATTTTCATTAAAGTGACAGAAGTTATTCTGGATTTTGAACAATTGGCTGTGCTGTTTGGCTTACTATATATTATGTCATGACTAGCAATAATCTGTTATTAGATGCATTATACTGAGAAGATAACACATGGCTGATGTTACGAAATGTTGCTTTAGAGCATCATTAAGACCCAAGGATACTGCACAAGGATATTGACATTTGGCTACAATTAGATGTTTTGGAAAATATTATTCCTGATTAAAGTAGGGAATACACTATCAATATGCATCTTCTAAAAAGTGAAAGTGCTTGCTCCTTATCAGCCTCAAAAGACAAAGGACTGCTAAAGAGGAACTGACTTTGTTATGACTTTGCTATGAAAAAGCAGTTTCAGGCAGCATCCAAAAAAATGGTGATCACTAAGCAAATTCTTATCCATTTCATCAGTATCAACACTCCCCAAAATACACCATCCATTTATCTTGGCAATGTATAGAAGGGATGTCACTAACCAAACAAAATATGCATTCTGGAGGTGGAGATGTACATAGTTAATAACAAAACATAAAGATTTACAACCAGATATATTCACATATTAAATTACAAATCTACTATTTTTGGGTAATTAATACTACAAAAATCATTAGCACTTTCATTGTGCTTATTAATCAGAATAAAAATAAAATATTCAAATAATTAAAACATAAAAACATTTGTTTTACATATTGATATATGATTGGCAAATCCACTTTTTACCTTGAGTCCAGATGTGCTTAATATAGTGATTCATCTTAAAAGATAAGGTTTTCCCCATGTGATTAACAAATTAAAAAGACCAGGAGATGAAAAGCGAAAAGGAGCAGACTTACTCAAGGACACAACAACAAGCATAAGTCTGTAACCAGACAGATAAAATACTAGCAACTAAGCCAAAAAAGAATATCAAAAAGTCACAAAAAAGGTTAAAACCACAATAGAAAAAAGTTGTCCTAACCAAAATCTATTAAATGTACATCTAGGATAGTGATCCAGCCATGCTATCATCTCTTATAGACAGGCATGATGAAACAAAAAGTTCATAAGTCATTGCTATGTTATATCACTAGTTCAGAAAGAAGTATGCAGTTTTAATTGCTGCTTATGGAACATTTGCTCTCTTGGAAGTGAAACCATTTTGGTAAATGATATCATATTAAGTGCAAAATCTGATCTGTGTCTTCTCACTGAAACCTGGCTTGGTAAATCTGACACTGTTGCCCTAGCTGAGGCGTCACCACATGGATACACATTCCTTCATAAGTGTAGAGATTCTGGTCGAGGAGGAGGCTTTGGAATAATTCATTGTAACAAAATGCAAATCACTTCTAAAAATGTAGGCGACTTCACATCCTTTGAGGCATTCTTTTTAAATATTAAAACAAATTCCAACACAATTGTAGTGCGTAGTCAACAGACCACCATGGCCATATTTATTGTTCATGACTGAATTTGGCAACCTTTTTTCTGATTTGGCTATAAATTATGATCATGTAGTACTGATGGGGGATTTTAATGTACACATTGATTTGGAAACTGACACTTCAGCAAATGTTGTACTAATTTGTTAAATTCAGTAGGATTTTTCAGATTGTCAAAGGTCCAACTCATAATCATAACCACACATTAGATTTAATTATTATAAAGTTGAAATTCAAAATTTAAATATTAGTGCATTAATTAATATTAATTAAAATTTATTACAATTAATTCATTTCTATTGGATGGTCGCTTAAGTTTCCTGGCTGCTTTGAGGCAATGTGGCATCAGTGCCTTGGGTGATGTATTTGGGTATTTTGGCCCTTAATCACTCGAAAATCTTCAGTCTTCTTCTTCTAGTTTTTCCTAGTACAGTGGAACCTCGGTTTGCGAGTAACTTGGTTTATGAGTGTTTTACAAGACGAGCTAAAATTTTTAATAAATTTTGACTTGATAAACGAGCGAGGTCTTGCAATACGAGTAGTATGTATACGCTTTGTCTGCTGAGTGTCATGTGATCACAACTGAGCTGATGGTTCTTCTCTCTCTCTCCCACTGCAGGATTGTGGGCAATCGTTTCCTATTCTCTGTCTGAGTCGGCATGCCTCACTCATATAGTCAACATCCGTACAAGCGTATACTGTTTACTACAGCATTGTGACTGTCTGCGTGTCTGTGTGTGTGTGTGTGTGTGCTGTGACGTGCGAGTCCCCGTCTTGCGGCCCAAAACATGAAGCTGATTCTCAGTACTTTAGCAACACCAGCTTTACTCAGCTTGAAACAGCAACAGCGCGGTTATTTATTGTAGTGGGATCTGCCACTCTCCTATACACAGACACAGCAGTCAGGCAGGGTCGTGGCCAAGTAGTGCTGTGGCCTGTGCATTTATAATATTCCTTGTTCCTTGTATCACCTATCGACGGCAAGCATGTCCGCGATCTTTTCGGATTCGCTTTTACGGCAAACTGCTACAGCACTGGGAGACTGCGATTGCTTTGGGATGCTCTTCCGTGTGTCGTCCCGTTGGGTGGGATCCCACAAGAGTTTAAGAACTCACTCACACCAGCCATGATTCTTTTCAAAGGTAAAGTGCAGGTTAATTTGTTTTATGTATTTTTACTTTATATTTTGTATTAATCGTTTTTATATGAATAGTTTTGGGTTGTGGAATGAATCATCTGAGTTTCCATTGTTTCTGATAGGGAAATTCACTTTGATATATGAGTGCTTTGGACTGCGAGCACGTTTCCGGAACGAATTATGCTCGCAAACCGAGGTTCCACTGTACTTCGCTTTGTTCAGCCCATAGGGCACACAGTGTCTCCTTTACATCTCCTTTACCCTGTCATCTTCTTTTGTCTCTTGCTTGTTCCATTTCTCCTCTCAGAAACCCCTTTTCAGTTCTTTAGTCCCTGCTATGTAAGGCTTTCTGTAAACCTCTACCTTTTATCTCTCAGTGGTCCTAAGACCTCATAATATTCATTCCTATTTGCTGGTTTACAGTTTTTAAAAATGTCATGAAACACCAATAATCAGTTTACTGAAGTTTGTACACAGGTTATATTTTACTCCTCGTAAGCTACATTGATGGGCATTAGTCCAGATCCCCTCTGTCACTTATGCCTTTGTAATACCCCAGGGACATTCAAGCATACAGTATGTATTTGTTTTTGTAATCTTGTGATTGCTTTCTGTTGTTCACTCTGTTCAGTGCTATCAGTTCCTATTACTATATTGCCACATAATCTTTCAGGGATTGATCTATCAGTGCACCAGCACAAACTATTGTTTCTACAAACTGTAACTGCTAAATGTCTTCTTGCCTCTAGATAAAAGTCCCCTAAACTAATCTCACTGAAGAACTGTCTGTCTTCCTTTTACAACCTGATACTTCTGGAGTTTCTGCATCATGGAGCATCCAGTGAGATGATTCATAACCGGGAATCGGATGTCTCCCCAGTTAAATCCTTTATTTGCAGGGACTCGTGATGCAGACATAGTTCCTGGTGGTATGGCACAGGACTATGGATTGAAGGATACCATGAGTGAGGGTCTATTTCACATGTTGATTGTTACACAATGTAAAATATTGACTTATTTATGACTTTACTAAATAATATAAGCAATTGACCACAAAGATGAATTAAATAATAATAAGATTTCCAAACCAGAACTCCATTCTTACATGGCAAAAATGTTCCATTCAGCACCCAAAATCCTAATAAGAGAACTCAGTACTAAATTGTGTGTTTCCAAGTACAAGCCAGATTATTAATATGTGCTCCACGCTGGAACGACTTGGGGAAGCAGTGTATCCAGAGCATTACCTCCCCTGGAGTGCTAGGTTTCAGGCCCCCTGGGGTTGCAGCAGTCCCTCGGACTCCCGAGAGGCTCCAAGGGAGTTGGAGTTGGATACAGCCCTGTTAGGATCTGTGGGCGCCACCATGGAGTGCTACAGCAGCTGTTGAGCCCTTGACCAGAGGAGTGGAGAAGGAGAAAGAGAGAAGAAGAGAAAGGAGAAGAAGAATTTGTTTGTGCTTATGAGACTGTGCAGTGCTTGTGGGAAACGGGAAAGGAATTTCCCATGAGGGAAAAAGAAAAAAATAAAATACATGTGCCTTGAACTTGTGTCCCACGCCTCTCTGTGTCAGGTTGGGGCAGTGGTGCCCACCTTAGAGGTCCACAGTGCATTTAACAACAAACTAAATCTATGTGTAAATACAGCCAAAAATGTCATAGACAGGATGTAGGCATAGCCTAAATTATAATGACATACTAAATACCGATAACATTACAGCACACTACAACACTATACCCCTATAAACAGACATTACATTAAACATGCCCTACATTATGGTTTTTGTTGTTATAAGCCAATTACACAATTGTGTAACATCTTTTGTCCCATCTTGAAACTGAAGACAATTTATAATAATAATAATAAAGGAGAACTTTGAAACTTCATTTTTTTAAAATTAAATGTATATAGAAAGGTCTCTATGAGCATCAATCTTCAAGCATTATGGATGTTAACTTGAATGTCGCTAACAATGACATGTCTTTAACTGAATTTTATAAGACTCTTTAAGCAATTTGAGTTACAAGGAAAACACCATTTTCTGTGACTATAACAGTAATCTGACAAAAAGTGTTTGACATTTTGCCAAATAAACTCTTCTAATGGATTTTTAAGTATTAATTTACCCAAATGTTGCTGATGTTGCATTGCTAGTCCTACAAATGTACATACCGCACTTTCCCAAAATACTTGAGCACTATTGTGAAAGCTGAGGAGGCCTGTCATATTTCTTTCTATTTTTAAACAGGTGATTGAGGAAATAAATCAGAGTGCAAAAAAATGATATAGTAAATCCGAAGAAACAATAAAAAGATTCCAGGAAATTTAACTCATATTTTTTATTTTATTTTATATATAGTGTGAAAAGTAATATACGCTTCCAATTAATGGATTGTAGTTTGAGATTTTAGATATACTGTATATGAGGGTTTGGTTATTAGGCAGTCTTTTGCTAAAACAGGCAAAAATGACTAACATGGCAAATCACAAATGAATAAAGATCTGGCCACATCATTGCTATAAATCTGTTTATATCATGAACATGTTAAATGGCACTTTAAACAATGCATTTCATTGTTTTTATTTTGATCAATCCAAAATTGTTGTGTGCAGTACATATATGAAATGAGGTTTACTGGTAGTTGTGTCAAGAAATGGCCGAAGCCATTGCTTAAAGAGCTGTTTCATCATCACAGAGCACCTTCACTCTTATCATTCTAATTTCATTTTAAAGTTTGCAACTTCTTCTTGATCGTCTTTTAAAAACTGTTACATTGAACGCAGGTACATACACGTTTTAGTAGTTTAGAACATATGGAGGTTGTGCTCAAAACTACTAACATATTGTTTAACTCTGCAGTCTTAATAACTTTAGAACTGTAAACAGTTTTTGCAAGCTTACTTAGATCATGTGAAATTATGAAAACATTCTGTTACAAATGAATTTTTAGGAATTACATTATAAAAAGCTATAAAACAATTTCAGCACTGCATGATAGCTAGTAATCCATTCATCTATCCATTTTCTGAAACTGTGTTTTGAGTATAGCTCTTGCTGTGAACAGGAACCAATCCCAGATTGGACAGCAGTATACCACTGTGTACATTAATATCAGGCCGTTCTTTAAAGAAATTTAAAAATAACTTCATCTTTCAGTCAAATAGAATAATATTATTTGCTGATAATGTTACACTACCACACCACTGTTTGACTTGTACAGTTCATTATAAAAATTATAAGTGGGAACATCAGTAAAATATGTATTGATAATCAGTCGTTAATTTCTAGAAACCTTTCATAGTAAGTACCATTTTAGGGATCTTTCACCTGCAAAACTAGCCATGGTAAATTTGCCACCATGACAATTCAATACAAAATTATTTTTTGTAAAGCGTACATACCAATCATGCATCATGTGCATAAGCACAGTCTGCTTCTAATGGAGTTCAATTTTAATAGTGTACAGGGAAAGCAGTTAAGTGCAACAGAACAGCCGGACATTTCCTCAGCCAACAAGACCAGATGAGATTTTTTGGTCTCGTCTGTTACGGGAGATAGACGTCTGAAGCAGAGCTCCATTAGCAGCGGTGTTATTTTTTCTCTTATTTCTTATTATCCCGAGGTATCCTGTATTTGCCCAACCTGAGGAGGTTCTATTACAGTATATGTAAGCATATATAAACATGAGCGGGAAGAAAGGGGCTCAGAAAGAAACGAAATCTAAAGCTACATCCAAGCCTAGACAGGCATCAAGTCCTAGTCCAAGTTCAAGGTACGGCCTTTCAGAGACTGACCTGGAACAGACAAGCGAAAGCACATTACCCCACTCCATTGCATTGTTTCCAGTCGAGAGCGAAAATGGGAGCAAATGTGCAAGTGATGCAAGTCACGATAGCTTGTCAATTCCAGAAGATCACTTGAAACTGGAAATGGCCTTGCAGTCCACGCTTTCATCTACTCCTCGCGAGCTGGGAGCATTGGCTGTAATAGGGCTTGCCGCTTCACCTGCGGAGCACGAAAGCTGATCTGGCTGAACTGAAGGTAATGATAGCTACAATGGCCACGGCTATCTATTAAGAAAGATATAAAGAAATAAATAAATGGTATGCTCAAGACAAACAAGAAGCTGTGGTTGGAGCTGCGGCAGGATAATAAAGACTTGGAGAAACGTGTATATAATCGCTTTGAGACTGCCTTTAAAGGTATGCTGGAAAAAATTGAGGAACACATTCAGAAAAATGGGTCAAAGTTTGAGAATAAGCTGAGAGTACTTGTTGATCAGCTGGAAGATGTTAGGCAGACATTCACGACTCGAATTGAAACAGCAGAACATCTGGCATCCACCGCTGATGGAAAAGCAACAGCTGCGAATTCTGAATGCAAAAAACTTGGAGACAGACTTGCTACTCCGGAAGATGGATGCAGAAGGAATAATATTAGAATCAAAGGTCTACCTGAGAATTGTGAAAGTCCAAACCCATTAAAATTCATAGCTGAACTATTCTCAAAAATAATTGGAGAGGACTTTAAATCAGACACCGAGATAGCAGCAGCTTACCGTATACGGGGATCAAATACCTCTAAACCTAGGACTCTTGTCATGCGCTTCGAGAAATTACAATCTAAATTTAATGTAATGTCACTTCTCAGACAGAAACAAGAGATTATATTGAAAATAACCACGTTCATATCTTCCCTGATTTCTCACCCTCAACAGCTGCTAAGCGTGCCACTTTTTGTAACTTTAAACAGTGCTTACGGAAAGCCGAGATCAGATACAGCCTCTTGTATCATGCCAAACTGAAAGTGGACATTCAAGGCAAGCATTACATCTATACCTCTATGGAGGAAGCAGACTAACTAAGAAAACTGAGCCCAACACTTTTCTGAAATACGATCGTGAGTTGCACCCTGTCATGGCATGGCAAAGAAGATCTTACCGGCTGTCTGATCTGCTTACAGTGATACTGGTACCGTAATTATACATTCTTTTCCCTTCTCTGCTACTTTCTGTTTATGTTTTAATTACAATTATACACATATATGTATGTATGTGTGGAAGAAATTAAATTAGCATCTTTTATTTATTTATTTATTTTTAAAGGAGACTGTTTAACATCATACCCTTGGTTTATTGTTATTGTTATTATTATATTAGGGTATACTATATTTTCCTGGGCCACTTTTTAACACCATACTATATTTTCCTGGGTTTACTATCTTACTATTTCAAGACTGTTAAAGATTATATGTTATGCTTAAAGTATTTGGACTGTATTGGCAATAGATATCTCAATTTTAATCCACATACACCGCTGTAGGGGGGCTTGTTTTGTTTTGGAAGTGCTTTGTCTCTAGGTATGTCAGAGGACTGGGACTTTGTGAAGTGTAGTCCAGCCTCAAGTGGGGAGGCAAAATGGGGGGGACGGGGGGGGGACTAGGGGGGAGAGACAGAGAGCAAGCTATATCTAATCTATCCTTTTAATCCTTATAATGATAAGTGCCAACATAACAATAGGCTTCGTGGCAATAACTCCTGGGAAAGTTGGAAATTTAGGTCAAAGCTGTCTCACTTTCAGTTAAGACTACAAAATGACATCAAAAATTTAGAATCAATGTCTCCATGACCGGACAGTTAACTTTGTGAGCTGGAATGTTAAAGGTCTGAATCACGAATTAAAGAGAAAGAAAGTATTCTCTCACCTAACAGGTCTAAACGCTAAAATAGCATTTTTACAGGAGACCCGTTTATTAAGCATGGATCAGTTCCGGCTGCAAAATGACTGAACTGGCCAAATATTCCATTCCAGCTTGTCATGGGTAATTTATTTAACTGTAAAGTGATTCTGATAAATGTCTATGCACCCAAAGTGGATGATAGGGAATTCATGCAAAATGTATTTGCATCCATTCCCAATGTGAACACTCATAAAATTATAATGGCTGGGGACTTTGTGTTTTAAATCCAGACTTAGATAGGTCTTGTGCCACAGGGGTGGTGACATCTAACACTGCAAAGACAATTACACAGTTTGTAACTGATCACAACTTATCAAACTCCTGGAGATTTTTTAAACCCAAATTCAAGACCATATTGCTTCTACTCACCAGTACACCGTTGCTACTCAAGAATTGATTATTTCTTTGTAGGTAACAATTTCTTACCTACAATTAAAACTTGCAAGTACAACGCTATTGTTATTTCCGACCATGCCCCTTTGATCTTGGAGCTAAAATCATTATGCTCCACATACTCATCTCGCAGATGGTGTCTTAACCCACTTTTATTAGCAGATGAGAACTGTACAAAATTTAAATCCAAACAAATCATTTTTTTTCTAGAGACAAATGCATCCTCAGAGACAAAATCATTGACCATAAAAAATATAATGCACACATTTAGAGACTACTATAAATCCTTATATTCTACTGAGTTTAAAGAAGATACGACACAATCTAATGCATTTCTGGATGCATCACATATACCATAAGTAGATACTCTTAGTGCAGAGGAATTGGATAAACCTCTGGCGCTATCAGAATTACTAGATGCTATAAAGTCACTTCAGAGTGGGAAAGCAGCAGGCCTCTATGGCTACCCTGATGAATTTTATAAGACCTTCTCCACTCAGCTAGCTCCTCTCTTATTAGCAACATTTACAGAAGCTAGAGACAATAAAATTGTACCTCAAACTTTCTGCCAAGCATTAATCACCATCTTTCCTAAACAAAATAAGGATTTACTGCAATGTGCATTATACAGACCAATTTCACTTCTGAATAATGATGTTAAGATACTCTCCAAAGTCCTAGCTAGAAGGATGGAGAAAGTGCTGCTTTCGGTAATATCACAAGATCAAACTGGATTTATTAAAGGCTGACACTTAGCTTTCAATCTTCAATGCCTGTTTAATATAACATATTCACCCACAAAGTCAAACACTCCAGAGATATTATTATCATTGGATGCAGAAAAAGCATTTGATATGATTGAATGGAACTACCTTTTCACTACATTGGAGACATTTGGGTTTGGCCTGAACATTTGTGCATGGATCAAACTACTGTATACCAATCCAGAAGCTTCAGTTTGTATTAACAACATTAATTCAGACTACTTTAAACTAGAACGTAGTACCAGACAAGGATGCCCCTTGTCACCACTGCTTTTTGCAATCACCATTGAGCCACTGGCAGTTCACTGTAGAAATGCTGATGAGATATAGGGGATTATCAGAGAAGGACTGGAACAGAAAATTTCTCTATATGCAGATGATATGGTACTGTATATTATCAGACCCACAAAATACTGTGCCTGCAGTCCTAACAGCACTTACAGAATTTCAAAAGATTTCTGGTCTCAGAATTAATTTGACTAAAAGTGTACTCTTTCCAGTGAATTCTCAAGCACACAATATTAGATTGGACACCTTCCCTTTTATCATCGCAGATCAGTTTAAATACCTAGGGGTAAACATCACAAGTAGACATAAAGCCCTCTATCAACAAAATTTCGTCATCTGTATGGAAAAAATTAAGCAAGACTTACATAGATCAATCCTTCATCTCACTTTAGCTGGAAGAATTAACATTGTTAAGATGAATATCCTTCCTAAGCTTCTCCTTTTATTTCAAAACATTCCAATATACATCAATAAATATTTTTGTTTAGAAATTAGATTCAGCCATAACCTCATTTATTAGGAATTCAAAACATCCACGTATCCAAAGAGCAACGCTACAATGACCTAAGGCAGAGGTGGCATGGCTCTACCTAACTTTCAATTTTATTACTGGGCAGCAAATATACAAGCTATCAAAACCTGGACATGGACACAAAAAGGTCAACATATACAGGCTTGGTCCACAATAGAAATAAAATCCTTCAGTACTTCTTTACATTCCTTGCTTTGTACCCCAATAAATGCAAGTTATCACCAATATACTATCAACCCAATTGTGCTTCACTCACTCAGAATATGGAGCCAATGTAGGAAGCATTTTAAGATAAAAGAAGCTTTTATCTATGGCACCTCTGCACAAGAACCACATTTTCCACCCTCTCAAAATTATGCAGTTTTTAATGTCTGGAAAAAAATTGGGGATTAAATCATTTAGAGATCTGTACATAGACAACGTCTGCATCCTACGAACAATTACATTCCAAATTTAACTTACAAGCAACACAGTTCTTTCACTACCTTCAAATCAGAAACTTTGTTAAACAGAACCTGCCCAATTTTCCTCACCTCCCACCCACCTTTTTGCCAGAAAAAATATTGATCAGTCTTGAGGACTCGGACTGAATTTCTGCAATATATAAAACCATTTTACAGTCCGTCCCTTTCAAAGATCCAAGAGGACAGTGGGAAAAGGATGTCTCACTCAATAGCTCAGAAAGGGAGTGGAAGGTAGCAATGCAGAGAATTCACTCAAGCTCGATATGCGTAAAGCATACAATTATTCAATTCAAAATTATATATCAAACACATCTATCTCGCTTAAAATTGTCCAAAATGTTTGCAGGGCAAGATCCAACCTGCAAACGTTGCAATCAAGTTCCAGTCTTATTGGGTCACATGTTTTGGGCCTGCGCCAAATTAACATCATTCTGGACCAAAATCTTTAAATACCTATCACACAGCCTTGGTGTCAAAATCCCTCCTAACCCATTAACAGCTGTGTTTGGTGTACTCCCAGATGGGCTTAAAGTGGAGAAGGACAAACAAACTGTAATTGCCTTTACTACACTATTGGCTCTTAGACTTATCTTGCTCAACTGGAAGAATCCTAACTCTTCTCTTTTAAGTCAGTGAGTAACTGATGTTATATACTATTTGAAACTGGAAAAAATCAATTCACACTTAGAGGATCTGTGCAGAACTTTTTCAACACCTGGCAGGATCTAATCAATAACATTTTAGAATAAGCTTTTAAAGCACTGAGGTAGATTTTCTCCCTTTTTTTCCATTTATCTTTATTCACTTATTAATTCATCTATTTACTTATTTTTACTAGCTTTAAGTTTTACTCTGCTGGCCTAGCTCTCTTTCTCAGGGGTAGGGGTTGATTTGAAATGTAAAAATGTATTTATTTGTATGGAATGTTGTGTGATTACAATAAAATCAAAAAAAAAAAAAAGACCAGATGAGATGTGGTTTCACCCAAGCCACAAATGTTTTCAATTATCCAGCATGTAAGAGTGTAATAGCAGCTCACTGATATCAGTTGTTATCAACGCAGGAATGGAGTGTTAGTTTAACCAAGTGTAATAAAAACTAATCTAACACCGGTTATTGGGGTAGCCTATGTCTCACCAAACGTTGTTGACATTCTGCTTGTTTTATTTCTAGATCACATGTTGTACATTTTGGTATAGTTTGTTTTAATATAAATAGATGTCACTTTAATTCATGCTTATTTAAATGTAAATATGCTTTTATTTTTAGAGATAATTATTATTAAAATATGCACAATTTTATTTTTATTACTTTGATTCCTGTCTTTAAAATCTAACATGCATGGTAGTAATGCTATATTGTTGTGCATTGGCTGTCCACTCCTAATATATTGTTACACATCTAATTTGTTATCTGACAGCATAAAACTAACTGCATATTATTGTAATTAAGCTTAAAATGATTCTTAGTTATTTGTTCACTGCCAAGGACAAAGCCTTGGGGAAAACTCCTTCTAGCGGCCTACTTTAGTAGACTTAATATCATCCTAGTACCAAACTGTCTTGGTACATTGTAACTAGATACCCAGTGTTGCTTTCCTTTGTGGACTGCAGTTCATTAATGATAATAGCAATCTGGGGCCCTCACTATTCTGAGATTAGTCGTGGTCCTTCTTTAGTGTCTTTTATGTTTAGACTATTCACTTTTTATCCTATTTTCCCCTAAGTAAGTAGGTCATTCATGCAACTGTCATGTCCAGCTAATCAATAGACGGTTCTTTTTCATGACTCAACTGTATGTTAGTCACTTCATTTATATTGAAAATTGAGGTAACATAACTGAAAAGGCTAGGACAGGCAGCAGGATTAAGGCAGAGAGAGAAAGACATAAATAAACAAGATTAATGCATTTTGAAATATGACAATAAATATATAATAACAAAACAATACAGGAGCATAAATAATTAAATGTGTCATGAAATATGTTTTATATGGCTTATTTATTTTTATACTGAACGTTAAATCCATTTATCCACCCTTATTCAAAACAGACTTATCTAGAGCAGAGGAGTTGGGAGACCAGAGCATATCCCAGCAAGCATGAGGAGTATGACAAGAACAATTCCACAAAGTACTCAATGAAATGAAAACTGAAGGTGAGTACCGTGCACATCAGTAGCAGATATAAGTGCAAGAAAAGTTGATCAGGATTAACATGCAAATTGGATGCTTTAATTTGAAAGGGTCCAATTTCATCCTCAGTTATCTGCATCTGAACTGTCTGCTATAATTGGGACCCTAGATGGTTGATGATTTACATTCACTCAACCGATAGTTCACCTATCAAAACACAGAAGTTACTAAAGCCCATCATTTCAGCTTTGATAAGTGAAAATGAAAGTTTGTGAAACATTTAATTATTTATGATCATATGCCATTGTGTTTTATTTAGTTTTTGTCACCTTCATTTAATAATGCCTCAAATTATTTACATATGTATTTTTTAATTTTGTCCACAATTTTCCTCCATAGGTGTCTAGAAAGAAACTAGCACTAGTCAGAAAGCATCTACCTTGAAACGAGACTCCTGCATCTGTAAGAAATGTTTTTATGTATTTAGGAAGGGATTGGCTTGACAAAGAGGCTCACATACTGAAAAGGTACAAATAAAATTTCAAAAGTGCCCTCCCAACTGCTTTATTATAATTGAACTTTGAATTCAGTCAGTCAAAAGTTAAAATGGTAGAAAGAGTTGCAGACTAGTAAATATCAAGAACTCACGTCCTGTGAGACGAGACTTAACCAAGATTGCCAAGAGATTTAACCATGCCCAGGGGTAGAAATAAAAGACAAAGAGGACAGCTGCTTTACAGGCTTTTAAATGTTCGAAGCGCTGAGTGAGATGCAGATCATGCGGCAAGGCAGCAGCAGGAAGCCAGTAGCTGATCGAGCAAAGAGGACATGAAAAAAACTATTTGTTTTCCATTGTATCACCGTTTAAGAGGGGGTTTTGGAGGAGCGACCGCGTCTCCTTGGGGTGGGTTCAGCCCCCCTCTTCACAACGCGATTGGTAGACTGGCCGCAACTATATATATATATATATATATATATATATATATATATATATATTGGTTAAGTCTTTAGATCTGATGAGGGGTTCATTTAATGACAATGCTGGAAATTCTTTATAAGGTAATCGTGATGAGGGACAAAATCATTGTATTATCTGTGTTGTCTTGACTGTTTGGTTTACATTCCTTCCTTTAATAAACATGATTGTTTAATCTTTGTTCTGCATGCTTTTTGATATAAGCCTTACCTTTGGCAATTCCTTTTTTGTCCTTGTGATATTCCCACCAGACTACTCAGCCCATAACACTTCTATTGGAAAAAACTGACTTCTGAGAGGATGCATTTTTGTATTCCCTCACATCTTTCTATTGTTTGTTCTTTAACTGAAGATGAGCCAAACAAAAAACGGTGACTTATATGCAATATTTGCTAAGGTAAAGTTTATATTAGCAGGTTGAGTACACAGTAGGGTAGAGATAGACAACATTTTCAAACCCACTTAATCCAGTTCAAGGTCAAGGAGGCTGGTGCTTACCCTGGCGACAATGGGAACAAAGCTGGAAAACGTCCAAAATAGGGTGCCAGTTCATGACAAGCCCATTAACACACACTCTCACACACACGTTCATTGCAACATGGGGTTAATTTAGAATCACTACTTAAATAAAGAATAACTCTTTAGGATTTGGAAAAAAAATACATAAAAAAATAAAGAAACAGTGAGAACATGCCAACTACATACTGTAAAAGGGAGACAAAGTGTGAGTATCAAAACAAGGACACTGGATCTGTGAGGCAGTTTGGATTCAAAACTTGTATAGCAGTATCCACAAAACAGACCTGTATAGAGTGTGGAAGGATTATTTGAAACTTACAAAAAAAGCCTTTACATTCAGTCCAAGGTACTCAAAGCAATATACTGTGCATGTCAAAATTCATGATCAATTGTGCTAACTCCAATAGTTGACATGTTAAGAAATTTCAATGCCTGTATGTAAACAATTGCGTAATTTTTTACAAGAATTTTACAAATTACTAGTTTATAACACTATAAAAAATTATCTTTGCACATTTGACCTCTTTTAAATTTAAACTTAATCATGAACATCAAGTTTTTGTGTGTAAATATCGGTTTCATTTATTGCCTTCATGGTGTGGTAAACATCAAACTCACAATGGTAAGTCCATCATCAGAAAGCAGCCTGTAAACAAAAATTAATCTGACCTCAACTCAAGCATATATACCTGAGGAGCACAGTGGAAAGCAGTTATTCATTCCTCAGAATGTACCACTGATTTCTGTGATCAATACCGAATACGAAAATGTCTGTAAGCTTTCTTTTTTCCATGCAATTTACTTCTGTCAGCATGTCATACATTTTTTTAAACGAGCAAGGCAGTTTAATAATACACTCTGGCGCCATGGACAATGTATAAGGATGATTACATTGCTGTTTACTTTTAAGCGTTATCACCCTTTGCATGTTTATACGACTAGAAGTTAAAGGTATTGCTCTGGCAGCGGAGAGATTTATCTTGTACATCACAAATTATGTACTTTGCCTGTGGCTTTCAAGGTATCAGCAAGTTGTATATTGCTTCATTCTAATTTTGGCACTGAGAGGATTATTGGAAAACACCTAAGAACTTCCTCAAGGTTCATATGTATTTTATAACAGCAGTAATAATACAATTCTGGATTAAAAGAGAAACATAAAAAGCTCACATTTCTTTGAAAATTCTGAATATGTTTAATAAGCTCATACTCCAGTCAGTCATATTTAAAGGTTTGGAAGTATTGTTAATGTTTTTGTATACATTTCATTAAGAAGAACTATCAACACTGTCAAATGCTTCATTTAGAAAATATGTTCAATTAATGTAAAAGATATTACAATAAAGTGAAAAGAAAATAGACATTGTTCCCAAGGCTGAACTGCTTTCCTATGATATGGCTTGTACTGATGTATCTTGCTAAGTATGCTCTGTACAAAGTAAACATTAATTGATAATACATACATGTGTACATACATACATACAAACATACAAACACAAACTCTCTTAATCCAATAAAATATAACACTGTGTGAATATTTGTAATTACAGATATAAATACTGTTCAAGAAAAGTTTGCTATATATATATATATTGTGGTGCCTGGCGGGCGTCCATGCCCGGCCGGGACGCCCAGGAGGAGTGGAGGAGGGCTTGAGCCTCCTCCAGGACACGAGGGGGCGTCCTCCCTGGTGGCTTTGGGGACCACGGGTACGGAGCTTGGAAGCTCAACCCTGTAGGGGCCCGTGGTCACTGCCAGGGGGCGCTCCAATGCCTTGGGAGCGTTGGCCCTCAGTACTTCCGCCACACCGGGAAGTGCTGGGGGGAAGAGACTTAAGGACACCCGGTGGACTTCCGGCTTCACCATGGGAGCTTCCGCCACACAGGGGTGTGGCTATGGAGCCCCCGAGGATGCACCTGGAGCCCATCCGGGGCATATAAAAGGGGCCGCCTCCCTCCAGTCAGAGCGAGAGTCGGGAGGAAGAAGACGAAGCGTGCTGGAGAGGAGTGGAGGCGGACCAGAGAGAGAGAAAGGCATTGTTGTTGTGGCCAGGACTTGAAGGAGTGATTGGTGCTTTGGCACTGGGATTGTGCACTTTACTGTATTCACAATGTATAATAAACGTGTGTTGGGTGACATGAACGTGTCTGCCTGTCTGTGTCCGAGCCAGTCTCCACAATATATATATATATATATATATATCCATCCATTGTCCAACCCGCTGAATCCGAACACAGGGTCACGGGGATCTGCTGGAACCAATCCCAGCCAACACAGGGCACAAGGCAGGAACCAATCCCGGGCAGGGTGCCAACCCACCGCAGTATATATATATATATATATATATATATATATATATATATATATATATGGTTGAAATAGTTTACTGTCAAATAAATGCAAAGAGTACGCGACACGTGTTTCGCCCTCATTCTGGGCTCATCAGGCGTACACACTCCACTGCACTCCCTATATATATATTGTGAAGACAGAGAGAACACAAGAGACACGCATAAAAGTTTGGGACCCGGTCCCATATACTGTAGGTCTTGTGGAGAATAGTCTTTCATTGGTATTACGACACTAATTTTTTTATTACGAGACTTCCTTGAGATATTGCTGAGTAGTACAGGAGGATTTTTATATGAGACGGACAAGAAATGACATGGATAATTGACAATGACATTGAAATGGTGAGCTGGAGATGATAAGATGGAAGGAAGGCGGAAGTGAGGTCATCTGGAGTAAGCCAGAAGTAAAGTCATCAAGTGGAGTTGGATCTTCAGGACCCAGAAGAGGACTGTTTCTTAAAGCGGTCGTTGAATGGATTTTGTATGGAGTTTCAGAATGTAAGTCTTCTAATCTTCCGTTTTCCTGAAGGGTAACAGAGAGAGGCATTAGTGCTGAACGTCAAACTCCCTGATTGTTGTATTCATGCTGCGTTGTGTCCATTGGCCGCACTCTATTCGTGCATGTGTGACAATATATAAACTATGGGGTTCCCCCCTGCGCGCTTCACTCGTCAACCCCCTCGGCCTGCGCTAGGCACCAGCCACTTCGTGTCTTTGCCACTTGCATTGGGAAGAGGGTGGCTGAACACACCCCAAGGAGACACGGCTGCTCCTCTGAAACCTCCTATTAAATGGTGATACAATGGGAAACAAGTACAGTTTTTTTTTTTTGTTACCTCCTCTTTGGTCGATCAGCTACCTGCTGGCTTGCTGCTGCTGCTGTGCCGCGTGATCTGCATCTTGCACGGCCCTTCGAACATTTAAAAGCCTGTACAGCAGCTGTCCTACTCTTTGTCTTTTATTTCTGGCCCATTGCGTGGTTAAGTCGTTTGGCACAAAGTTTTGTATTTTTTAGTTGTCACAAAAACGACCATCAGACATTGAGAAGGTTTGGGGCAGCCACCCGTATAATTGTTCCCGGCTGCAAAACTGATTCAGCAACAAAGACATGTTGATTCAACTGAGTCCAAAACAGAACTGACTCTCTGGAGACAAGATGGCAGCTTTAAAGGCCAGTGGCGGAAGTGATGTCATCAATACCGGAACCGGAAGTGACGTCATTGGCTGCCCCAGAGCTGGGCGGGATTTCCTTAGATTGGTCTGCAAAAGATGGAGAGGGGAAAATTGGTGCACTTCGCCACCCCGTGGTCTGGCATGGAATCACATGGGCGTTCTGCACCCAGAGGTCGTGAACACGGGAAAAAGCATCGGCGTTGGCGTGTAGAGCACCCATCTGATGAATGAGTGAGAACTTACAAGGTTGTAGATCAAGAAACCATCTCATGACTCGAGGGTTAGACTCCTTATGTAGGGCCATCCACTGCAAAGGTGCATGGTCCGTGACAAGTGTAAACTCCCGACCCAAGAGGTAGTACTTCAACTGTGTAATCGCCCATTTAATCACAAGAGCCTCTCTCTCCACTGGCGCATACCTAGTCTCCCGATCCAGCAGTTTCCGGCTCAGGAACATGATGGGGTGTTCAGCACCATCGACGCTTTGGTTCAGCACTGCTCCTAGGCCTGTGTCCGAAGCGTCCGTCTGGAGGATAAAAAGTCGTGAAAAGTCAGGTGCCTTTAAAACAGGTACTGGCGTCAGGGCCTTTTTTAAGTCACCGAAGGCTGCCTCAGTCATATCAGTCCATACCACAGTGTTAGGAGCCCTCTTCTTTGTTAAATTAGTCAAGGGCACGGCTCTCTCTGAAAAGCGTGGTACAAACCGGTGGTAGTACCCTGAAAAGCCAAGAAATGCCTGGACCTGCCGCTTGTGTCGCGGATGGGGCCATGTCAAAATGGCTTCTATTTTAGAGCACTGCGGCTTCACAGTACCACGACCCACCAGGTAGCCCAAATATTTGGCTTCTTCCAATCCAAAGAAACATTTCTTTGGATTGATTCGAAGACCGGCTTCAACCATCATCCGTAATACCGCTCGGACGTGCTGTAGGTGTTGCTTCCAGGTGCTGGAATAGATGACGAAGTCATCCAGGTAGGCAGCACTATACGTGTTATGGGGGCAGAGCACTTTATCCACCAGACGCTGGAAAGTTGCAGGAGCTCCATGTAACCCGAATGGAAAGACACGATACTGCCAGTGCCCACTAGGGGTGCTAAACATGGTTTTACCCTTTGCGTAATCCGTTAAAGGAACCTGCCAGTACCCTTTGGTCATGTCAAGTGTGGTCAGATATTCAGCCTGTCCAAGCCTTTCAAGGAGGTTGTCCACTCAAGGCGTTGGATAAGCATCAAATTGTGAGACATGATTAAGCCGACGGAAGTCACTGCAAAACCTCCAACTCCCGTCGGGCTTAGAAACCAAGACAATTGGGCTGGACCAGGGACTATGACTCTCCTCTATGACTCCTAGGTCCAGCATGCACTTGATTTCCAGTTCCACTTCAGCCTTCTTTGCCTTGGGAAGACGATAGGGGCATTCTCGGACTATGACCCCGAGCTCAGTCACAATATCGTGGGCAACCAGAGAGGTCCTTCCAGGGTTTTCGTCTACCACCTCCAGGATGGACAAGATAACTGCTTCGAGCTCTCGCCTCTGTTGGGTATTCAAATTAGACCCAAAGTTAAGTGTGTTAGTCTGAGCAAAGAAGGAGCGGGGCTGGCCGGAGGTGGGATCAGGGTCCCTTTCCTTCCACGGTTTCAGCAGATTCACGTGATATATCCACTCACTTGGTCAATGATTGGGTTGTTTCACCAAATAGTTGACGAGTCCTTTTCTCTCCTTAACTTCGTATGGTCCTTGCCAGTGGGCAAGTAGTTTAGAGTGGTAGGTGGGAACCAACACCATGACTCGATCTCCCGGTTGAAACTTACGAAGTGTCGTGCCACGGTCATAATAATGGGCTTGTGCTGCTTGCGCCTCCTCCATGCGACTTTTTAATATAGGCTGAATTTTCTCAAATCTATTGCGTAATTGCGCAATATATTCCAAAATATTAGTGGAGGGAAGAACCTCTCCTTCCCAACCTTCTTTTAAAATGTCCAATATGCCCCAGGGTTGTCGTCCATATAATAATTCAAAGGGTGAGAACCCCATGGAGGCTTGAGGGACTTCCCTGTAGGCAAAGAGTACGAGGGGGAGAAGTTGATCCCAATTCCTTCCATCCCCGCTGACCACCTTGCGAAGAATCGGTTTGAGAGTTTGATTAAATCTCTCTACTAAACCGTCGGTTTGAGGATGATACACCGCGGTTTTCAAGTGCTTTATTTTAAGTAATTTGTCCGTTTCCCTGAACGTTTCTGAGGTAAACGGAGTTCCTTGATCCGTAAGGATTTCTTTAGGAACCCCAACTCGCGCAAAAAGACACCCATCAGTTCCCGTGCGATTGCTTTAGAATTGGCTGAGCGCAACGAAAGAGCTTTTGGATATCGGGTTGCATAATCCACGAGGACTAACATATATTTATGTCCTCGGGCTGAGGGTTCTAGGGGTCCCACTATGTCGACCCCTATCCTTTCAAATGGGACATCAATTATGGGAAGGGGAACAAGAGGAGCACGGTCCCTCCTAGGAATTTGCTGCAGCTGATATTCCAGACATGAAATACAGAAGCGACAAACCTCCTCGTTAATTCATGGCCAATAGAAATGGAGCTTAATACGCTCTAGTGTTTTCTCGGTGCCCAGATGGCCTCCTAGGAAGTGGGCGTGCGTTAACTCACAAACTTGCCGCTGGAAAGTTTGTGGGATTAGCAACAGCTTCTGCACCTCCCCCTCTTGATCACTGACCCGATATAATAAATCATTTTCTATAACAAAGTGGGGCCCTTGTGGCATGGGCTGATTGGTGCGTTGGCCATTGACTAGGACAACTGCATTCTTAGCAAACTTAAGGGAATCATCATTCCATTGTGCCCTTTTAAATGAGGCCGGTGTTTGTCTAAATTGGAAGCTCAGATCTGAGAGAGGGTCTGGTCTGACCTCAAGGGGCGGAGAATCATCCCATTCTGGCGAGACGCGGATAGATGACGTAGTTGTCCGTGACGGTCCAGGAAGTTCCCTATCCTCTTCTTGGTCTCCCATACCCCTCTCCACCGGTTGCGTACACGGTGTGGAGACAACCTGAGATGGTGGATTCCCAACTGTTACTAGGCCCAATTTCAGATTAGGAGAGACCAGTACTTCACCACTTTTAATATCAGACCAGTCTTGCCAGAGAATAACAGCACACGGTGGATTTGAGAGGACCGCTACAATGATTCTTTTAAGTGATCCTCCGTGGCTGATGAAACATTGGGCAGATTTATAGGAGCGGATATCTCCGTGCACACAGGTAATTCTGGTCTTTATTTTTAACCATTGTTGCGGTAGTACGTATCGGCGGTCAACAATAGAAATGTTGCTGCCGGAATCAAATAGAGCTTCTACTTTGTACCCATTTATTATTACCTCTACCTTATGAGCCATTAACAAGGTGTTTGAATGTGCACACAATCCACCCCTCTTTCTCCATTTACATTCTGCCTCGCTCCTGCGCGAGGGCCATGCCCGCGGAATCGGGGACTCCGGTGCAAACTCCGGTTTATGCCGAGAGGGCAGATTAAGAGGGACATAATCTCTACGGCGTCCACGTAAGGACCGTTCTGCTCTCCCAAATTGCAAGGGTGTCCTAGATGTCTCAATGAGCTCGATGAGTTCGTTTACATTAGCAAATTCTCCGGCAGGCTATTTATGAATAGAAAGCAGGCCACTTTCTTAACTATTTGGAATGTGGTGCATTCAGCAGGCTTTAGCCAACCTGCCACCTCTTCCCAGAGAGCATCAAGCTGTTCTCGGGTAGACCGCTCAGGGTCAAATCTCCACTCTTGTATTTTCCTCACCTGCTGGTCTGGGGAATCCCCACTTTGCTCTGGGGCCTTAGCCCCAGTGGGGAGGACAGCTCTCTCCTCCGAGAGAGCATAATAAGTCCCCATAGCTTCCCCCATAGAAACCAGCCCACATCTGCGTGTCCAATTGACATGCTCCCTATTTGGTTTTAATGACCCGGAACTAGTCAAAGGGAGCGGAGTATGCACCGGTTCTTTCCGAAATCCGAGACGCAATCCCCACCTGAAAGCTCGGCCCAGGTACTCTCCCACCTGGACATGATCCAGGTCCGGTCCCGTTCTCTTCTGGGTTTTCTCCAACCTGCCGGCTACGCCACTGTCATAAAAACGACCATCAGAAATTGAGAAGGTTTGGGGCAGCCACCCGTATAAATGTTCCTGCCTGCAAAACTGATTCAGCAACAAAGACATGTTCATTCAATTGAGTCCAAAACAGAACTAACTCTCTGGAGACAAGATGACAGCTTTAAAGGCCAGTGGCGGAAGTGATGTCATCGATACCGAAACCAGAAGTGATGTCATTGGCTGCCCCAGAGCCGGGCGGGATTTCCCTAGATTGGTCTGCAAAAGATAAAGAGGGAAAATTAGTGCACTTCGCCACCCCCTGGTCTGGCATGGAATCACATGTATTCAAGCCATTTAGTTATCTCCTAAACACACGTGTGTGACATAGTTTATAATTTAAAAACGGAATAAGAATCTGAAAATCTAACAACATTACATTAAAGTTTGATAAATTCTGAAAAGAATGATACCAAACATATATATGTGGGTTTTAAAACAAACCCGATTTAAAGCATGACAAAAAACATGACATAAAAATATATATATATATATATATATATATATACATATAGAGAGAGAGAGAGTCACATGTGCTTGGGACATAGCTTAAGGGCTCTGGTGATGGTAATTACCTGCAGAGCCAGAGGCTGGCACTGTTCTAATGCCTTCTCTCTTCCTTCCTCTGCAGAATGGATGATTGATGGCTGTATCAGCACTGATGTCACTTCTGTTGTCCGCCCTCATGGACCTTCCCCTTTAACAGAAGTTTGGTCATATTGAATCAGTTCTGTATGGGACTCTTGTCTGAAAAGATTCACTTTTTCAGCACACCCTAAGCACACAGCCAAAATATCAAAGGAGTGGCTTCAGGACAACTCTGTGAATGTCCTTGAGTGGCCCAGCCAGAGCCCAGACTTGAATCCGATTGAACATCTCTGGAGAGATCTTAAAATGGCTGTGCACCGACGCTTCCCATCCAACCTGATGGAGCTTGAGAGGTGCTGCAAAGAGGAATGGGCGAAATTGGCCAAGGATAGGTGTGCCAAGCTTGTGGTATCATATTCAAAAAAGACTTGAGGCTGTAATTGCTGCCAAAGGTGCATCGACAAAGTATTGAGCAAAGGCTGTGAATACTTATGTATATGTGCTTTTTCAATTTTTTTATTTTTAATAAATTTTCAAAAACCTCAAGTAAACTTTTTTCACATCATTATAGGGTGTTGTGTGTAAAATTCTGAGGAAAAAATGAATTTAATCCATTTTGGAATAAGGCTGTAACATAACAAAATGTGGAAAAAGTGATACGCTGTCAATACTTTCCAGATGCACTGTATATATATATATGTATATATAAATGTGTCTTCGCTCTCTCTCTCTCTAGGCAGTCACTCTAGGCTAGTATAACAGCTCTTCAAGGGGTTCTTTATTGGTGAGTCTGCAGGTGACAATAGAGGCTAATCTGGGATCTACATGTACAGTATGGGCAAATGTAAGTTATAACTGGTATGGCGGTTTTCTGTTTTTCTTTTCAAAGCTGTCCTTTTTGTTCTGCAGTGTAGTGGATTTCTTGTTGTGCAGCACAGTTCCCTTATGAATGGCTTTACTCCAGATGTGTCTGTTAACAGCAACAACTTCCCAATTGTCAAGATTAATTTTAAACTTCCTCAAAGTTGTCTTTAGGTTGTTTTTAAACTGCCGTTTTGCCCACCAAGGCATATACATCAGTAGCAAACAACTCACAATTGAGACAAGTGGCAATCCATATTCAAGGGAGAGACAGAGAGTAGCAGACACACAATTTACCTGAAACCTGGTCTTCTAAGAGCTGCTTACAACCAGGAATACCACATAATAAAAAAAAGGAGATAGAAAGGCCACATATAAGTGGAAAAGTCTACACAATGTAAAATAGATATGTGAATATATTGCAAAGATGGTTTATAACATAACAGATAAGTTTTTAGCTAAATGGCTACATATCATGAAGAGTGAAGAAAGGATGAACAAAAAGTAGTATTAGAACCTCAAGAAAATGAAAAAGTTATTATTGAATAAAGTGATGGGCAAATAAACAGATGGTTGAAATCCGAATGACAAAAGTAAGTGGATAGAGAAAAAAGCTCCATATCACATAGTTTCTGAGAGTGAGAGATTCAGTATAAAACAAAAAACATGGACAGCAGAATGCACTAAAAACAAACTACAGTACATAAAGAATAATTAGAGAAGTTTAGAACACAGTTATATAGATAAAAAATGCAGTTTGAATTAAAATCTATATGCCCATTGGAATGCAATGAAGGAGAGGTTTATGCAAAAGAATTCTTCATTAAAATAGAATTGTCACATGTCAATACTATTATGATAACTAGATACATGATCAGAAATAAATTAGAAACCAAGAAAGCGTCAGAGCTAAGAAGCAAAATTACTAGAATAGATGAAGAACAAGCCACGTGTCCAAGTGAGGCTCTTCATAGGAAAAGGCAGGCTCTGCATACAGAACTCAACATCTTGACAACTAAAGAAACTGAACAACTTATTTATAAGTCAAGACATCATTACTATGAATAAGGAGAGAAAGCTAATAAGCTTTTAGCTCAGCAAATCCACAAGCAAGAAGTTCGCACTGCAATCCCAGTAATCACCAACACGAATGGAGAAGAAATCATTGACCATAAAAATATAATGCACACATTTAGAGATCACTATAAAATCTTATATTCTACTGAGTTCAAAGAAGACAACACACAATCTAATGCATTTCTGGATACATTACAGACACCACAAATAGATACTTTAAGTGCTGTGGAACTGGATAAATCTCTGACCCTATCAGAATTACTAGATGCTATAAAGTCACTTCAAAGCAGGAAATCAGCAGGCCCTGATGGCTACCCTGTAGAATTTTATAAAAAATTCTCCACTCAGCTAGCTCCCCTCTTATTGGCAACATTTACAGAAGCTAGAGACAATCAAATTCTACCTCAAACTTTTAGTCAAGCATTAATCACCGTCTTTCCTAAACAAAATAAGGACTTGTTACAATGTGCATCATACAGCCCAATTTCACTCCTGAATAATGATGTTAAGATACTCTCAAAAATTATAGCTAGAAGGATGGAGAAAGTGCTGCCTTCAGTAATATCACAGGATCACACTGGATTTATTAAAGACCGACACTTATCTTCCAATCTCGGACGCCTGTTTAATGTTATATATTCACCAGCAAAGTCAAACACCTCAGAGATATTATTATCACTAGATGCAGAAAAGGCATTTGATATGATTGAATGGAACTACCTTTTCACTGCATTGGAGAAATTTGGGTTTGGCCCGAATATTTGTGCATGGATCAAACTACTGTATACCAATCCAGAACCTTCAGTTTGTATTAAGCTACTTTAAGCGAGAACGTGGCACCAGATAAGGATGCCCCTTGTCACTACTGCTGTTTGCAATTGCCATTGAACCACTGCCGGTCCACTGGCAAAATTCTTATCAGATAAAGGGGATTATCAGAGAAGGACTGGAACAGAAAATTTCTCTATATGCAGATGATATGGTTTTATATATATCAGACCCAGAAAACACTGTTCCTGCAGTTTTAACAGCACTTACAGAATTTCAAAAGATATCTGGTCTCAGAATCAACCTGAATAAAAGTATACTCTTTCCAGTGAATTCACAAACATATAATATTAGATTGGACACCCTACCTTTTACCATAGCAGATCAGTTTAAATACCTAGGGGTAAATATCACAAGTAAACATAAAGCTCTTTATCAACAAAATTTTGCCGTCTATATGGAAAAAATTAAGCAAGACTTGTATAGATGGTCAACCCTTCATTTCACTCTAGCCCGAAGAATTAACGTTGTTAAGATGAATATCCTTCCTAAACTTATTTTATTTCAAAACATTTCAATATATATCAATTAATCATTTTTTAAATAATTAGATTCAACTATAACCTCATTTATTTGGAACTCAAAACACTCGCATATCCGAAGAGCGACCCTACAGAGACCTCAGGCAGAAGGTGGCATGGCTCTACCTAATTTTCAGTTTTATTACTGGGCAGCAAACATACAAGCCATAAAAACCTGGACACAAATAAATGAACATACACAGGCTTGGTCCACAATAAAAGTAAAATCCTGTAGTACCTCTTTATACTCCCTGCTCTGCGCTGCAATAAATGCAAGGTATTGCAAATATACCAATAACCCAATTGTGCTTTACTCACTCAGAATATGAAACCAACTTAGAAAGCATTTTAAGATGGAAAATCTTTTATCTGGGGCACCCCTGCAGGAGAACCACCTCTTTCAGCCCTCACAAACATATCCAACTTTTAATACCTGGAAAAGATTTGGGATTAAATTGCTCAGAGACCTTTATATAGACAATACCTTTGCATCCTTTGAACAATTACATTCCAAATTCAACGTCCCAACTACACATTTCTTTCACTATCTTCAAATTAGAAACTTTGTTAAACAGAAACTGCCCAATTTTCCTCATCTCGTACCCTCCACCATGCTGGAAAAAATATTGCTCAATTTCAAGGAATTAGACACCATTTCCGCATTATATAAAATTTTATTAAGAGTCCCTTCCTTTCAAAGATCCAAGAGGACAATCGGAAAAAGATCTCTTAATCAATATATCAGAAAAGGAGTGGAAGGTAGCATTGCAGAGAATTCACTCGAGTTCCATATGCACAAAGCATAGAATTATTCAACTAAAAATTATATATCGAGCTCATCTGTCTCGCTTAAAACTGTCCAAAATGTTTCCAGGGCAAGATCCAACCTGCGAACGCTGCAACCAAGCTCCTGCCTCACTGGGTCACATGTTTTGGGCCTGCACCAAATTAACATTCTGGACCAAAAATTTTAAGTGCCTTTCAGACAGCCTTGGGGTCACAATCCCTCCTAACCCATTAACAGCTGTGTTTGGTGTTCTTCCAGATGGACTTGAAGTGGAGAAGAACAAGCAAACTATGATTGCATTCACTACACTTTTGGCACGCAGACTTATTTTGTTAAATTGGAAGAATCCTAACTCTCCTCTGATAAGTCAGTGGGAAACCGATGTTTTAAATTATTTGAAATTGGAAAAAATCAAATTCTTAGTTAGAGGATCTGTACAGAATTGTTTCAAAACCTGGCAGGATCTAATCAATAATATTTTAGAATAAAAAGAAATAATTATTTCTGCATTTCTTTTCCTTCTCCATTTATTTATTTATATATTTTTTAAAAAAAATTTTTTTTTTGTTTATTTTTGCCCTACTAAAAAACCCTAAGCAATTCTCCTTTGGCCTTGCTCTCCTACTCAAGGGAGGGGTTTGATTTGTCTTTAATTCTTTTTTGTATTAATTGATCTATTTGTATGGAATGATTACAATAAAATTAATAAATAAAATTTAAAAAAAAAAGAATTATTGTAAGCTGATAATATGATTATAAGGATACTGAAAGATGTAGTTAAGAAGTAGTCAAGATCCAAACTAGAAAGACAGTCAGGACCAAGTAACCAAAACCAAAAGGGCAAAACAAACTTGACTGATATGAACAGAACAAAGTTGAAGCCAAGCACATAAATCTAACACTAGGGTCTACTTGAAAAAGAAACTAACTAAAATTTAGAAATTGTTTAGGAATATCCACTGAGGAATACTGAACCTATTACATACCACCATATTTATACTGGTGTGTCCTGCGGTGGGTTCACACCCTGCCCAGGATTGGTTCCTGCCTTGTGCCCTGTGTTGGCTGGAATTGGCTCCAGTGGACCCCCCGTGACCCTGTGTTCGGATTCAGCGGGATGGATGGATGGATGGATATTTATACTGGAAATGTCAGTGGCCGCACTAATCAATGTGAAGGAAAACGTGACAATGTGTGGCCAACACGGTGTCACATAAAGAAAGAAAATAAGATAGTTAAAAAAATACCATTAAATTTAAAATTAAAGTAAATATATAATATCAAAAAGAAAATCCAAGATGTTATAATTTCTTAATAAAGCAGAAAGCCACGGATCCAGATGTCTATCCAGTGGAATTTTAGAAAACACTGTTAAATTAGCCCAAATAATGCAAGCTATGTTTGAGGAAGCTAGACAAGAAAACATTTCACTAATAACTCTATACCCGGTGTCAATCACTGTCTCTTCAAAGAAACTGGCAATCCTTTAGCTTAATTCCTCCTAAACTAGTTTTATTTATCCTTAGAAATATAGTAGGTGTACACTTTATTGTACAGGTATTCAGTGCATATTGTATAGGCATTAATGAGCTCTTCCTGGGAAAGGTGTGGTAGGCTAAACTATTTATGACCATGTACATCACAATAAACTTAACTCGAACCCAATTTCATGATTTAGAACCAGAGAAACACTTAATGCTTTTAGTTAGGATGCTTCTTGCTTTTTAAAACATTTTAAATTACAAAACCAAAATAATCTTGGAAAATGTGTAAACTGGGGAAAGCATTTGTTTGAAAGTAATGTAGTTTAATAACTAAAAGGTCAAATCACTGTTAAAGATAACCTCTAGGTTCTGTTATTTCAGAATGTAAAGACATTTAGTGTTTATTCATGCATTGTTTGACAACAATCGTGTAGTTAATCAAAGACATTAAGTCAATTCTTATTTAATTTCATTAATAAATAGTGTTGATCAGTGAAATTTGCCAAAGTGTTTTTCACAGAGAATATACTGTATTCGCTAGTAACCTTCTTGACCAAATATCTTCCTGGAAATTCACCATGCGGGTGGCTTGGATGTACTTTTTTTTCCAGCACACCATGATGCTTTGTGTGGCTAGCATGACATCACAGAGCTCTAGCAGTCAATGTTCAATAGGACAGCCAAACCTGAATCTATAATACTGATCCTAGTATTGAGCTACTAGGGGAGACATAGTGGTAGAGTGGTTAGTACTGATACCTCACAGCTCAGGCCGTATTTTTGGCCACAACAATCAGTCAAGCATAGTTGCCAGATGATTACCTATCAGAGATACTTAAAACACTACTGCACTCAAAACTAATTCCCCATTCACTTAGTTTGGTGACGCTCCCAAATATTTCCATGATTTCTCCAAAATTCGGGTGAAGCAAATTCAGTGGGGTTCGCTCATCACTATTCACAAATATAGCTGAATGTCTTTGTCAACATTACATTTCAAATTTATTATTAGTATTTTACTAATACGTTTCATGTATGATAAGTAACTTTGAAAATGGTCTATAATTCCTAACAACATTTAGACCTAAATCTCATTTCTTTAGTAAAGGTCTAATAATGCTTACTTTAAGGAATACAAGGTAATACAGTGAAGAAAGAAAGGTATAAATCATACTGTATATTTAGTATGAGTTGTGTAACTACTGCTAAGGATTTTTTTTATAACTGTCTAGTTGGTATTAGATCTATTGAAAAGACACGTGATTTTATTATATGAATCATTCTTAAAATATTTTTTTGCAGTATTAATAACTGGGAATACAGTTACTTTGTGCAACAGGATAAAGTTAAGTAAATCAAAAGCAACAGATTATGATAAAGGTTAAGCTAATAGGCTTTAAATATCATTTTACACTAGTAGATATGAATGAATCTATGCAAAATGTTATGAACACTGCTTTAGGAAACAATAAGCCATTGAGAATATAAAGAATGATGCTTCACAAATAATTTTAATTTATTTATTTAAATATGGAAATATAGAAACAATTTTCAAAGTGCTAAAACAGAGAATGACACTGGCTTTTAAAGTAATATCAGAGAATGGGTCTTACAAAATTTTGGTATATGGAGATAAATTGCATTGTTTTATTGAGACAGAAAAAGTATGGTATGGAAAGAAGAGCTTTTTAATAAGCTTAATAAAACAGGTATCGGTGGTCATACTAGATGATATCTTTTTACACACAGCTATACAGCTACAAATAGGTTCTAGCAGAAAATGGTATAATGCACGGGGGTAGTGTTATTTGGTTAGAAGTTAATATCAGACGCTGTACAAGCAGCAGCCATTTTACAGAAGCTCCATCTATCACATTATGACAGACCAACTCAAAGTGATTCCTTCTTTGCACTAAGAGTTCATGGGTTATGCTCCAGTCCACATAAAGCCTGTTTCAAACCCAAGAAATTTCAAGAATGGATTACTGAATGAGGTTATCGTACCTACTTAATAGATATCCAACTAAATACTCAAATGTTGTTAATTGTTTAGTACATGAGTTTAGAAACTTTAGAGACTTTGGAAAAGGGAATCACAATATAGACACACATGATGAGTACGGCTAACACTTACAAACAAGGGGAATAGTGTGGTCTTCTATATCCACATAGTACTATGAAAATCATTACTTTGTCATGCATGTGCATCTGAGGTTCTTCTGGGCTCATCAAAGGTAAGCAATACCACTCCAGGACACAAGGGGACATTGAGGTGGTCCCGGCAAGGGTTGTCTCATTCTGTAGAGAACAGACCACAGAACGTAGCTCCCAACCAAGTGTTGGCTGCTTTACAGTGCCTTGACATTGGATTAAAAGATTAGAAGGGGCAACCTAGTTGATGCCAAAACATTTTTTTTCAGTGACTAGTTTGTATTCGCAGTTGATGAAAACTTATATACTTTTAAAAAAAGACCCAAAACGTGCTTGTTGACATGGTAGGTTTAGTCTTCAATGGCTGATATACAGATGGACCTGAAGATCACATTCCAGTTGACCAGATCAATTCATTTATCTTGAACAATCTGGCTCAAAAAAGTAAATTATTCATTTAATAATTTGCAGGTATTTGCAAAAGAATTGATGACCATAATCAAAGCATTAAAATGTACCATGACTATCTTGTGAATTAAGATCATTATACAATTAAACTCATCTGCTTTATCTGTTACAATCTCTCTCAGCACTCATTTGTTTAAGAACTATTAATTAAGTAACACTGGAGTCCAAACCAAATTTCTACACAATCTCACTGCACAAACTTACTGTTTTGCTGGTTTGGTAAAGAGCAGTTAGATACTGTATTCCACAACACTACTGTAATAATGTTCTATGCACATTCTGTGCAACGTTCTAATGTTGTAAAGCAACACTTTGTTATGTTTAGTGAAAACAAAATACTGCTGACCAATTCTAATGTCTCATCACTATTGCAAAGCATGCTTATGGGAATATCATACTATGGAGATGTGCATTACTGGATCAGGGCCTATATGTCTTGTAATTATTGATGAAACAATGAATTCCAAACTGTACAAGAAAATTTTATTGCAGAATATTAAATAAACTTAATCTCAAAAGAATTTGTGTCACGCAGGAGTAAATCAACTACCATGAGCTTAAAAGGGCCATTTAAGAATAGCAAAGTCAGAGAGTAATTCATACAAGACATCCAGGAAACAAAATGAACTGAACCAGTTGTATAAAAAGGAATGCCACAAAACGGATCAGCAGCTGTTGGGTGAATCTGGTGGAGAATATTTTGAAGGAGGTTCCGCCAATGACAAAATTGAGGGATTGGCATACTTTTTCTTTCTTGACCTTGAATATTTAAACAATATGTTAGATAATTAGACTGACTTTCTCATTATGACTTAATGAGTTACAGACCAAACATCAAGAGACAATCATGCAATAAACCCAAAATATTCTTTTGTTACCTCTTTAAAGATCATTTAGTATTTATTTAACATTACATCTTGCTACTGGCATACTATTGATCTTGTCATGGGTGAAAACCTTTTACTTTCCTTTACTAGATGTTTAATTTTTCCCTTGCTGTTATAATTCTATTGCTCAATGACCATTTACTGCCTGGCTCTAATTTTGACCATTAACCCTGACATTATGTTAGGGGTCAGGATGGCCCCCATTCAGTGTTTGACATTAAACTCATTTGGACTATTTTTGTACTTGGTACTGTCTCAGATTTCCTAATTTATTAAAAGTTGGATAGCATTAAAAAACATTACATAACTAAAATAACTAAGTGACAAGGGCCATATTGTGATGGGTTGATGACTGGGTCAAAGCATTTTGAAAACAGCTGTTCTTGTGGTGTTCCTGGTATGCCGTAGTTAGTACTTACCAAAAGTGGTTCTCCAGACTACTGGTGAACTGGCGACATGATAATCATCGCACAAGGCTCATTGATGCGTGTGGGGAGAAAAGGTTAACCCATCTGGTCTGATTGTACAGAAGAGCTACTATAGCACAAATTGCTGAAAAACATAATGCTGGCCATCAGAGAATGGTGTCAGAACCCACAGTGTATCACAGTTTGCAGTGTAAGGGGCTACATTGACAAAGACTGGTCAGTGTGCTCATGTTGACCCCTGTTCTCCAAAAAATGAGCCAACAACGGGCATGTGATTGGGCACTGTACTGTACTGTATAGCAATGGAAGAGGATGGCCTGGTCTGATGAATCATGTTATCTTTCATATCATGTGAACAGCCGGCTTTTCTTGATGACATCACTTCCGGTTCCCCATTGATGATGTCACTTCCGGCTCCCGATGATGACGTCACTTCCGGTCCTCCATTGATGACGTCACTTCCCCTTTGATCATTAACAGCAGCCATGTTCTTGTATAAAAGCAACCCTCAATCCTCTGTATTTTGTCAACTGTTTGAATTTTTTTCTACATTTTGACCAATTTGCTAGCCACCACAGCAATATACGGGGCCAATCCCCAACTCTTTATAGTTGTTTTGTGACTTTTTATCACAACATACATACATAAATAGGTAGAGAAGTAAGTAAGTAAGAAAGTAAATAAATGACTTAATTAATTAATACATACATACAGTATACACAAACACTTTTGTCTGAACACACACTGGAATTACTATAAAGCAAGAAAATTCAAAAGAAAAAAAAGTTCTGACTTGGCTGTCACAGTCATAATGAGGCATTATGCAGACAAACATATTACTGTTGATATAAAGGGGCCCAGTAGCGTTTCTTGACACACTTCTGCTGAATACTTCATTGGCTGAAAGTATTCAGTGTTAGTGTGTCAGAGATGACACTCCATTTTGTTTTAATTCTCTCCTTCACTACTACCTCCAGCAGGTCCAGAGTGCATCCTATAACTGAGCTTGCCCTTTTAATTAGCTTGCTGATTTGGTGGGCCTCTCTTGAAGTGATATTGCCAGCCCAGCACACCACAATATAGAAAATTGTACTGGCCATCACAGAGTTACAGAAGATATGATAAATGTCACTTCCCACATTAAAGGAATGCAGTCTACTAAGGAAAAAGAGCCTGCTCTGCCCTTTCTTATATAGTTCCTCAGTGTTCTGAGGCCAGTACAACTTCTCATTAATGTGGACCCACAAGAGCATTTAGGTGTTGATCTCCTATGGTGGCAAAATTTGAGGGGAAGCATTTTTTTTAAACAATACCACCCCTGACTTATGAACATTCAGATTTTGGTACTGGGGGAAAATAACATTGATTGTGTGATAATGATGTCTAACACATTTTTTGTGTGTTTTAAAGAAATTACTAAATGGTAACATGCCCTGTTAATTACACATGCACATGCCATGTGTTCCATGTGTTTTTTTCTTCATTTTGGGCAAGAAGGGAGAAGGGAGCTGAAGTCAGTTTTTTTATTGTAAAAGAAGACAATGTACAGTCCCACCTTCTCCTTGACAACTGACACTTCTCTTCATTGCAGTCGTTCTGACACTTTAGCATAGAGCTAAGTGCAGTAAAGCGGACACTTCCAGAGAGTATTTAGTTCTCTTTCAGTTGTAAGACACTTGCCAGGAGCCTTTTATTTACCTAATATCTATAGTAAGCTTCTATTTTTTTTTGGCATCATTTACCAAGAATGGTGAAATTCATTAAAACAGATACAGTATATACTTATAGACTACATAAAATTCATAAATGAATGTGAATATATAATCAGTTCATAATCCATTTAAACTGCCAGATTACAAACAAAATGTTACATAGGGAATATTATATCAATGGATAAAATAGCAGTAATCCTACATTTATGAAACCATTATGCAACAGAACATACAATTGGTCTTTTGGCCACAATTTAAAGCTTCACCTACAACAGGAAAAATGCAGTATAATAACTGTTCATATGTGGAAATATAATTAATGTCTGCTTCATAAAAGAGCACCATGTCTTTTCCTCCCCACTGAAGTCAGAATCTCCACTTTAGAGAATAGAGTTGAGTGATGTTTGCATTGAAAATACTCTGCAAGCTACAGTCTGGTTCTTCCACTATTTCAGTAAGAATTGTGGCTGTGCAACAAGAGAATTAATTCCTAACATGTTTTCTAATTTAGATCCATCTTTGTTATGAAATTCCCATAAAAAGCACTGCAAAAAGGGTGCCTAGAACTCAAAAAATGTCCAGGCATTCAAACTCAAAAAACAGGCTGATTCAGACAATAGGGATTATTTTAAAATGAACGGGAATGGAAGGTGAGACATGGCCAAAAAACAAGCAGTACTTGTAAGTGTAAAAGACAGACAATCAATTGTGAAGTTTTAAACTCAAAACAAAAATCAAAGTCTTCTAAACAAGAAAATGTTTCATTGTGACCAGGAATAGAGATCAGAATAAACTAACACACACCACCCAGGAATCCTAGTGCTGGGTGCTCCAGAACAGGATTTCTAAAAACTGGCATTGTGATAAGATGTTATTAAAGTTCAACTTTGTAAATATACTATAATACAAGAAATAGATGATAAAATCATATTCCTTGAGATCCAAAATTCCACATTCCGTGTGCAGCAAATTCAGATCTCATTTGAAAGGCAATAAAAAAGAAAGAAAACAGCTCATCACAAAATCAGCTTAAAATACAGCAGCATTTTTCAAAGTTGCCCTTCAGAGGAGTGGGTTAACATGAAGCCCTGGGTTTCAGGACAAAAAAGACACTTGGTTCCTTAATCCATAGCTTTATTACACAATTAAATAAAAGAGCAAAAAACAATGTAGGAAATAAATAAATATACAGTAATTAATGATGTATAAACAGGCAATTCAAAGTAAATAAGTGTAGATTGAAATCAAAATCCAAAGTCATAAAAACAGAGCAACAAATTCAGAAAACTGAGAAAATAGAGAAACAAACAAAACTCACTAATGATCCAAACTCCACAGCTCACAATGCCATTTAGTAGATTCGCTTTCTTGAATATCATGGTGGTACCGCCCCCTAAAACTATATTTTAAGTAGACCAGACGCATTACTGAAGATAAACACAATGAAATATATATAATTTTTTTATTCACAATATAAAAAAGGTTTGGCAAAAGTGCCAAAAATAGTTTAATGCATATATACACCTAATAATCAATAATAATAAATAACCAATAAACAAAATAATATTCAAAATATAAAACATAAGAGAACCAAACATATTTCTAAAAACAACATATTGAACAATATATACAATTAACAACAAAAATATTGAAGAAACTGTATAAGACACATTAACAAAACCCAGGCTACACCATGATAATAACAGGGCATTATAATTTAATTAATTTAACAACATTGCATAGATATATGCTACTGAATAATTTGGAATTATAAAATAACTTTGGATTTTTATGTCCTGTGTCACAAGCAATTACCAGTATAGTGAAAAATACGATGTAACCCTTTTCATATTTAAAACAGGTATAAAAAAATTCACATACTGTATAACAATGATTTCAGTCCTGCTGGCAAATGTTTCACATTGAGTGTGTTCTATTCATGCTTAAAATGCTTCTGTTACTAACCTCTCATACATTCAGAAGAGTTTTTGTCAGCACCACATACATATACAAGTCTTGCCTGTAGCCTCAGCAGGGGAAAGTAGTTTGAAAATAGGCAGATTGATATATACATAGACATCTCTGGAGGGTGGTCATCGCTTTAAATATCTAAAGGCATGTCTTGTGTTATTAAAAAAAAAGAACTGAATTTTTCCCCTCCATAATATATCCTGTTCACTTTCAGTTCCACCCTTTAATATATTGACATGGACTCCGGGGCATGTTAATCGAGTCTGGTTTATTGCCAACTGCTCATATGCAAGCAGATTTAAAACTGAAACAACAGAATTTTCAGAAAGGCACTGTCAGCAGCCCTTACTACATCACATTTGAAGTAGTGAAATATTTCTTATCTGAACATTATGTTCTGTTCTTTTGAAACCTGAACAAACTGTCAACAGGTGCAGAAGAAACAGGAATCAAATGGATGTTTAAATGTAAACTGTAGTATAAATTTTACAAAAGGAAACACAAGGTCAGAAAGTAAGAGGATGAGTTAAATGAGCCAAAATGAGATTTTCTTTAAACTGTACAATAAAATTCAGGATTGTTTCACACTGCTGTGCCTCTCATATTGTAAACCTTTAATACTGACAGACTCCCCTTGGCTTTTACAATTCTGATGCATTCTTCACGTCTGTAGCTCTGTCTTGCAGATGACACACTTAACAGTAGTGCCAGTGATTGATTGAAGGGCTATTAAATCCAGCATGTTTTATGTAACAGCTGAGCGTTCTCTGCAGAAACACATTTAATATATTTTTTATTCAATCTGTAAGCTGCTGTACTTGCTTGTTGACCTTGTAAAGTATGCCTAAGCAGTCGTGCTTGAGGCGTCCATACTGCTTTAAGAAATAAGCACTGACACAGAGGCAATCCTGAAGAACAGTGAAAAATTTGAAACGTTATTCCATTGGCCTGTTGAGTCACAAATTACATCAGCATGTTAGAGGCGGGGCCTTTTTACATATATGGGAACAGAGACAAAATGAGCATACTGGTCTGGCAGCAGCTATTGTAAATAACTGTGATCAAATACAGTACACTCCACACACGGTAGATGTAATGTATTTAATGGTTTTCTCTGTTTTACTCTGCATTTTGTCAGGATGGCAGAGATCACTGTTGCCTGTCATTTTGACAGTGCAGTGGATTCTGATGTGGTAAGTATTTGGGTCACAATATTCCTCATGACAAAGATAAGAGATAAGCCAAGTGATTTTTTTATTGAAACCTAATCAATATAAAAATGGTTTGGCAGACGTTCCAAGAATAGTCATTGTTGCCAAGACACCACATCATGTGAATATCTAAAAAAACATGTCACATGTCCAATACTGATCACCTTGGAAGAATCTTTTATAGGAGGAAAAAATAGATGCTAAAAAACACATTTTGAAACTAAATTCAAAGACACATTTAAAAACAGACTAAAGAGTTGCTGCATGTAAACCTAATAGTTAAAAAGTTTTATTTTGTGTCCAGGGTTTTTGATGGTTTCCCTCTCTCTTTTGGTTGCAATTTATATGGCAGAGCATACTAAAGATGAGAGTGCTTTTCATTTTGCCCAACAGTGTGTAGTTGGTTAGACAAAAATCTGGTGATATAACTGACATGTGTGCCATTTAGTGCAGTAGTTTGATTATGATCATTATATATGTAGTTTTGGTTGCAGTGTTTCATTTTGCAGGATATGTGAGGTGTTTTGCTCTTTGGGTGAGGTGTTTTGTGAATTGTGCTAAATGATTTGCAACAATGAGCCTTGTTGTCAAAATTGTGCTTTAGCAATTGTAAAAAACTGTAAGCAATCTAGTGGTTACTTTTAGAACTGCAAGAGAGAGGATCTGTGGCAATGAGGAAGGTGTGGTAATTAAAATGCCAAGGAAAAATGTTTCAGATTCATGAGCTGTACTGTACTTAAGAACATGTTTTTCATATGGTTAAAATGTAAAATGTCCTTATAAGCTACAATTCCACATTGTCTTTATTTAACAATTATTTATAAATCTATGCTAAAATATAATGTGGTTTGCTACATTTAGTAGTATTGTTTTATCCTACACTTGTTGATTTTGATTGTAATTATTTATCACATTTAAGATTTGTGAATTAATGTGCCACTATTAGGAGTAAATGAAAAATCATGATAGGGCCTGTGCATAATTTGGGAAAAAATAGCCAAATGCTACACACTGGAAATTGTACACTATTTAACTGTAAGAATTTTATGCAGGTTGCACTAATGGCATTCATTTACAATATTTATTTATTCTTTAACAGGGCTACTTAACACAGCTACAGTTACTCTGCGGAAAGTTTATAAGGGCCATCGTGGCAAATTAACTTTCTGTTAGTATATAAAACATGTTGGATTATATTTAGGGAAAGAATGTTTTGCTTGTACAGCAACATTTATTTAAATCACAGCTTACATCATGCAAATTCATTGTTAGAAAAGTTATTAATGTGATAAGATTTCATGTTTTAAATCACAAGTTGGCAACAGGGAACTGCATTTTTTGATCATTTTTGGAGTCTGTCTGCAAAAGGGGTCTCCAATACTACTCTTGATTGACATTTTCTTTAACTTCTAATATTTTCTGCAAGTTATCGAACCCAAAATGAACATGAGGTAGAACTTAAGTGTTGTTTTTAAAAAATGCTCAAAAATTAGGAAGCAGCATTTTTCAGAGGTTCTGTTTGCTCTGTTTTTCTATTTGTTTTTTAACTTGTTTTACTAATTACTATTCTTGTTTAAGGTTAGATTTGATCTGGTTTCTGACTTGTCACTGACAGTAGCAACTACAAATTGGATAAATGGGTTTTACATTTACCAATGATGTTCACACAATGTAAAACCAGATGCCAGTTTGTCTTGACTGCTCTTCGAATAGGCTGTTAACTTGGGAAGGGTCACTAAGATTAGGAGGCTACCAGGAGGCTACACCTGGGAACATAAGAGACGTCGATCAAATAAAAACGGGGTGTATTAAATACTCCCGTATTCAGCTACTTGCCATGCTATCGCGATCAACTAAGCAGCTCGGTTTTATTGTACCACAAGAATTGTTTGAGCAAAAATGGAGAGGGTGACATGCTGGTGCGAGAATGAAAGCAAGATAAAAAGGATTTACAATTGGTCTGCCATCCATTCAAATGGAAAATGTCTGATCACTGTTAGATAAGATAGATGCACATTCTGCTCTCATAGCTCCTATCTTATGTATCTGACACTCTTAATGGCTGGATGGATTTCATTTTATTCAAACAGAGAGTGACCCAGTGCAGTGTGAAAAAAAGACATTAGGAGAACTGGTCATCAATGTGAATGAGGAGCAAACTAATGTTTGTAATTCAGACATTGAAATTCTGGCTGTCGGATTTTGTCCATGTTATTTGCCCAGGGAAAAGTTATTAATCTTTATTAATGTTTTACTTCTCCCTCTGCAAATGGGGACTTAGTAACTGAAATGATTCAGTATATCACCAATACTTTAATGATGACTCATTCTGACCCTACAGCTATAATATGTGGTGGTTTCAACCATGTGACATTTAAAAGGAACAGTGACAAAGTTCCATCAGTTTGTGTCATGTTCCACTTGATGAAAAACTGGACCTGATCTGTTCAAATGTAAGAACTGGACCTGCTCTATTTAGATGTTAAAGATGCCTTTAACTGTAAATGTCTTGCACCTTTGAGCACATCTGACCATAACCGATTTGTCTTATTCCCAGCTACAAGCTTGTAATTAGACATCAACCTGATACCATCAGGATGGTGAGGAAGAGCCTAGAGGCTGAAATGGCTCTGACTGAATGCTTTCAAATGACAGAATGGGAAATGATGTGCAAGTCACATGAGGATGATATTGATGGACCCATAGACTATATTACTGCATCATAGACTATATTAACTTTTGTGTTGACACTGTGGTACCCTCAAAGACAGGGCATAGCTTTCTAAACAACAAGCCCTGGATTGCCAAAAAATTAAAAAGTCTTCTAAATGAGAAAAAGAGAGCATTACAATCCAGTGACAAAAATGTTCTAAAGGACACACAGGAAATGATAAAGAAAAATCTGGGTGAAGGAAAGGAAACTTACAGTGCTAAAATAGAATAACACATTCAGAATAACATGAAAGATGTTGGAAAGGCCTGGGCATATATGGCACCTTCCATAGCCAAGAAGATGCTGCAGCATGTTCATTTCCTTCAGCAGCTGAAGAAGGCAAGCCTAACCATCACCCCACCCCTCCAATTTCTCACAACCTTCTACAGGGACACCTTTTAGAGCCTTTTGACCAGCTGCATAACTGTATGGTTTGTGGAACTGCTTTGTCTATGAATGTAAGGTCCTACAACAGATAGTGCACATGACAGAAAAGATCAGTGGGACATCTCTGCTCTTCCATTAAAGACATCTGTATGAAGTGTCATCGTATCCGCAAAGCCCATAGCATTGAGAAGGACCACTTTCACCCCTTTCATGGTCTTCTTTGTCTCACTTTCATCTGGCAGAAGTTACTGTAGTATCCAAACCAGTTCTGCCAGGTTCTGCAACAGCTTCAACACCTTGGCTGTCTGGACTCTGAGCTCTGTGCTGCCCCCTGCTCTCAGATCCGCTCCTAGTAGCTATTTATATGTAGTAAATTTGTTACACTTTATTAGTATCTATTTTAAATTATTACTAACTATTCATTTACCTATTATTTCTTTTTTACATATCCATTTATAATACAGTATAGTTCTTTACCTGTCTTGCACTTGTCCTGTGCTTTTTGTGTCATTGTATGCTGCATTGTATAAATGGTATGACAATAAAGCCACTTGACTTGACTTGATTTGATTTACTGCCCTTGAGCAATCCAGGGTTCAGTTGCTATAACAACAACAACATTTATTTATATAGCACATTTTCATACAAATAATGTAGCTCAAAGTGCTTTACATGATGAAAAAAAGAAAAATAAAAGACAAAGTAAGAATTAAAATAAGACAACACTAATTAACATAGAGTAAGAGTAAGCTCCGATGGCCAGGGGGGACAGAAAAAAAAAAAAAAAAAAAAACTCCAGACGGCTGGAGAGAAAAAAAGTAAAATCTGGAGGGGTTCCAGGCCATGAGACCACCCAGCCCCCTCTGGGCATTCTACCTAACATAAATGAAATAGTCCTCTTTGTATTTAGGGTTCCCAATGGAAGGACTTGATGATGATGGTCATGCAGACTTCTGGCTTTTAATCCATCAATGTAGGAACATCATGATACTTTGATTAGGTGGTGGTGGCACAGGTCGCTACCACAAAAAACCGGGAAAAGAAACAGAAGAGAGAGTAGGGGTTAGTACGGATTTTAGAGCCACCATGAATAGTTATTATAATGAATTGAACATACAGAGTATCAGGATTAAATTAAAGTGAAATTATGAGAAAGCCATGTTAAAGTAATGTGTTTTCAGCAGTTTTTTAAAGTGTTCCACTGTATTAGCCTGGCGAATTCCTATTGGCAGGCTATTCCAGATTTTAGGTGCATAACAGAAGAAGGCTGCCTCACCACTTCTTTTAAGTTTTGCTCTTGAATTCTAAGCAGAAACTCATTTGAGGATCTAAGATTACGATTTGGAATATAGGGTGTCAGACATTCTGATATATAAGATGGAGTGAGATTATTTAAGGCTTTATAAACTATAAGCAGCAATTTAAAGTCAATTCTGAATGACACAGGTAACCAGTGTAGTGACATAAAACTGTAGAAATGTGCTCGGATTTTCTTTTCCTAGTTAGGATTCTAGCAGCTGCATTCTGCACTAGTTGCAAACGATTTATGTCTTTTTTGGGTAGTCCTGAGAGGAGTGCGTTACAGTAATCTAGTCTACTGAAAACAAAAGTGTGAACTAATTTCTCAGCATCTTTCAATGATATAAGAGGTCTAACTTTTTGCTATGTTTCTTAAGTGAAAAAATGCTGTCCTAGTGATCTGATTAATATGGGATTTAAAATTCAGGTTACAGTCAACAGTTACTCCTAAGTTTCTTACCTTCGTTTTGACTTTTAATCCTAATGCATGAAGTTTATTTCTAATAACCTCATTGTATCCATTATTGTCAATCACTAAAATTTCAGTTTTCTCTTTATTTAGCTTGAGAAAATATCCATTCAGAAATACAAGTAAGACATTGTGTTAGTGAGTCAAGGGAATTGGGGTCATCAGGTGCTATTGATAAATACAGCTGTGTGTCATCAGCATATCTGTGGTAGCTCACGTTGTGCCCCGAGATAATCTGACCTAATGGAAGCATGTAGATTGAGAAAAGCACAGGACCCAGGATAGAGCCTTGTGGAACACCATATAGGATATTATGTGTCTTTGAGTTGTAATTACGACAACTAACGAAGAATTTTCTCCCTGCCAGGTAGGAGTCAAACCAATTTAAGACACTGCCAGAGAGGCCCACCCCATTGACTAAGGCGATTTCTAAGAATGTTGTGATCAATGGTGTCAAATGCAGCACTCAGATCTAGGAGTATGAGAACAGATAAATGGCCTCTGTCTGCATTTACCTACAAGTCATTTACTACTTTAACAAGTACAGTTTCTGTGCTGTGATTTGTTCTAAAACCTGACTGAAATTTATCAAGAATAGCATGTTTATTGAGGTGGTCATTTAACTGCATAATGACTGCCTTCTCTAGAATTTTACTTAAGAAAGGCAGGTTAGAAATGAAGGGGATGTGGACAAAGCTAATGCTCTGAACCAGTTTTATAATGGATTTTCCCTCCCACTGCTACTTTACTTCAATTACCAGTTCACCAACACTATCTCTACTACATGAGAAACTCCAACCGCTTTAGTTGGAATGGCCAGTCATGAGTCCACCTTTGATTATGACAATGGTCTGTCCACAACAGAAGAACAAGTGAGGAGAACACTGAAAATGCTACAAACAGAAAAGTCACAGAACCAGATGGAAGCAGTCCTTGAGTTCTTAAGGCCTGTGTTAACCATCTTTGTGGTATCTTTGTCACCTGTTCACACTGTCCCTAAGACTCCCAAAAGTGCCAATGTTTTGGAAAACATCCTGCATTGTTTCTGTTCCAAAGAAGGCAGGCACCTCTTCACCCAGTGACTACAGACCAGCGGCACTTACGCCATGCAACATGAAGACCTTTGAAGGGCTGGTCCTAAACTATATGGGTCCTGATATGGTAGACCACCTGGACCCACTAGAATTTGCCTATTGGACAAAGACTGCAGTGGAGGATGCAGTTGTCTCTCTGTTCTACAAGGCTTATTCTCACCTGCACAAATCTGGCAGTCTTGTGAGGATTATGTTTTTGATTTCTCCAGTGCCTTCAGTATCATCCAGCCATCCCTGTTAAGGGGTAAGCTCAGAAATATGCAGGAGGCTGATTCCTATGGTGTTCTGGATAATGGACTATCTGTCCGGCAGACTGAAGGATTGTGTATCTGATATGGATGTGAGCAACACTGGAGAACTACAAGGAATAGTAACGCCGCCTTTTTTTTTCACTGTACACCCAGACTACAAATATAACCCCAGGTCATGTTAGTTGCTGAAATTTTCGAATGATTCTGCACTTATGGGGTGTGTTGATAAAGGGGATGAGAAAGAGTATAGGAGTCAGGTGGAGAACTTTGTTTCTTGGTGCAGATGGAGTTGTCTGCAGCTTAACATCAAAACTGTGGAACTGGTTACTGACTTTTGTTGCACCAAAGAACCTCTACCTGGTCACTATTCATGCGGTATATGTAGAGGTGGTCCACTCCTATAAATACTTGGAGGTCCAAATCAATGACAGGTTGGACTAGTCTTGGAACACAGAGGAATTATATTAAAAAGGGCAGAGTAGACTCTTTTGTCTTAGAAGATTGTGTTCCTGTAATGTGGGTAGTGACATCGTTCATGTATTCTACAACTCTGTGATGGCCAGTGCAATTTTCTATGCTGTGGTGTTCTGGGCTGGGAACATCACTTCTGGAGGAGCCCATTGTGACTGTGACTTCCAAGTCAGAAATTTCTTTTTAATTTTCTTATTTTAGTCAGTCTGGTGCGTATGTATGTATGTATGTATGTATGTATGTATGTATGTATGTATCTATCTATCTATCTATCTATCTATCTATCTATCTATCTATCTATCTATCTATCTATCTATCTATCTATTCATTTAATGAGCTCCAGTAAAAAGCCATATTTCTCGCTAGGGACAAATAAAGTTCTATGTACAGTGTCCATCTTAAAACAAAATAGTGAAAAAAAAAACTAAAAAATCTAAAGAAAAGTAGAATCACGAAGCCCAGAGATTTGAAATGCTATAAACCAGAAACTTGAATTTAATGTTCAGAGACAAGTGAAGGTCTAACTGAAATTTAAATAATGGAAATTACAATGAATGAGCCTTTAAGGACACTTCATAAACCTTTACCATTCAACAGACATCACAAGAAATAGGGGAATAGCCAAGGGCAGGCAGATAAGCTTTTTTTTTAATATGGTCTACTTTTAAAGTAAGGGCATTTGAGAAAACAGTATATTCAAATTAAGTGTTTTAATTTGCATTTCACAGAGGCAATAAATGATGTGTGTGTATAATATATTAAAACAAACTGTGTTACCCAGCTTCGCCCCGTAAATTTCCTAAGACAATGGGCCTCAGTTAAAGTGCTGGGGGTTAATCAGATGTATCAAAAGGACTATGTAACTGAGTACTTTTCTGTATACCATTTATTTATTATTTATTTATTTATATAATTTTAACTAATATTATTAGTTCACTCAAGGACCTTACTCTTGAACATACCATGCCCAATTTAGCATCACCAATCCACCTAACCTGCATGTCTTTGGACCATGGGAGCAAACCTGACAAAACCCATGCAGATGTGGGAAGATAATGCAAATTCCAACCAGACTTGGGACATGAAATCTGTTTTTCTTACTGCGAGGTACTGTGCCCACTCTTGAACGTGCTGCATGCAGTTGCACATGAGTAAAACATTCCTGTCATAGATAAATTCTGGCTTTTTGTAGTAACTTAAATTTTGTTTATGGTCATTGTAAAATACAATTTCAGACGAAATTGTGTTCTTTAGAATCGAAATGAGTAATTAGTAGTAATAATGGGAATTTTGGGTATAAATATAATTTAACCCTGTAAATCCTATAACAGTCATAGCTTCAGTCAGATTTTAATGCACCGCTATTATCTGTAATCTTGTACTGTTACAATTTTTCAATGGTCTGAATCAACAGCAATATGCACTAAATCATGGTTTCCTTTAAATTATATACAGTACTGGTGCACATTTACATGTACTACAGAATGAACTCAGTGTTTTAAGCATAGTACAGATAAAATATTACAGTGAACTTTGTACAATGTTCACCACCTTTATGTACATGAGGGACCCATTTAGTGAGCCATGCAGGTGTTTAAACTAAGGCATGGCGTCATCCTGGTTTGTATTGTCCATAGGGCTTGGAGTTGGCTGTCATTCTGTACCAGTAGTTCTTGATTTGTGCATTGCAGACTGAACCATAGTGACATAGTGACCTTGAAGGGGACATGCCAGTTCATCACTAATATTGCCATATTTTACCACTAAACTGTCCACAAGCCCTTGTTCTTTAAAGTTTTTGTATATAAGAGCACTCAACAGTCCAATCCATCTTGAATTTGAATGTATTTTATATTGCATTGTGAGGAGTATGAAGAAGCCATCAGAATAGGGAGTACTACAAGTACTCAAGGATGCCACTTGCTAGCCATGTCTTCACTGAGTTTTGCCTAATTTTATTTCTTTCACTTCTCATATCATTTTGTATGCAGCGCACAACCTTGTCTGTTTCTCTTGAGCAGGGCAGCTAAACTTTTTCATTCGCCATCAGCCTCATTTCTCTATGCGATAACAGTCACAGATTGTATAGTGGCCATTGTGATTTTATATGGAGTTTGCAAAACATTTTCTCTGGATTTCGATAAATAATGAATAGATCTGATATTTTGTTTTTTCTTTTTACTCTTTACTCCTGGGTGATCCTAAACACATTTAAATACCTGTATATACTGTACAGTGCAGACATTTAATAATAATAATAATAATAATTCATTACATTTATATAGCACTTTTCTCAGTACTCAAAGCGCTATTTAGATCAAATTTCCAAGACATAGTGCTTGGATCTCTGCCAAAAGAGTTGATTCTTTTTTTTTTAAGTCCAAGATACTATAAAATAACAGTAAAAAAATAGTTGGAGTTCAAGTTGTAAATTCCCTATTTACTTGCACCTGGCCAAAAAAAAAAAACATACAAAATGAAATGAAGAAGAGGGAAGCCTATCTTCTGGCAAGGTATCTTAGTGGATTCTTCAGTTTATGAGCTGCTTATTCAAATGAATATCAACATCTGTTAGCAAAGATTTTTTTATAGTGACAGACTGGAAGGAAATGGGTCTTTAGAGTGGATTGGAACGACAGTCTTCTTCTGGGGTGGGGCATCCTCCTCCATTCTATGGGTGGAAACAGAAGGCATGTTAAAGACTGTGCAAGACCTTTTATCTTCCTATTGTGTCTTTGTAAACAAGTCCTCATGAGGCACTTACTAGACCTACATGCTTGGCAATGGCAACACTGATCCAATGAGTTCTTTCTCATTTAATTGCTTTTTAGGTAGCTCCTTATCCTTTGGCAAATTTTAGCCAGGCTAGTCAGTTACTAGTTTTTTTTTTTTTAGCAATTAGACTATTTGTTTTTAGCAATTACCCTTTAGTTTTTATCATATTTTATTAGTTTTGTATTACTAACCAAAAATGTCCACATGGACACAGTTTTCTTTGCATTTGTCAAACTGAATATCATTCATGTTGTACCTGTCAACTTAATACATACAATTTTACTGTCTGTAACAGCACTCTATTTTCTCATGATAATGTGACAGTTCAAGGCTTCTAGTATAACCAAAAAATGCAAGAATCAAATATCACATGTACTCTGATGTCACTTGTTATTTTACCCTGCAACACATTCAAGCAAATGGCTATTTAATTTCAAAACTGCTTACATTTTTTATTTTTGAGATTCCTTTTGCAATCCTTAAGATCATCACATAAATACTATTTTATATTTATTTTTGATATCTCTTGATACTAAGTGTCATCTACCTATTTGAAACTTTGAAAGTGTATTGTTTTCAGTGAATTCTTACTTTGCTTATTGTTTGAAATACTGTTGAAGTCACTACTTTAACTGTGTTAATAACAGTAATTGCAGAAATGGAGATTTTTTCCATTAAAAAGGCATTTCTGCAAGCATACCATTTACATTAAATAATGAACATCTTTTGAAACAACATCTCAGAGTATGCACTTAAAAAGAAAATGCAAAAACCTGGAAAGGTTCCTGTGAGGCTAAACTGGGAGGATGTAATTTAACAACACATGAATAAACAAATTTTGGCAACTGAGAGACCTTAATGACACACTTCTAATATCCAGCTATAAAACAAAATCTGAAGTTATGCACATGGAGTTCACATGTACAGTACATGAGAAGAACATATAAAATCCAAATAGACATTAAACAGGTTAGCAATCAGTCTTGAACTAAGGGCACTGTGTAGTAATAATAATAGTAGTAATAATAAAAACTAGCCAACCCGTGGCGTAGCATACGCCGCATAATTATGTATTGATGGGTGAACACTTCCTGAACGACATAGTTGTCCAAATGGGGTGGGTTTGTGGATACCACTGTGAGTGAATGAAAAGGTAGACCTCTGGAGAGAGCAACATATAGTTGTCCGTGACTGAAAGCGGGATCGTCTGTGATGAAGAAGGCCATGCTGGTGAAAGTTACTTCGTTGGTAGGGATAAGTGTCAGTACTTGTAGATTAAGGTGTAGCGAGTCTTCATTGTTGACGCTTAATATAGCTTGCATACTGAGATGTTCCGAAGTCACAGTTGAGAAACACTTTGTTAATGTCTTTTAAGCACAGGGGAAAAAATGAACATGTGAAACATCCGTAATGTAATAAGCCACCAAGAAAAGGTAACATTGCAACAATGCTATCTATGTCCCGATCTCTGTAAACAGAAGTGAAAACAAAATCGAGCCCGGTGTATTCTTTAACTGCCTTGTGGCGCTGTAGTAGTGCTGCTGCTTTGCAGTAAGGAGACTGTGGAAGATTGTGGTTTCGCTTCCCGGTTCCTCCCTGTGTGGATAGCGCTTTGAATACTTAGAACACCGCTATATCAATGTAACGAAGTATTAAGTTGTCTTCGTGTAATAGTAAAAGGCAAATTATCCATGACAAACAAACTGTTTTACACGCTGCATACCAACCCGCGGCGTAGTATAACGCTGCATAATCACGCCGCTTTTAAATGTTTTTTAAGCAGAGGGAAAAAAAATGAACGTTTGCAAAATCTGTAACGCTGCTTTCAGTAAGTACAATGCACACGCATTTAATTTGTCGGCCACTTTTTGCCAGCCGTCTTTTCTGGTTTGGGCTGCTTTTGCAGTGTTACCGTTTGTGCATATTAAATCTTGAAATCCTTCGAGTAACTAATTAACTAACTAACACCAACCAACCCACACACAGCTTGTGTGAAAAAAATGCGCCCGTACTTTCATAATTTTGTTGCAGCCTATAGTAGAGTCAGGCACAGAGAAGGTCAGCTGCTGAGAGAGCGTCTCGACTGTTGCAGGGCCTGCATCGGTGAAGCAGGTGAGATGCTAATGAAACAGAGGCACAGGGCTTATTGGTTTTTAAAGACTGCTTCCTTCATTGTGTTTTAACTTCAGTTTTAAAGGATTGTTTTAAGGATCCCATGGGATACCCCTCGCAAACTGTTTTAGACGCTGCATTCAGAAATTCACATCCGCGACAAACATGCCTCTTCTTACATGGTCCTGCCGCGTCCACCCTCGTTCTCAAAGCATACACACCGCCTGGTCATGTGTCCGCTCGCAAGAGCAACTCACGGAGACCCGCCCACCAACTCTAAGACCATGGCGTGTAAAACAGTTTGCGATGGTGGTGCGTGCGTCATAACCGAAAAGAATAATGAAAAGTCAACGTGGCTCAGAGGTGCATGTGGACTCCTAGCATAGATGAAACGACTTATGGGGTGGTCGGTGAGTTGTTGCATCCAGGCACATGAGCAAGCAGTGGGAATGCCTAGAGAGCGAGGGTGGACGTGGGCCGGGAATAAGGAGTGTTGGTGGGCGGGGAAACATTTTCCGTGTTCCCTGCAGGACCATCTAAGAAGACGCATGTTTGTCGCGGATGCGGTGGACGCGGGCCGGGAATAAAGAGTGTTGGTGGGCGGGGGAAACGTTTTCCATGTTCCTGCAGGACCATCTAAGAAGACGTTTTGTCGCGGATGCGAATTGCTGTATGTAGCGTGTAAAACAGTTTGCGATGTTGCACGTGGTCGTGCATCGTAACCGAAAAGTCAACGTGGCTCAGACATGCACGTGGACTGTAGCACAGACAAACAGAAATGACGGCGTGTTTTCCGAGGTGTCGCGTCCGAGTTGGTGGGCGTGGCTCTGCGAATTGTATCCAATATTCTTAGAGTTGGTGGGCATGGCTCCTTCCTGCGTGCTTTCATGGGTGTCTTGCCCGCTCTGGCGGCGGCTTAGAGAATTATATATTATAGATAATAATACATTTTTATTATATAGCACCATTCCCATGCTTAAACTCTTCACAAATAGTCAAAGGAATACAATAGGAATAAAAGCAGATGACACAGGATATAAACTAATATCAAACATTAAACACCAAACAAATTAATAAATACATATTTAAAAGTCAAAGTTTTCAATTAATTTAAGAAATAACTAGGAAAAAAGAATAAAGTCATGAACAAATAACATGATTTTTACATGTAGGAATATATAATAAATATATATGTTACAATCACTCACAATGAGGATGAACAATGACTAGGACAACAGTAGATTTCATTATCAGTCTTATAGCCAAAGGCTGGAACAACATCTACCATTTTTTGGATATTTGTTTTCTGTTCAATTACAGATTTAACAATCTCAGCCAGATCTCCACTTTGCTGCAAAGGAAACACTCATACGGAGTTATCTGACTTAAGAGATATAAATTCCACAAGAGTTTCAAGTTTTGTTGTTGGTGTTGTTTTATTTTTATATGACATCAACATTTCAGTGTGCAATGAATCAAATAGTTATAATACTTTATGGCCGATGAGACATATTTTAAGCACGACAATGTTAGATAAAGAAAATTCCCTGCACACAGATCCATCAACGGAATTTATTTCAATATAGATCAAGTTTGGTTCTCTAAACTTGTCAAAATAAAACCTGAGTAGGATGTCATACTTCAGAATTAAAAGTGTTGATGAGCTCCGAAGCACAGCACATCACAATACTGCAGAATTTTAAATATACAGTATTAAGATTGTTACAATATTCTGTCATGGATGACAGTAAGCCCAAGATTCAGCTTGATTTGTAAATTTGAATTTTCTCTCTTGCTTGGCCAGATGTGTAGACCGCTGAGACTTCAGTGACCTGCATGTTTTATTAATTTAAATTTTACTCTTTTCTCTTTTTTATACCACTACGGTGGGTTCAGGGGTTCAAATTTATATATATTTTTTTATTTTGTTATCATTTTCCTGTTTTTTGAAATCAAATAAAAATTTGATCAAAAAAAAAAAGATTGTTACCGAAATTAACAAAAAGAAGTTCATCACAATAGTGTGACAGGAACACGTTCTGCGACACTGCCCCTTCACCAACATACCATAACCTGGTTAAAACTAAATGTATATGTGTAGCGCTATATAAATGTAATGAATTATTATTATTATTATTATTAATTTTGTTATAAATGTATACATGATAATATTGATTCCATGCTATACATCTGCTTAGACTGTTACTGCAAAGGTACTGTCAAAAAAAAAGCAATATCAGTGCGAAGTAAGAGTGAAATTGCTGACATTCCTACCTTCTTTGGTATATAAAGATAACATTTTTTTCCAGTCTAAATACTGGCTGAATTAGAAGTTTGGGCAGTGACTATTCGAGCTTGACAAATCCTCCATCACTCTAATTTTCAAACTATTTAGCTGTATCTTCCAAACTAAGATATTTTAATTTAGGTGCCTTTACATTGAACTTTGATGAAAGCTGCCTGCCATTCACTACCTTCAGGGCATCTGTGACTGACAGTCAATTATGGCCAATGAAATCTGCCAAATAAGTCATTGACAAATGATAAGGCTTTGGTATTCATTCTCTGTTATAGAAAAGAATGTTGACTGATGGATCAAATGACCAGAAAATCTTATAGATTTAAACACCAGCAGCAAGGGGTACTTGCACATGTGTAAAAATCAATGCTTGTCTCTAAACTAAAATTACGACTGAGCAATATTAAATAAAATTTAATAAATATACTGGCAACTGCATGCTTGCATGTGCATTATGCACAGAGGCTAGTGTGGTGAAAATCAAAGCTAAAATTACAAAAACACATTTAATTTTTGTGTTCATTTTCTCATTTTAGTTTAGTTATATTTTTTAGATGTGTTTCATTTTATTTTAGTTTTAGTTGAAGCAATGATTCATTTTTCTTTAACAACATATTTTGTTTTAGTTTTAATTAATGAGAATAACACTGGTTTTAGTGCTGTTACATACAGTGGATTCAGAAAGTATTTAGACCCATCCACCTTCTACTCACTTTACTATATTGTTTCATTTTAAAAGGATAAATTTACCATTTTTGCCTATCAATCTACACTCAATCACCCATAATGACAAAGTCAAAACATGTTTTCACAAATGCTTCCAAACTGATTAAAATTCAAAAACTGAAATCTCTCATTCATATAAGTATTCATACCTTTGGCAAAAATTACAACTTCAAGTTTTCCTGGGCAAGTCTTTATATGTTTTGCACAACTGGATTTGGGCTGTTCATCCCATTATTCTTACTAGATCTTCTCAAGCTTAGTTTAATTTAAAGGGAAGCTTACTGAATGTAAACCACCATCTTCCAGTCCCCCAGATGTTGTAAGGGGTTTAAGTCTGGACTTTGGCTGAGCCACTAAAGGACAGTCAGGTTTCAATGTCATGCTGAAAGGAGAACTTTTGCCACAGTTTGAGTTTGCATGCACTTTGGAGTAGGTTTTCTTCAAGGACCTCTCTGTATATTGCTGCATTAATACTTCCCTCAGTTTTGATCAGGCTCCATGTCTGTACAGCTGAGAAGGACCCTGTGATGCTCCATGTAAACCACCTCCCTTGCTCCCATCTTAGCATGGGGCATTTTGTATTTTGTAGTTTACAACTGAGGATAAACCAGGGTGAGAGAGACAGACACAAACAAAAATGGTAAGATGTAAAAATAACAGTTCTTTGTTAAAATAAAGTGATAAAAGAAGTATAAAAAATTGAAGTTTAGTGAAAAACAATCCTACAATTTAATCACGTTGTGTTTCCCAAGGTGAATAAGTTAAAAATTATAGAATAAGAAAGATCAAAGGTCAGAAGAAAAAGACCATACCCTGAAATCCTTTGCCTTCCACTCTTTATGGACTATTCAAGAAAAACATAAATATGGAAAAAAAATACATGAACAAAAACAAACCAATATCAAACTCACTATATCATCCCCACTTTCTCTGCTAAAGGATAACAGCAAATACAACATACTCCCTTCTTCCTTTATACATTGTTCAGAAGATCTGTGAGGTACCATCTTCTGTCTATAGACTCAAGGCAAAAAGATGACTTGTAGCATTCGTTTTCCATTTGTATATGACCGCAGAATTTTGATCTCTAATCCCCACTGCCTCCTCTCAAGACCCTCCAATAATCACACATACCTTACACTACTCACATCAATCAGGAAGGAACTCCATATATGCACAAACTCATGCCACATACATGTGTATATCCACAGAAACCCATATCTCTTCTGTCACTCTTACTAACAGCTTAATTAATCTTGTCTCTCTCCTTTGCAGCTTTGTACCTCGCACCAGAATTTGTCTTCCCATCTATAGGTGCGTGAGGGAGAAATAGCCCTCCATGAACCCCCTGCATTGTCTCAGACATGCATGCCCAAATTTTACCCATGCACCGCCTTCTAACTCCTAAGGTAAGCACTGCTATTTAAACAAAATGAAAATGGTCTATAAACAGTTGCACAAATAATTCATAACTGACTTAATGAAACAACCCATCACATACCCCCATAGCATGATGCTGCCACCACTATACAATAAGTATTGTATTAGGCAGGAGATGAGCAATGCCTGGCCATCGCCAGACATAGTGCTTGGAGTGCTGCCAAAAGAGTCAAATTTTTAAGACCATGGAAACCTTTACTTCATGCTCTCAGAGTCCTTTAAACTGTCATTTGCTTTTTACTTGATTGGCTTCCATCAAGCCACTTTACCATAAATATCTGATTAATGGAGTGGTGCAGAGATGGTCATCCTTCCGAGAGGTCAACCCAGTTTAAGATCACATGCACTTTGGAGGCAAGTTTTCTTCATGGACATCTCTGCATTTGGAAGCATTCATCCTTACGTCAGTTCTAACCAGTCTTCCTGTCCCTGCTGCTGAGAAGCACCACATATCATGATGCTGTCAGCATATTTCACTCTAGTGAAGGTAGTAGGCAGGTGATACCATCCCTTGTCTTTGTAAGACGTAGTGCTTGAAGTTTTGGCCCAAGAGTTACATTTTTGTCTGAGCAAACATGAGAACATTTTTCTTCATGTACTCAGTGTCTTTAACAAGCTTTTTGGCAAACCCCAAGCAGGAGTTAACAACTTCTACCATAAACGCCTGATTGGTGGTGTGCTGCTGAAATGTTTGTCCTTCTAATTTTTGTCTCATCTCAGCAAAGGACTTCTGAAGCTCTTTTAGAGTAACCAAAGTGTTCTTGGTTACCTCCTTAACTGAGGTCCTTCATGCCTTCTGACTCATTTTGGTTGGATGGCTAACTCTAGGAATAGTCCTGGTGGTTCCAAACTTCTTACATTTTACAATGATGCCAATTGTATACCCTTACGTTGATCTTTGCATAACTACAATTTTATCTCTGAGGTCTACAGAGACTTCCTTGGACTTCATGACTTGATTTTGGTTCTAGCATGCAGTATAAATTTTGAATATACACAGTTGTGTACCTTATAAAATTATGTCTAGTCAATTCAGTTTGCTATAGGTTGACTCTAATCAACTTCTAGATACAGTGGAGCCTCGGTTCACGACCATAATTCATTCCAAAACTCTGGTCATAAACCGATTTGGTCATGAACCGAAGCAATTTCCCCCATAGGATGTATGTAAATACAATGAATCTGTTCCAGACTGTACGAATTGTATGTAAATATATATTTTTTTAAAGATTTTTAAGCACAATATAGTTAATTACACCATAGAAAGCACATCGTAATAGTAAACTAAATGTAAAAACATTGAATAACACTGAGAAAACCTTGAACAACAGAGAAATCTAACATTGCAAGAGTTCGTGCTATAGCCTTACGACCCGATCAATGTAAACACTTTTTTTAAATGAGTTTTAAGCACAGGGAAAAAAAAAACGGAACATTTGAACAAATCCGAACTTTATTTAAAAACCAACCATAAGCAACCAAGAAAGTAACATTGCAGGAGTTCACGCTAATAGCCTTACAACCCGATCGCTGTAAACACTTTCTTAAATGAGTTTTAAGCACAGGGAAAAAAAGGAACATTTGAAAAATCTGTAATTTAATAAACCACCAAGAAAAGTAATATTGCAACAAATCACGCTACGAACCACTCACTGTAAACACTTTTTTTTAATGAGTTTTAAGCACAGGGAAAAAAATGAACATTTTGAAAAAAGAGAAAAGTAACATTGCAACAATTCACACCTCGAACCGAAAAATGAACATTTGAAAAATCCGTACTACAAAAAATAACCATAAACCACCAAGAAAACTAACCTTGCATGAGTCGAGTTCTGGCATGAAGTGAGGAGGAACTGGGTGGAGAACAATCCGGTCTCATTGCAGTTGAAGACTTGTTGCGGGATGTAGCCTTCATCCTCCACTAATTTTGTGAAATTTTTCACGAATTTTTTCACAGCTTCAGCGTTGGAACTAGCAGCCACTCCATGCCTTACCACACTATGAATGTCACTTCTCTCGCGAAACTTTCAAACCATCCTCTACTGGCTTTAAATTCCTCACTTTCGCCACTCGTAGAAGGATAGTTTTGCAGCAAATCGCCATGAATCTTCCTGGCTTTCTTGCATAACATCGCCTTGCTTACGCTATCCCCTGCAAGTTGCTTCTCGTTCAGCCACACTAGTAACAGTTTTTCCACCTCTTCCAGCACTTGAGGCCTCTGCCTGGTTAACGCTGTAACTCCTTTTGCAACACCAGCTGCTTTAATAGATTCTTTCTGCTTTAGAATAGTCGAAATCGTAGACTTCTTGTACTCGGTGACAAGATCAGTAACACGAACGCCACGCTCATACTTCTCAATAATTTCTTTCTTTACTTTGATTTCAATTTTCTGCAAAACTTTCTTCTCACCACTCTTCACTTGCTTAGAAGCCATGGTTAACTGCAAAAGCACACAAAATACTGTAGAGCACAAAGAGTTCACAGGTAAAGCACGCATGTCTGACTGAGAACAATGAACAGGGAGAGGCTGAACACGTGCTTAAATACAGTAATCGGTGCGTACAAACCGGAAGGGAAATGAAATAGAGCACAAAGAGTTCACAGCGAAAGCACGCATGCACGTGCAAGCATGCACGTCTGACCGAGAACAATGCAATACGTGCGGAAATCATCGGTGTGCACAAACCGAAAGGGGAAACTGGCTTGTTCGTATACGAGTGTGTGGTCGTGAACCAAGGCAAAAGTTTGGGGAACTTTTTGGTCGTAAACTGATTTGTAAGTGTACCGAGACATTCGTGAACCAAGGTTCCACTGTACATCTAAAAGATAATTTAAGCAAACAGGATGCACCTGATCACAGTTTATAGTTCCACAGCAAAGGTTTTACATATGTATTTGAATGAGAGATTTCAGTTTTTGATTTTTAATAAATTTGTAAACTTTTCTGAAAACATTTTCACTTCATCTTTATGAAAGATTGAATGTCATTAATGGGCAAAAAATTAAAAATGTATCCATTTAAAATTAATTCTACAATACAATAAAGTGTGCAGAAAGTAAAAGTGTCTGAATACTTTCTGAACTCACTGTTTTTTATATATATATATATATATATATATATATATATATATATATATATATATATATATATATATATATATATATGTATATATAAATATATATATAATATATATATATATATATATATATATATATATATATATATATATATATATATGTATATATAAATATAAATATAAATATATATATATATATATAATAATAATAATAATAATAAATTTTATTTATATTGCACTTTATATTTTAGCAATCCCAAAGTGCTACAGAGTAAAAATAGAATAATAAAATAAAAAAAAAAGAACAGAAGAGTCTATAAAATACTTTAACAAAATGACTTTCTAAAAAGATGAGTTTTTAGGTTTCGCTTAAAGGCCTCAGTCGACTGTGGGGCTCTCAGGTAATCAGGGATGGCATTCCACAGCCTCGGCGCCACCGATGAAAACGCCCTGTCACCCATGCTGCTGAGCTTAGTTCTGGGGACTTGAAGAGTGTTAGTGAGTACAGAGCGGAGGGAACGTAAGGAGCTATGGGGGGTAAGGAGTTCCTGTAGATAAAGAGGGGCATGTCCATAAATGCACTGATGGGTAAGAAGGGAGACCTTGTACTCTATTCTGAATGAAACAGGGAGCCAGTGAAGGGTTTTCAGGATTGGGGTGATGTGATCATACTTTCGCACCCTCATCAGGATCCTGGCAGCGCTGTTCTGAATATACTGGAGTCTCTGGATACTCTTGCCAGGAATCCCAATGAGGAGTGCATTACAGTAATCCAGCCTGGAAGAGACAAAGGCATGGACGAGCTTCTCTGCATCTGCCAGGGTGAGTAATGGGCGGAGTTTGGCGATGTTCTTGAGATGGTAAAAAGATGACTTACAGAGATATTTGATGTGGGTGTCAAAAGTAAGTTGGGAGTCCATTCTAACACCCAAATTAGTAACAGATGTGGAAAGAGGAATATTTTGGCCAGAGAAAGTAATACTGGTGATGGTAGAAGAGCGAAGATGATGTGATGTACCAACTAAGATGGCTTCTGTTTTGGATCTGTTCAACTGAAGAAAATTGAGCCTCATCCAAGCCTCAATCTCCTCCAGGCAGGTAGACAATGTAGATGTTGGCAGAGGAGCAGTAGAGGAGGTGGGAGTAGTCCTGAGGTAAAGCTGAATGTCATCGGCATAGCAATGGAATGATAAACCATGTCTGCCAATGATAGTTCCAAGGGGGAGCATGTAGATAGTAAAAAGGATAGGGCCCAGCACAGAGCCCTGTGGAACACCACAGGCGACGTTGTGGGTGTGGGACTTTGCGCTGCCAAGGGCGACATGCTCAGTTCTGCCAGTCAGGTATGTTGTAAACCAATTTAGAACAATTCCTGAGAGTCCAATAGTGTATTGCAGGCGGTGAAGAAGGATGTTATGGTCTATTGTGTCAAAAGCAGCTGTCAGGTCAAGGAGGATAAGTAGTGAAGGTGAACCAGTATCTGCCGTCATCAGAAGATCATTGGTGACCCTGACCAGGGCTGTTTCAGTGCTATGGCCAGGGCGAAAACCAGACTGAAACTTTTCAAACAGATTGTTCAGTTTGAGATGATCGTGAAGTTGTGCTGCAACTATTTTTTCCAGGACTTTGGAGAGAAATGGAAGATTGGAGATGGGCCTATAATTGGAGAGAACTTCAGGATCCAAGGTGGATTTTTTCAGTAGAGGTCTGATGACAGCAGTTTTTAGTGCAGAAGGAATATGGCCAGCCAGGAGGGACTGATTTATTATCCTGGTGATAAGTGGAGAGATGGCAGAAATGTTGGCCCTCAGCAAGGGTGAGGGGAAAGGGTCCAGGGAACTAGTAGACGGTTTCATTTTCCTGATGACATCCTCCACCTCTTCCCGTGTGGCAACAGAGAAAGAGCAAAGAGGATGGACGGTCTCAGACAATGAGTCAACAGTTGGGAAGGGCAAGATATCCTTGGTAGAGAGGTGTAAACGGATATTATCAACTTTTTGTTTAAAAAAGTTGATATACATGTTGCATCTGTCATCAGTGGTCTCAGAATGGGCAGGTAAAGGAGGTTTGACAAGATGATTTATGGTTGAAAAAAGTTTTTTAGGGTTGCTGGAGCCATTTCTGATGATGGTGGAATAAAACTTGGACCGTGCAACCTTCAGAGCTTCTGCATACGCTCTCATGTGTTCTCTGTAAGCCTGTTTATGGACAGTCAGCCCAGAGGCCTTGAGCCGCCGCTCAAGGACACGCCCAGCCGCCTTCATTTTTCGCAGCTCGCAGGTATACCAAGGTGCTGAGCACGAGAATGAGACGGACCTAGATGTTAATGGGGCGTGGAAGTCCAGGAGACTGCTCAGGGACTGGTTGTAAAAAATCCACAAGGTCAGCAACAGAGAGGGAGCTGATAAAGTCAGAGGAGAGAAATGTAAGGTCCAAGGCCAAGGCATCCACATTGATATTCTTCAGATTTCTGAAGTAGATCTGTCATTTTGGTTTGATACGGGAGGAGAAAAAGGGGAGCTCCAATGACACAACTTTGTGGTCTGAAATACCAAGATCAAATACCTGTAGATTCCTGATTGGGGCACAGTTTGAAATGACCAAGTCAAGAGTGTGACCCCTAGAATGTGTGGGAACATCAACATGTTGTTGTAGGTTGAGAGAATCTAGCAGCTCAAGGAAATCAGCAGTGAGATAACCTGTGGGATTGTCAACATGAATATTTATATCTCCTAAGATTATGATGTTGGCAGAAGTAGCACAGAGTGTTGTGAGAAGATCAGTAATTTCCGGAATAAAGGCAGAATTGGGTTTTGGAGGTCGATAGATAAGGAGAACAGTCAGGGGAAACGGGGGCTTACATTTAAATGCAAGGCACTCACAGGAAGATATTGCAGGTATCGAGATAGGGGACAACCCCAGGTCCTGATGGTGGATAACAGCTAGTCCACCACCACGCCCAGTGCTGCGAGCTGCCTCCAAGTAACTGTAGCCAAGTGGACAGGCTTCATTTAAGGCAGAGTAAACCTCTGACTGGTGCCAGGTTTCTGTCAGACACATGAAGTCAAGTCCTTTTTCCCTGATGTGTTCTTCAATCAGTATGGATTTATTGCTGATAGATTGAGAGTTAAATAGTTCAAATTTAACCAATGACTGTGAAGTAAATCTCTGTACAGGACGCAGAACATTAAAATCCACTTTACGCAGCTTAGAATTCATTCCACAAAATAAATCCAGCCGGGGATGTGAAAAACGAACCGGCTGGGACGACGTTAACAAAGACGCACCAGCCGTGGCGGCTGACATTGTCGTGATGTGGCGTAGGTTGTTAAAGTTCACTCCCCGGCGGCGGTGACGGAGCGAGGCAGGGAAGTGTACTGGAGCATCCGAGGGCAAGAGGCATTTCGGGAGCATTGACTCATGTTGGGAGCCAGGAGAGTTGTTCCTAGAGAGGATCTGGGAGGCTCGGAGCCGAGCCCTGGTGCCTCCACTCTTCCCACGGCGGCGGCGTTTCCATCGGCGACCGGCCAAGCCGTGGACAGTGACGAGGAAGGCCGGGACTTCCTCAAACAGTCGGCCAAAGGTTTGACTGAACTCCGGAGTCAAATGTCGAGAAACCCCCGCACTCATTCGAAGAGCCAAAAGGGTGAAGCGATCATAACGAATGATCGAGTCAGGAAGAGCATCACAGGAGTAAGTAAGCCGAGAAAAAAGCAGGAGTAACAAGAAACACAAAAGCCAGAGTGGCTGACGGCGTGCCTCAACAGTCGGCGCTATCTTTTTTTTTTTTAGATATATATTATTGTCAAGCAAGTAATTACGCTCTCTGGGAAGCAGGTTTCTACTCAAATACGTAATGGGATGCTCCTCTCCATCAAAAATCTGAGACAGAACAGCTCCCAAACCAAACATACTAACGTCTGTCTGCAGGATGAAGTCGAGATTTCTTAAAACTGGGTACAATGACAAAACAGCCTTCAAATCAGACAATGCAGCAGTTTTTTCAGGCTTATAAGATCAGCTGGAGGAACAGCTCTATTTGCAAAATTTAGTATGAATCATCTATAATAACAACCGAAGGCTGCTCCAGTTAAAGAAAAGGATGGGCCTAAGGGTGGGGCTGAGGTAAGAAGCTCCGGTGATTGCTGGCAGATGAAGGCCGGGAAGGTTGCAGTGGAGTAGGAGTCAGACTAGGGAAGCTGCTCTGCCTTCAAGCAGCTTGGGTGTCTTCTAGTCTATGGGCTATATCGATTAGAAAATCAATGTTGTTCCATAGCACGTCATCACGGAGCTCTTCACCTTTCCCAGACAACACTGTGTCAGCAGCGTCCTTTTATACTATACGTTCAACGGAGTCTCCACGGATCCAGATTTGAATAAGGTGTAGCAGATCCTGCAGCTGTCCTCAGATGGGGCAATTAGGATCAATTTGCCTTAGCCAGAACTTATGCCCCTTGGCTAGGGAACTCATAGCAGTATGAAGAAGAACTTGATGCTTCAAGAAATCATAAACATAAAGTCTCTCAAGAGGGAGGTTTTGGATAACCTTCAGGGCATCTCCCGACAAAAAAGGGGCAACGATAGCAGCCCAGTTTCGTCTGTCCCAGAGCATCAACGTGGCCGTCCACTCAAAGCAGAAGAGTAAACTCTCTGGGTCTCTGGTCACCATCTGTCGTCTCATTAGGAGCATGTCCCCGATGTTGTCAGGCATGCATACAAGCCTGTGGGGGCCAAACAAACTACTGAGTACGAATTTGAGTTGCTGCAATGAAATTTCAGCAAAATGGACTAGCCTGACGCATCATTTTTTTCACTTTCATTTTCAGGGTGTCTTTGAATTCATCCCGCTGTAGGTTGAAAATTTTCATTTTCATCACATGATGTGGCATCTTTTTGTTCCTAACACATTACCCAGTCCATATCAGTATATAGTAGATATCCAGCATGATTTTTTTAATGATTTTTTGAGATCTGACGTGTTTTCAAAGTGTTCCTTTAATTTTTTTCAGCAGTTTATATACATATTACATAGTTTATATAGTAAATTACATATATATATATATATATATATATATATATATATATATATATATATATATATATATATATATATATTTATATATATATATATTGTGGCGGTCGGCTGGGGGCTGTGTCCAGCAGGGACGCCTGGAAGGACCGGGAGAGGGACTATGCCTCCCCCAGACCATGAGAGGGCAGCCGCCCTGGTTTGTATGGGGGCCACGGGAACTGAGCCCTAAGAATTGAGGAGCCCTGGACATCAGCACTTCCGCCACACCCGGAAGTCTTCTCAAAAGGATTACCAGGGAGTGCTTCTGGGTGCACATGCGGCACTTCTGCCACACCACGAAGTGCCACAGGAAGTTCGTCAGAGGGCACCTGGAGCACGTCCGGGTGGGTATAAAAGAGGCCGCCTTCCTCCAGTCATTAGCCGGAGTTGGGAGGAAGAGAACAAAGCTCGGGAAGGAGGAACGGAGGCAGTGAAAGAAAGGAAGGAGCATTGGAAGGCCCGGACTTAAAGGGTGTTTGCTGCAGAGGCACTGTGTGCTGTGTGGGAGTTTATTGGGAACTGTAAATAGTGTAAATAAAAGCCGTGTGTGTTGGACTTATCGGTGTCTACCTGTCTGTGTCAGGGCTGGTTTCCACAATATATACATATATATATATATATATATATATATATATATTAGAGAGAGAGAGAGAGAGACATAGAACAGATGGAAATCGAGCTTTGGTTGTACAGTAGCTCAGTCACATTCTAAAAATGATTATTCTATAGGCAGATGACGACAACATCATTTGTATAGGTCCATCACATGAAATCATGCAGTGCTTATGATCACATTGAAATGTATACACACTCATATTTTTATAATATTGGTCTTCTGAACAAATTAATTGCCATTTTATGTAATAATGTTTTATACTTTTTGCATGCTTATTGTGTTCTCTTTGTGATTTCCTACTTCATGGACTTTTTTTATTAAATGTAGCAGGTGCTGCAAGGCTGAATTGGCAAGCTTTCTATATCAAATTGCTATTAATGAGAGAGGAAGAAGGTATAAGTAAAATGCAAGTCAGTTGACTTTCAGGCAGTCCTGTCTAACTGTGTGGATAAAAAGGAGTAGAAAGCAACCTACTGAGTCAAAATTGGCCAGCTGCACAGGGAAAAAAGAATAGGGACCTGGCAGCTCATGGCATTTATCGGTTGGCTGTGGGCTGACAGACAGCACAGAGATGAAAACCACACAGACAGCTGACTAGGGTATCAGCCTAACAGGTGCTAAACACAAAATGTTAATGCTTTATTGACTGGCGACAAGACAGAAAGAAGCAAGGTGCTAGTGACCTGCTCAGCTATCCTATAGAACTTGATTGCCACAATTCAGACACACATGTAGCACCAGAAAAACTGAATTTACACTGCCTAGTATCAGATACATGCCCTTGAGGAAAGAACACAGTTCTGACCTGAATTTCTTTCCCAAAAATGAATGAAGCAAAGGTGAGTGTGTGTGTGTTTTGTAGCAGTAAAGTAAGAGTGGTATGATTTTAACTGGAAAATAGTGCAAAAATTAGTTCATCACCCCTAAAATCTTACTGCAGAGCATCAATAAGAAAGGCAGGCACTACTACATAGCTGCTTCAGATCACAGACAGATGCATAATATACAGTATAATTACACTCATAACACATGTCACCATTACCATCAGAAACCGAAAGTAGCATTCCAGAGTCCACCAGCGTTCTTCTATAACTTTGGCACTATATTTAATATTCCCTCCTATGTCTCCTTCTGGAATGCATAGTAAGCATATGCACTTCTGTACCTAGTGTCCATTATAATTTGATGCAAACTGCCATTAATTAAGATGAAATTTAAAGTGATTTCCTGTAGGGTATTTATATATATATATCAAATAGGATGTCACATGTGAGTTAGATGTTCTGTTCAATAATGTTCATATCAGTAAATGCCTAAATATTCCAGAAAATCAACATACCATCATTCCAGGTATTTGGTTGTGTACATGCATAAATATCTCTCTCTTGTGATTCCCTCACATACATAAAGCTATTATGATCTGAGTATTTATGCCAGTCACCACCAAAATATTTTTAAATGGGGAGCAGAAGCCATGTAGCATTCTTGTCAGCAACTCACAGGATAACAACACCTTCTGAGGTGGCTGTTCTTACTTTGTGATCCCCCAGCTGTTGCGTCACAGATGAGTGCAGTGAGGATGGCAAGCAAGTTGGCACTCCATCAAGCTCAACTGACCATGTGTACCATTGTAAGAGTGCAGATTGAAGTTGAACTGGTAAGAGTTGAGAAGCATGACAATCGGCTAAAAACAAATGTTCATTAAAATCTTTCAAAAAGCCTCTTTCGATCTGGAACTAAAGTGTTGGTAGTGATGGCTTCTATTAGAGCGTAATATTCTAGTGCACCAAAAAAAAAAAAAAAACTAGTGGCAGAACAAATAGCACAAACAATAAATATCTTCTCAGCCTTTTCCACAAAAGGTTAAGATCTTCTAGAATTCCAATGACCAGAATCAGTAAGGTGATTGAAGACATATGGTAGAGATTGGCAGGCTTCGCTCTAGGTTTTTGTCAGTAATGTGTAGTCCAACCATGTATTTGCGGTGGTTTCCCTTTCAATGAAACCTTCTCTCATCTGCACCTCACCAAAAGAAGAAGCCATAGCGTAAGAATAGCAAGGAATACAGTGGCTTATCAAGCTCGGCGACAGTGTGGGCTGTTGCGAGAGAACAGATTTTGCTAGAGTGAGCTGGTTACACTGGAGAACGCATTTTGTTTCATAGGATTCTCTTTCTGAAACATTTTTGGTGATTATGATAAGAAGTTGAAAGCTGAACACAAACATCATTTCAGATAAACTACCGTAGATCGTCGCATATTAGTCGATCTCGCAGATAAGTCGAGTGTATTTTAAAGCCAAAAATTACGAAATTTGTTTTGACCTGCATAAAGGTCGAGGGTAAAACTTGACAGCTATCAGAGACAGAGGGCGACAATCAGCTGTTAATGGCGACAAAACTCACTGTCACGTCACAGGCATTCCCTCTGTGCTTGGAGAAATGCTAGACTCATTGACTTGGCAACTAATCCTTGCGTGTGCATGAGTTGCGAAATGTAAACAAAGGCAAGATGGCACAAGGGAGCGAAGCGAGTGCAGAAAAGAAAACACTCGGCAGACGATGTTTTGCACATTATCGCTGAGTCGGACTCTGATTTTTCAGAATCGGATTTTATTCACAGTGATCAGGAATCGAGCAAGAGAGTGAGAAGCCGGCATCAGCTGATCGGACACCAGCCGATGCCGCGCCAGCTGAACGCATTCGCGCAGCCGATGCACCTACTGCAAGGTTCACGTGGAAGGAATACCCAGACATTGATCCATGGGAGCCGAACTGGCTACCGGACTTCACAAGACAGCATGGCTTGGTGTTGGACACGACAGATCGCCCGCTGCTGGACTACTTCAGGCTGCTCTCTCCTGATGCTGCTTTTCAGCTACTGTCAGACGAGACAAACAGGTAGGCAGAGAAATGTTTTGAATTGCGGGCTGCGCTTGCATCGCATTGATAGCAATAGTATTGGTTCTTTTGATTCCAAATCTGGTTGCACGTGACAGCTAATGGTATGTTTGTTATCCAAAACCTGCAAAAGCTAATGCTCAAATTCAAGTATTTCAAAGTTTAAAGAATTATTTAATGAAATTAGAAAAAAACTAGCTAATTAGCAATAGTATCGCTGGCTTATAATTATTTCAAAGACCATGGGAAACGGCAGATGACCGGTGACTTAACACCATGAAGCGTTGAATGTACAATGTCATTACCCAAATTCTATGGACAATTGTGTTGCCCCGCGGATAAGTCGACCCTGTTTTTTTTGAATGAATTTTAAGGCATACATTTTTCGACTTATACGCGAGTATCTACGGTATATCACATAGGACTTTGGAGAAAAATGAAATTAACTTTTATTGAATTTAGCATGCTAAATTACTTAATGATGTTAGATAGATAGATAGATAGATAGATAGATAGATAGATAGATAGATAGATAGATAGATAGATAGATAGATAGATAGATAGATAGATAGATAGATAGATACTTTATTAATCCCAATGGGAAATTCACAATGTTGACATATTACATTAGTTCAACTGAACTAAAAATGCTTTGCAGCTAATTGTTGTTTATTCTCAGCATCTTATGCTTCTCATTTCAGTGTCCAACAATAGTTGGCCAGAATTGATGGATTTAACTTTCCATTGTTGCAATGTCCTGATGAAATCTTTCATCATATTCAGTGCTGATTGCACCATAGTTAGTAGGGAAATAGTCCAAATATGAAAGCAGTCCAGTATTAAATATTATGGCACTATTTATTATTTGATGTGTAATAGACTTAAAATATAAAGTATGTAATATTTATATACTATACTACTTTGCCTAAGGACCTGAAGAGGAACCAGATGATGAAACGTTTATCAACTAGAAACAAATCGAACCGAGTATGCCAAAGCCTAATTGCAAACCTGAAATCAAGATCAAAGACAGACAGTATAGAATCAGAAAACAGAAAATCGAGAAAGAATATGCATTTCGCTTGTTAGAATTTTTATCCTGATTACGGGTGCTGAAAGACTCTTTGTGGTGAATTTACAGGGCTGCGCTGATGACACAAGGCATGGTTTTGTGCTACACAACTTTCATGGCAACCAGGAGATGCGTGCCAGTAATAGGAATAATATCACGGAGGCTCCTGATTGTAAAACAAAATAATGGAGCATTTGACCTTGAGGCTTATTCTTAATAGTTGTGCTTTGGGTCTGGAGAGCTAGATGTTCCCTCTAGTACTATATCACAGATTCATATGAAGCCTAGAAGAGTGATATAGTAACTAGGACAATGGACAGTAGGTTACTACTATACTACTAATTTACAGTATGACCCTAAACACGATGTTCACTGATCCTACTTCAATTGTATAAAGGCCACAAATGAGAAATTTGTCTTAATAGACTTTACTGCTAAATACTGCTAAGAAGTACAGTAGCAACTTTCTTTCTTGTTAAACTTCTATAGCATTAATATTTAATGTATATAAAATATTTTATAATACAGTTGACCAAAACAAAAATATAGGATGAAAAAAGGTAATTAAATTATTTATATATACAGTAATAGAAACAATATGCACAGTATAAATGTAAACCTAACTGGTTTCTCAATACAATTCTGAAGAATTATAGCCTTGGATATCTCTTTTTAAAAACTGCATAACTTTAAGTAGGGTTTTTGTTTAAAACTATTAAGAAATTAGATTGTAAAATTTGCACATATGAGTTAACTCTGACCCTCAAAAGGTCATGAGAAAAGATCATTTCCCCTGATGTATTAATAAAGTATATCAAGTTAAATCAAAAAATTAGTGTATAAACAATTAATTCTAAAACAGAATACAATGCAGCACATGTTATTGTTAAAGAGTATGTAAAATATGAAATTTCCCTAGTTATAGAATTATATGCTACATTGTTTTGTTTAAAACAGAATAATAAGCAAACTTAGAATAACCCCTAGGAGCATTATTGTTTAAATTATGCAATGAATGTAACTCACCACCATGAGAGAGCAGTGATAAAATACAAACCTGTCTTGGAGTCATGCAAATAAACGTTACGAACCTTCTACAGTAAAACCATCTGATTTTCCCACGCATTACTCATCACAAATTTTAAGTTAAAAGTCAACAAATATATTTCATATACTGCCATTTGAAAGCATAAAATCATTTTATCCTTGCCAGTTTCCTAGGTTTGTTGACTGTGAGATCTAAGTAGCACTCCCAGCACATCACATGAAACACACATACATTAAAAGAAACTGTAGCAACCCAAAATAAAACCTAGTCAATAAAAAAAATAACAATACTCCATCAGTTTAATCCTGCAATACTGATTTTTACAACATGGATGTTATGTCCAGAACTGAATCCCTGAGTTTCTTTAAGAGTTTTTTTAAATAGTTGATTTCATAAAAGACAATGGGTGGAATGGGAATTAAGGGGGTGTGGTGAACTGGGGGTGTGTGGGAGAAAAAAAGAGAATAAAAAAGGAAGAAAAATGTTTGGGCAAAACCTGTGTGTAACGAGTTTTTTGTCTGGATACAACAATGGGTTCACATATCTTCTTCTTCTTTCCGCTGCTCCTGTTAGGGGTCACCATGCCAGATTATCTTGTTCCATATCTTTCTGTCCTCTACATCTTTCTCTGTTACACCCATCACCTGCATGTCCTCTCTCACCACAACCATAAACCTTCTCTTAGGCCTTCTTCTTTTCCTCTTCCCTGGCAGCTCCATCCTTAGCATTCTTCTCCCAATATACTCAGCATCTCTCCTCTGCACATGTCCAAACCAAAATGGGTTCACATATACAACTTCTGATTAATCTACCGATCCATACTTAACTTATTCCTCTGTATTATATCAGGATTATATTTTAATATTTATCAAGGTAATGTTTAAACATCTTTCTGGCAAAAGTTAGATGGTTGTATTTCCTAGCTCTACTAATGAGCCACGCAGCAGCCTTTTTAACTAACTGAAGCAACTCCAAGATTTTAGGGTATTTTTGGATTATCCATTGGTCAGACAAGATGTCTAAACTGTTTCAAGAAACAGCTAAGTTTCAGTGAAGTACACAGCAGAGATCAATGTGACCACAAATGGAAGTACAGTTCAAACTTTGGTTTATCTGATGTCTTTTTAGATCTACTGTAACAAGGGCCTGAAATGATTTCAGCAGTTACAGTAAATGGTTCTTGCTTTTTTGCTGTGGTTTCTTGCCACAATTTTCCTTTATGTGCCTGAATCAGTTTGCCAAATGACTGCCCTTAACCCAGAGAGCAGCACTGTATGGAGCTGAGCTGAATTGGTATTGTGTTTCAGTAGATTTTGCTGTTGCATTCTCTATTCAAAGTTTTGATCGGCAATTGAGGGTTGCATCATCCAAGTCAATCTGATGTTTTTTGTAACCATTGTTGAAATGGAGTTTTACTTTGAATTTGTTATGGAGGGAAATTGAATATTGACTCGTAAAATATAAGCAAAAAAAGGCAGTAGAAGTAAGAAATTATGGGTGGGGGTTGATTTGTTTTGAACCAAGTCTTGTAAAACTTGACTTATTTGTATGGAATGTTATTTATTATTAACATCAATAAAATAAAAAAAAGAAGTAAGAAATTGAATTGTTTGCGAAACGTTTCAACAGGTTTCTAGTGATTCATTTTTACATGTCTTTGACTAGTAGATTTAACAATGAATTGGTTCTCCCTTAAAGTTTGTTTCTTTCAGTTTTTTTTGTGCATTAGATTTGGTTCTGAATATGATGTGTAAATAGTTAACATTGTTTGTTAATAGAGATGTCTTATGTTTAGTTTTTCTAAATTAAAAGACCTCTGGGTCTGAATTTGCTACAATGAAAATGTCTCCAGATTTGGTATAAACATGTCCAAAACTTTCATTCAGAGTACTGGCTGAACTTCGAATGGAAGGATTTTCTTTTGATCTTTTCAAAGTACAAAGGAGACAAATTCTCTAAAAAGGCAAGTTGTGAAACGTGTGTGTCAGGCTAAGTGTCTATGCTGTGAAAATGTTTGGAAGTGCTGAGATTCTTCTGAGAACGTATATTGTTTGTATAAGCAGAATTATTAGTTGTGTGTGTGTCAACTGCCCAAATAAAGAGGATTTAAAAGTGAAGTATGTGTCACATTTATAAATAGGATATTGATATTGTTTTAATTCAAGAAAAGGTTCAGCCTTGGTCAATTACCACATCGGGAACCTCCGAAGTTATGGGAAAACTTACAGAAGCACATTTCTGAGATATATAGAAGGAAAATGCAACTGATGGCACTCAAAGCTCACAAGGTTGAAGTATTGCAAATTATTGAGGAAATTACATTAACTTGAAGTCAGATTATGCAACATTTCTGGAGTTGTGGCTTAACATATTATGTCATACAATTTTTCTTTTAAGGATCACCATTCTATTGTGTTTATGACAATTATGTACTGTATGTGCCGCTGATTTAGGCAACAATGAACCAAAGTTAGAATGTTTGACCCATTTCTTCTTTGTATCAGCAGCTAAACGGACTGATGAAATATTTACTACATCTTATTTATCAAAAGAGTGGAGTGTATTGCAGTGAAAAAATATAGCTTTTTACAGTATGTTAAATAATTAATATTTAATTTGTGCAGCTTTTAAGTGAACAAACTGTGTAAACAAGACTGTATTGGAGAGCTCATAAGGAAAAGCTAGCAACATTTTTGATTGAGTATTTAAACAGAAGTTTAACAGGCAAGTGCCCTTTTTGGAAAGAAGGACGGATCAGCGAGCACTTGACAGTGACTCATAGGAATAAAAAAGTGTTTTTCAGAAGAAATAGGATATTGTGATGTATGTAAACAGGCCAGAATGATAATGGGAGATAAGCAGATGTAAAAGCAACTTCTAATATAGTTCTTTTAACAGTTAGATTGTTTAAGATTTAGGCTCAAATCAACTAACCAGTATGTGTATGCTTGTAGGAAGGTTAATAAAATAAGTTATTGAGAACTTTTATTCAAAGTGTTATTCCACTTAGCTAAGAGTAGCTTCATTAACATTGGAAATGATCAGTTGGCTGGTTTCAGTTCAGCTCTTTCCAATTTTTGCATTAATCAGCCAGCAAGGCAACAATAAAATATTTCAAAGCAGTTCTTCCACATAATTGTCACGCTAGCTACATTTAATAGCACCCCAATGCCCGCAATCATCACATCTGGCTTAAGAAGGAGAAACAGCTTGGCTGCAGTGAGAAGATTAAGGCTGCAAAACTAATAATGAACTATCTGATACAAACCTTTCTGTATTTACTTTGTTTTAAATCGATTCAGTTGTATATTTTCTTTGACTATTTGGCATGTCTGTTTTCACTGCAAATACACATAGACTAAAGTAAAGTTTTGCTATTATCTTACTGAATCTACCTTGTGATTTATTGTGACACTTGAAATCGCCTGGGTTGGAGGTTCTGTAGAATGAGGAATTGAGATACTCTTCTGTAGGATCCACTAACCCAGTGTTCATTGGAGCAGGCTGTGATCTGCTTGTTCAGGTTCAGTGATGGTAAACTGGGAGCAGACTGTGTTTTGTGGGTTCTGCAGTGTGCAGTCTTCCATTGCTAAGGTATGCAGAGGTAAAATCCTTTCAAAGATAGACAGACTTTGTTAGGATATTCAGAGGTTAAGTGCTAAATTCTTTCAGTTAAAGTTGGACCTTGTCTGGATATTTAGTTTAGAACTCAAAAGTTAAATCCACTCAGGGTAGTCAACTCTTGTTAAGAATTCCAGAGGTCAGTATTGTGGGATGTATATGTAAAACAAGGCTAGTAAGTTTAAGAACATTATGTAGGCGTATCTTTGATTTGTCTTGCTCATTAATTAAAAAAATAACCTTTGGAAACTAAAGTGCTTTTTGTGGACACTTTCACAAAAAAAAAAACATGCTTTTAATAAAAAAAAATAGATGTCCTCATAACCTTGATTATTCAGGAGATATGTCCGAGAGGGGCATTTTCCTCTATGTTTCTTTCAGCTTTAACAGTAATACAATGTGAGGCTGCTCACAATGGGGCAATTTAAAGTTGCTAAGCCAGAAACCCATATTTGATTGTAAACTGAGCATATGGACAATTTCTTGTACATTCCCATAATCATCAATATGAATGTGATTGTATTTTAAGGACAAGTCCCAAGACAGCTTCTGACTTTGTGCATGCTCGTTTCTGTCAGTGGAAAAGCTTTCTCGTCCTTGAAAAACTTTACATCAGTAAAAGCAGATATATCATTGGATAGCTTGAAAGAATATTTGCTATTAACTGTCTGGATGTAGCTAACCCATAACGGCCACAGATTTTTTTCACAATAATCATGAAGATAAAATTTAAAACAAGAGGAGGTGGTAGTGTTTTGCAAAGTAATGCTCTAATTGTTGCTAAAGAACATCAAATTATGCTGCTTTATGTTAGTGTAAATAATATCAAAATAATATTATTCTAAGGTTTCATCTTTTTACTGTGAATACCTTGTGCATTTGGGATTGAGTAAACTGATGCACAGCAAATCAACTTTCATGGTGAATACTCCATCAGGTATCAACAGTATAGACAACAGCATAAGACATCTAGAGAGACAAAATCAGCACTCTGCCACAGCAAATTAAAGCACTTACATAGAATTTGGTATATCCAGTAACATCTTGCACTACATCTTGCTTTGAAACCAGTAAAGAATAACTGATTGATTGTTATACTTCAGCCTCTGTAATTTTATTTTACATCTCATAGTTAATATTTGTCTGTAAAAACATGTTACAATTTCTTTTTAGTTTAGATCTGATTAAGAATATTATTGCCAGCATAAAAAAATAGAAATCACATATATTAACCAGTCTGCTGTTTTAATTCTGTATGAAACAATACTACATTAAACTGGACAAATAAAATGAGCTTAACATGATGTGATATAGCGGGTCCACGGCTTCAAAGGAATGCGCAGTTTTAAAATAATCCTAATAACCGTGTCAGTCTCAGTGGGTGCAATCTCACGATTGCGGGGAGTTAATGAGGTTATTGGGCTGAGTCCCACCTGCATGTGAGGGTGCGATTATTCTAAATTGTGTCATCGGCTTCCTGCGGTACGTGATTAGATGCTGCACCCATGGAGCCGTATAAGTACAGGCCGGCACATTGAGAGAAAGAGAGGGAGAGATCAAAATATAGAGGTTACAGGTTAGAGGAGGAGGAGAGGAAGAAAAAGAAGAAGAAGAAGAAAGCTGGAGGCTGAGAGTCGGTGTGGGACCGAGCGAGCGAGAGCAAGCTCACTAGAAAGCAGGCAGGTGCGAAAAGAGCCCCTGAGGTGGAGTGTGTTGCTGACAGTCGGTAGAGGGGCAGCTGGAAGTGGTCACTCCAGCTGAGCAGTCCCAAGGAGCTTGCGTGACCGGTAGTGAGGACAACTCGCCGCAGAATGTAGCAGAAGTCAGGGAGGCTTGGGAGGCTGATCCCTACTGTGAGTGCCCTGGTTGTTGTGGGAATCTGAGTCTCAGTCCGGCGAGCGCTATACATAGCCAGGGGATGGATGGCTACCAGACCAGGCTGGAAGGTAAGCTGCACCTGTAGTGATAGAGTGAATCCCCTGCTGCAAGGCCAGTATGGGATGAGCAGGGGAGCCGTCAGTTTGAAGGAGAAGGCACCAGATTTTTCAGCTTCCCGACTTTGTTTTAACCTTGTTTTAAATGATTTTTTTTTTTATTTTAACCTCCACTTTACACCTGTTTTATGGATTATTTATTGACTGTTTGTTGGAACACTGCACTACTTATTTGAACACTGTTTTGGTTTTATTTTTAATAAAAGCACATTGCACCGTCCCCTTGCTTTGTTTGGTGTGCTCATTGTCCAGCACACCCGGTTACATTATCAATGGTGTTGGGTTCGAGAGGCTAGATGAAGAGAAGTGAGAGCATGGACCAGAACCTGCATCATCACACATGAATTTTCACTCACATTTATTTAAATGTACTGTATTTATTTGACATTGAGCACACAATTTTAAAATAGTCTCAGAACAATATGAATCTGATTAATTGAAGCCAGTGAAATTAAACTTAAATTTTCTTAAAGCATTAAATAGTTTGAATAAAGTTACTATTGGCCAAAAGAAATAGAATGTAAAATTATTGGAGTGATGTTGATCAGAAATAAATGTTTGCAACTCAAAAGTTGTAAGTTTATTGTAATAAGTTATAAAGTGATCAATATCATATTTAAACTGCAGCGTAATTCTGAATTCATTGAAAAATGCGAAACTATTCCCAAAAAGGAACTAGCATTTCATGTAGCATTCTGTATAGGTTTGAAGTTCACTTTTTTCAGTAAAAAAAAGCATTTGAAAGAGCTACTGAACAAAAATCATGACTTCATTTGCTGCTGCCTCTACTTGGGTTAAATAGGTAAGGTTCGTCTTAAAGTCGTGTCACATTAGACACCTTTTCCAGCAATTGTCAGCCTTAGACTTTATTTTCATAATCTTAACAATTAGGAAGAAATCACAGTGACTCTGTAACTGCTAGTCATGTAGCCTGACAAACCCAGAGACTCACTTGAACTAGTCCCTGACTCACACTGTTTTGTCTTAAGTTGTAAGCATGGGCTTTACACACATGAAAGCAGATTTACAATGCAGCTAGGAGTTTTTTGGACCTCAAAGACACAAGAGAGGTTCACTTGACTAATGTCTTGTGTTTTATGTACTATGACACAATGGAAAAATGTTTTAAAAAGAGCTGAGATTATAGCTGGAGTCGCCGTATCTGTTAACCCGTTATACAACACTGCCTCCAAAAGGGAGGATGTTATTGGCAATCAGAAAAAATGGTGAGCATGCAATTTTGTAAGTTGAAAGTTATCACACAGTCTTAATTTGACATGATTTTTAGCAATGAAAATAACATGCTCTGGCAAGGAGAATAGCAAATGCAGTCATCAAGTCTGACATTTCCTATAACTTGAAGCTACAGTGCATCTGGAAAGTATTCACAACAAATCACTTTTTCCACATTTTGTTATGTTACAGCCTTATTCCAAAATGGATTAAATTCATTTTTTTCCTCAGAATTCTACACACAACACCCCATAATGACAACATGAAAAAAGTTTACTTAAGATTTTTGCAAATTTATTAAAAATAAAAAAATTGAGAAAGCACATGTACATAAGTATTCACAGCCTTTACCATGAAGCTCAAAATTGAGCTCAGGTGCGTCCTGTTTCCCCTGATCATCCTTGAGATGTTTCTGCAGCTTAATTGGAGTCCACCTGTGGTAAATTCAGTGACTGGACATGATTTGGAAAGGCACACACCTGTCTATATAAGGTCCCACAGTTGACAGTTCATGTCAGAGCACAAACCAAGCATGAAGTCAAAGGAATTGTCTGTAGACCTCTGAGACAGGATTATCTCGAGGCACAAATCTGGGGAAGGTTACAGAAAAATTTCTGCTGCTTTGAAGGTCCCAATGAGCACAGTGGCCTCTATCATCCGTAAGTGGAAGAAGTTCGAAACCACCAGGACTCTTCCTAGAGCTGGCCGGCCATCTAAACTGAGCGATCGGGGGAAAAGTGCCTTAGTCAGGGAGGTGACCAAGAACCCGATGGTCACTCTGTCAGAGCTCCAGAGGTCCTCTGTGGAGAGAGGAGAACCTTCCAGTAGGACAACCATCTCTGCAGCAATCCACCAATCAGGCCTGTATGGTAGAGTGGCCAGACAGATGCCACTCCTTAGTAAAAGGCACATGGCAGCCCGCCTGGTGTTTGCCAAAAGGCACCTGAAGGACTCTCAGACCATGAGAAAGAAAATTCTCTGGTCTGATGAGACAAAGATTGAACTCTTTGGTGTGAATGCCAGGCATCACGTTTGGAGGAAACCAGGCACCGCTCATCACTAGGACAATACCATCCCTACAGTGAAGCATGGTAGTGGCAGCATCATACTGTGGGGATTTTTTTCAGTGGCAGGGACAGGGAAACTTGTCAGGATAAAGGGAAAGATGACTGCAGCAATGTACAGAGACATCCTGGATGAAAACCTGCTCCAGAGCGCTCTTGACCTCAGACTGGGGCGACAGTTCATCTTTCAGCAGAACAACGACCCTAAGCACACAGCGAAGATATCAAAGGAGTGGCTTCAGGACAACTCTGTGAATGTCCTTGAGTGGTCCAGCCAGAGCCCAGACTTGAATCCAATTGAACATCTCTGGAGAGATCTTAAAATGGCTGTGCATCGACGCTTCCCATCCAACCTGATGGAGCTTGAGAGGTGCTGCAAAGAGGAATGGGCGAAACTGGCCAAGGTTAGGTGTGCCAAGCTTGTGGCATCATATTCAAAAAGACTTGAGGCTGTAATTGCTGCCAAAGGTGCATCGACAAAGTATTGAGCAAAGGCTGTGAATACTTATGTACATGTGATTTCCCAGTTTTTTTATTTTTAATAAATTTGCAAAAACCTCAAGTAAACTTTTTTCACGTTGTCATTATGGGATGTTGTGTGTAGAATTCTGAGGAAAAAAATGAATTTAATCAATTTTGGAATGAGGCTGTAACATAACAAAATGTGGAAAAAGTGATGTGCTGTGAATACTTTCCGGATGCACTGTATATACTGTAACAATGACTTTAAACGTGTGTATGGGAAAGAACTTTAGGGTTCATCAACATTCAAGGACGAGAGAGGTGCTGTTGCTTAATGCCTTTTCTCTTCCTCCCTCTGCAGAATAGATGATTGATGAATGAACCACTAATAACGTCACTTTCGTGTTTTGGCCTATTGAACCTGCCTCTTCCACCTCATCTTCCTGAAAACCGTCTCCCACACCACACCCATTGCATGTTTTTTCGTTCAGTTTTGGTTTCTCAGTTATATGGGGATCACTTAGGTGTCTCTAACCCTTAAGATTTTGTTGCCTCCTTGTTTACAACATTAAGAATACATCTATAGCTTATAAGGCTACCTGCTGTCTCAGCTGAAAGCAAAGTATAGTAGAATACTGAGAATTCACAATTAATTGTTTTATGATAATGTTTACTATTTCTTGTCATGAATTTTAGTTTCCACAATGGAAGAGAAGGTTTAATTCTTATGTATCTTGAGCAAAAACAGGCAGTAGCTGCTGTCAAGAATTCAGTCCTAGACTGGAATAGAGTGTTCAGCTCACATTTAGACGAGATTCACACTTCATGTTGCAAATCAAACACCTATGTGTGTACTTGTTTTAACACTCCAAAATTAGCTTCCCATGGATTGATTTTATGGCCTTTCTCAATATCTGTTCCAAACATAAATGTTCTTGTATAGTTTTTAAGATAGCCCCATTTCAACAAAAGCAAGCTCATTTACATCTATAGTAAAATGGCATAGGAAATGTAATGTTTTGAGTTATTGTCTTGCTTCATAATAAAGAGGCTTTTGGGCATTTTTAGAGTCATAGTGATTATTAGTTACATGTTCGATAAAACTGAATGCCCTAAGTCCAGAAGCAGCCTGTATTGTGCTTTTGTTTATTTTTAATCTTTTTTCTATCTTTTAACTTATCCCTTGTATACTTTTTGTCTTTTTTTGTGTTGCTTGTTATTTTGTCACAACCTCTTTCCCCATATTTACTTATTTAGAACTTTCATGTGGAACACATTTTGCCACTGCCTGAGCACTGTGGTGTTAACTAACTTGGTGACAAGAATTCTTACCATTTTTGTTTTGATCTTTTCATTTTGAACTTAGATTTTTACTGTTGTTTGTTTCTTGATTAAGTGTATTTAGGGTTCTCTTTTATTGTATTGTCTTTTTGTTTGTTTTTCTGTTGATTAATTTCTGTAATCACTTTATATATATTTTGATGTTTTTAATTATGAGCTTTGGGGTTACTAAAAATGTGTATGGATATTTATTTCATTTATAAATTTAAAATTCATACTTTTTATTTTTGGGCAAAATGTTTTAAGTGATTTTGTCCCTTCCGTCTAGGGTAGTGGTTCCCAAACTCAATCCTGGGGACCCACTGTGGCTGCAGGTTTTTGTTCCAACCAGCTTCCATTTTTCATTGGACTCTTAGACTAATTAAGTGAATCATTATTTCACAGTTTCTGTGTTTTGGAGTCAATGTAGAAATTACAAACTAAATTTAGTAGATTTTTATTAAAATGTAATAAGCAGTTATATGGGGAATATGTAGGTTTTTTAAAGTCATTAACAGTATTTTCAACCAAATTTTCATTCTGCGTATCCAGGTGTTCTGGTTATTTAATTGATTATTTACTAATTAGCGAGTCTGACACTTAAGTCTTTGTTGCTTTGATCATCCTGGGTGTCTACTGTGCTGGTTGTTAATTGTTACTATTAGGTTTAAATGAAGGGAGCAAACTACACAGGAAAAAGGGAAAATAAGAGGAAAACAACAAAAGAGAGTTAAGCATTTATAGCTTTAGAAAAATAAATAGAAATATTTCTAATTGTCTAATACAAGTTAAAAACATAGTGTTGTATTTTTCTGAATGCAGAAATAATAGATGAGAAAATGAACAGCTAATTAAATGAGACCAGTTGTTATCGATTATTATCATTGATTGTGAATCTGGTTGGAACAAAAACCTGCAGCCGCAGTGGGTCCCCAGGATCGAGTTTGGGAACAACTGTCTAGGGTATTATCATAACACAGGTAAGTGTGCTCAAGTCATGGAACTATCTCTAACATGATTCGTACATTAATTGCTTTGCTTTGGACAAGCATCACTTTGGTACTTTCATAGATGTTTATTCTGGTAATCTGTCCTTTACATTTTGAACCAGAGCTCAACTTTGTAATCTTTCTCTTTTTTTGGCAAATGCATTTTTTGCCCTTTTACATGCCATCAAATGTAAAAAAATTCTCAAAGCAACAGGGCTTTGCAGCCTGCACAGGCTCATAAAGAAGAAATGCTAAAGTCTTCAAAAAGTTACCAAAACTCCAAAGGCAGTTCACAAACCAAACAAGTCCAAAAAAAAAAAAGAAACAAAAAAGGGTGGAAAAAAAAATCCAAGCACTTTGTGTAACCCACAAAATCCAGCAAGAGTTTTTAAGAATGTCGAAGTATTGCAAAGCAGTGTTTGCAGGCTTATAGTGGCCTGGAGGTAGTCACGCAGCTGCAGCATTAGGGGACCCTGTACATCAGTATCTAGTAGACAGATAATAAAAGAAGTAGTACAATACTGTACATGCAGAGAAGAAACAAAAACAGAACTTACAAAATAATATTTAAAAAACTAAGGAAAGAATAAATATAATGTTTTAAATGTATATAGGCACAACTGTCAGACACCCAGTTGTCCAAGGAGATACTACTGTAGAGCTGGGGTTTGCAGTTACTACAGGAAAGTCAAATGACAGAAAAGATGATTTTGCAAAGTTTAAATGGAGAAAGTTCGATCAAAAGACTTTAGGTTGTCATTTTTTATGGTCATGGTTTTGATCCTTTCCTCAAAAAGGATCCACATCAGGACATTTCTCTGTGAAAACTGTACCAACTTCATAATATTTATTGGAAATGCTCTTGTCTCCTCTTATATTAAAATAATACATCACAAGAAAATTAGCAAAACAATTCACCTTATACTGGAGATTGATAATATTTTAGGTTATTACTGAAGTTTTGTTTTGCAGTGTAAATTTGAAAAATATGTAATTCTTTTAAGTAGGGCATCTGAAAAACAAGCCGCATTCATGTCACAATTCTGCAGTTAGTTTTGCAAATGTATGCTAAAATTCCAGTTCTTCTTCCATTAGCTGATTACATTTGGCAGCAAAACTTCATTAACATGGAACCATGTCAAAAGCTGTTGAACTTTGAGATGACCATCTTCTGAAGAAATGTCATTTTCTGCCATGATAAGCTGACTGCAATCTGTTTTCAGGGCTTGTACATGTCTAGTTCAAAATTCAGCTTTATTATTTGTGAGTGATCTTCATTGTCTTTGATTCTGCAGTGATGCAAATATGCAGTTTCTGTTACCTGAGGTATGGTCTTCATTAATGTATGAGGGCCCCCAGCATTTATGAGTAGATATGATGACCCTGAACCTCAGGGTGTGTTATCTGACTGCAGATTCAGAGAAAGACATGATAGCACAAATTTAGAAAGAAAATTGTTTGATGCCACCAAAAAAGACAAAAAAAATGCTTGTCAAAAAAATCTTAAAACACCACACCAGTGCAACTGCTAATAAATATTATGTGAATTTCTATCAGAACTCATTTCATTTCCAGTGTCATAATGGGCAACTAAGATATTATGGTGTGACAAAATGTTAACGTGTCCTAAATGAATTGTGAATTAAATAATATTAGCTAAGTGAAATTTGACTAAAAGGCCACTTATTTCTGTCACTAAGAAGCACAGCTAACTAGGTTAGGATTAAAATCCCATGTATCTCTGAGCAGTACAAAGAAAATATATTCAGCCCATGAAAATGTGATGGAATTTGTATGCAGTATGTTTAAACATTCTTTTTAATAGCCACCATCAACTTGTTCTTTGGCCGAAGAAGAAGAAGAAGAAGAGTGGGGAGACGTGTCCGGAGGCAGGAGGAGAGGAGGAAGGTAAAGAGAGTGGAACTGAGGGTAGGAACTTTGAATGTTGGCAGTAAGGGGAGAGAGTTAGCAGATATGATGGAGAGAAAGAAGGTTGATATATTGCGTGTGCAAGAGACTAAATGGAAGGGGAGTATGGCCAGGTGGATCGGAAGTGGATTTAAATTGTTCTATCATGGTGTGCATAGAAGGAGAAATTGAATAGGGGTTATTCTAAAGGAACAGTATGTCAAGAGCGTTTTGGAAGTGAAAAGAGTGTCAGACAGAGGAATGATTATGAAGCTGGAAATTGGAGGTGTGATGATGAATGTTGTTAGTGCTTATGCCCCACAAGTTGGGTGTGCAATGGATGAGAAAGAAGATTTTTGGAGTGAGTTGGATGAAGTGATTAACAGTGTACCCAAAGGACAGAAAGTGGTGATTGGAGCGGATTACAATGGATATTTTGGTGAAGGGAACAGAAGAGACGAGGAGGTGATGGGTACGTATGGTGTCAAGGAGAGGAATGAAGAAGATCAGAGGATAGTGGATTTTGCCAAAAGGATGGATTTGGCTGTGGTGAATATGTAGTTTAAGAAGAGGGAGGAACATAGGGTTACGTACAAGAGTGGAGGAAGATGCACACAGATAGATTACATCCTATGCTGAAGAGTTGATCTAGTCAAGTCAAGTCAACTTTATTTATAAAGCACTTTACATACAACAGCCGCTGACCAAAGTGCTGAACATAGGCTAAAATAAATTTTAAACAAAAACAAAATAATAAATAAGTAAAATAAAATACAATAAATGAAACTAATTAAAACATAGTAAACACAACTAAACAGAGTTAATACAGAGTAAAATCAACTGCTCACACAGGATCAAACGCCAAACCAAAGAGGTAAGTCTTAAGAGCAGACTTAAAAATGGGCAGTGAGGAGGCCTGTCTAATGTGGATCGGCAGTGAATTCCAGAGCCTTGGAGCCACGACGGAAAAAGCCCTATCCCCCCTGAGCTTTCGCTGAGTCCTAGGCACATCCAGAAGCAGCTGACCAGCTGATCTGAGTGAGCGGGAAGGAGAGTGCATATGCAGCAGCTCAGCGAGGTAGGGCGGAGCAAGCCCATTTAAGGACTTAAAAACAAATAAAAGAATCTTAAAATGAACTCTAAACTGAACAGGCAGCCAGTGCAGTGAGGATAACACAGGTGTAATGTGCTCATTTTTTCGCGTGCCAGTTAAAAGGCGTGCAGCAGCATTTTGCACCAGCTGGAGCCGAGACAGGGTGGACTGGCTAACACCAACATACAACGAATTACAATAGTCCAACCGGGTTGTAATGAAAGCGTGGATTACTGTTGTAAATTGATCTTTGGAAAGAATGTTTTTTATCTTCGCCAAACGTCTCAGCTGAAAAAAACAAGATTTCACCACCGCGCTGATCTGACCGTCCAGTCTAAAATCCTCATCTATCCTAAAACCCAGATTTGTAATGACAGGTGTACCATATTGTGCAAGGGGACCCAAATCCACAGGAGCAGAAGTAGAAATAAACCCACTGGTGCCCCAAGGACCAAAAACTATAAACTCTGTCTTATTTTCATTAAAATTTAAGAAGTTTACTGCCATCCAAGCTTTCACCTCTTCTAGGCACATAACCAAAGTTTGTATGGAGTAAGCATCCTTGTGTTTGAGGGGTACATAAACCTGAGTATCGTCTGCATAACAATGGAAAGCAATTTTATGCTTTCTAAGAATAGAGCCAAGAGGCAGGAGATACAAAGAAAATAGCAAAGGACCAAGTATGGAGCCTTGTGGAACCCCACATGATAGTGAAGCAGAGGAGGATCTAAATTCATCTAGCCTCACTGAAAAAGTTCTTTGAGTCAAGTATGATTTAAACCACGCCAAGGCAGTACCACGAATGCCCACACAATGCTCCAGACGAGATAATAAAATACTATGATCTATAGTATCAAAAGCAGCTGTTAAATCGAGCAGAACTAAAATCACATAATCCCCTGAGTCTGTTGCCAAAAGGATGTCATTAAAAACCTTCAGTAATGCGGTTTCAGTACTGTGAAGCGGCTTAAAACCAGATTGAAACACTTCGAGCACATCACTTTTATCTAAAAAGGCTTTCAATTGAATATACACACTTCTCTCCAAAATTTTGGACAGAAATGGAAGCTTGGAAATCGGTCTAAAATTGGATAGCACAGTGGGATCTAGGCTTGGTTTTTTGATCAATGGTTGCACTATGGCATGTTTTAATAAATTAGGAACTACGCCTGAGGAAAGGCTGCTATTGATAATAGCAAGAACAGATGGCCCTAAAACAGAAATAATCTCTTTAAAAAGAGAAGGTGGGACAACATCAAAAGGAGAACCTGAGGGCTTCGATTGACCAACAATCTCATGTAAACAAGATAGAGTCACGGCTCAAACTGATAAAAAACAGCAGAGCAGGGGAGAACAGCTAAGGGGTCATAAACAGTGAGAGGTATATGAGCCCTAACATTGTTCACCTTATCTACAAAGAAGTGCAAAAATTTCTCACATGTCTCAAAAGAAGGTTCCATGCAGGCATTCTGTGGAGCATTTAAAACCCTATCTATAACTTCAAATAACACACGAGGTTTGTGATAGTTTGACAGAATAATATTTGACATGTACGCTCTTTTGGCATCTTTCACAATAAACTGATAACGACGCCAGCAGTCTTTCAATACTTGAAACAATACATGCAAATTGTCCTTTCTCCACTTGCGCTCGGCTTTCCGGCACTCGCGTCTAACAGCGCGAGTTGTGTCATTCAGCCAGGGCTCGGATTTCATTTTAGGCTGCCTGGTTTTTAATGGAGCCACAGCATCTAAAACAGTTTGGCAGGTGGAATAAAACCAGGAACAGAGCTCCTCCGTATCGAATGACGCAGATTCAGGAAGATCGCATTGACTAAACAAAGCAGAAAAATGTACAGCAGTGGATGGATTAATGACCCGACAGCGCCGCACAGAAGCACGGGGTTTATCAGCTTTACAGGGCAAGGTGATGTCAAATGTTACAGGCTTATGATCTGAAAACACTGCGTCCAAAATTGTCAAATTTGCCACAAAAAAGCCGAGCGATAGGACAAGATCCACCGTGTGCCCAAGATCATGCGTCGGTCCAGACACCCACTGCATAAAACTAAAAGAGTCAATTAGACTTAGAAAGTCCTTCACCATCGGTTTATCAGGACAGCATACATGTATATTAAAATCTCCAAGAATAAGGACTCGATCATATTTAGGCACAATTTCAGCCAGTAAATCGGAGAAGTCATTGAGAAAGTCCTTATTATATTTAGGAGGCCGATAAATCACAGCAAACAACACTGGGAGCGAGCAACCTAGCACAAATAAGCTCAGTTCAAAGCTAGAAGGAAGAAATGATAAAGAAAGCTGCTTACATCTATATTTATTAAGAAAAACAGTTGCAATTCCTCCTCCTCTGCCTGATGTCCGAGGAGAATTAAAGTAAGCACAGTCCGAAGGTAGAAGCTCTGAGAAAACGCTGGATTCACCAACATTCAACCAAGTCTCCGTCACACAGAGAAAATCCAGTCCATTGGAGATGAAGAAATCCTTAAGAATAAAAGTTTTGTTTGACAGGGATCTAGCGTTTACCAGACCAATCCTGGCAGAAGCCGGTGTCATCGGAGCGCTTGCATTCCAAGGAGCCCGGCGGAGAGGCCGCAGATTTCCCAAAACCGCTCCACGTTGTCGGGGGTGAGGATAGTAGGAACAGTGGGGCTGCGACAGCCGGAAGAACTCCTCTGACCCGGCCACAGGTACCAACCAGGTGTAGGCAGGATCCCATAAGTTTCGGGGAGAAACGAGGCGACGAGCCCATCCGAATCCAATCAGAGACCTAGCAGAGAAAGCTTTCAGCCTCACCAGCCTACCGCTGCGTTTACCTCGGCGACGATGGCGCCTCCTCCGGTAAGGTGGAACCGGAGCACGATGGAGAAAATCGGGAATCTCCGACAAAAGCGGTGGCAAAGATTCCTGGGCACCAACATAAAACTTTTCCTCAGCAAAACTTCGCAGTTCAAAAAGAGTTTGGCGATCATACACCAGAAGAGCATCAACATCTAGAGCAGCAAAAGTCAAAAACAAAAACAACTCGAACATAACCAGAACTGGCAGAGCAAAACGGCACGCCACACAAACAGGCGCCATCTTGAAGGAGATTGGAGACTGCAAAGTGGTGGCAGGGGAAAGTGTAGTTAAGTAGCATAGGATGGTGATCTGTAGGATGACGTTGGATGATCAAGAAGAGGAAGAGAGTGAGGGCAGAGACAAAGAATCAAATGGTGGAAGTTGAAAAAGGAAGACTGCAAGGTTGAGTTTAGGGAGGAGGTGAGATAGGCAATGGGTGGCAGTGAAGAGTTACTAGACAGCTGGGAAACTACAGCAGATGTAGTAAGGGTGACAGCAAGAAGGGTGCTTGGGGTGACATCTGGAAAGAGGAAAAGGAAACCTGGTGGTGGAATGAGGAAATACAAGAGTGTATACAGAGGAAGAGGATGGCAAAGAAGAAGTGGGGTAGTCAGAGAGATGCAGAAACTAGACAAGAGTACAAGGAGATAAGGTGCAAGGTGAAGAGAGAGGTGGTGAAATCTAAAGAAAAGGTGTATGATGAGTTGTATGAAAAGTTGGACACTAAGGAGGGAGAAACGGACCTGTACCGATTAGCTAGACAGAGGGACTGAGCTGGGAAAGATGTGCAGCAGGTTAGAGTGATAAAAGATAAAGATGGAAACGTATTCAGTAGCGAGGTGAGTGTGTTGAGCAGATGGAAAGAGTACTTTGACAGGCTGATGAATGAAGAGAACGAGAGAGAAAAGAGGTTGGATGATGTGGAGATAGTGAATCAGGAAGTGCAACGGATTAGCAAGGAGGAAGTAAGGACAGCTATGAAGAGGATGAAAAATGGAAAGGCCGTTGGTCCAGATGACATACCTGTGGAAGCATGGAGGTGTTTAGGAGAGATGGCAGTGGAGGTTTTAACCAGATTGTTTAATGGAATCTTGGACAGTGAGAGGATGCCTGAGGAGTGGAGAAGAAGTGTACTGGTGCCAATATTTAAGAATAAGGGGGGTGTGCAGGACTGCAGTAACTACAGGGGAATAAAATTGATGAGCCACAGCATGAAGTTATAGGAAAGAGTAGTGGAAGCTAGGTTAAGAAGTGAGGTGATGATTAGTGAGCAGCAGTATGGTTTCATGCTCTTGATGAAGAAGTATAGAGAAGGCCAGAAGGAGTTGTATTGCGTCTTTGTGGACCTGGAGAAAGCATATGACAGGGTTCCTCGAGAGCAGTTGTGGTATTATAGGAGGAAGTTGGGAGTGGCAGAGAAGTACATAAGAGTTGTACAGGATATGTACGAGGGAAGTGTGACAGTGGTGAGGTCTGCGGTAGGAGTGACGGATGAATTCAAGTTGGAGGTGGGATTACATCACGGATCGGCTCTGAGCCCTTTCTTATTTGCAATGGTGATGGACAGGTTGACAAATGAGATTAGACAGGAGTCCCAGTGGATTATGATGTTTCTTAATGACATTGTGATCTGTAGCGATAGTAGGGAGCAGGTTGAGGAGACCCTGGAGAGGTGGAGATATGCTCTAGAAAGGAGAGGAATGAAGGTCAGTAGGAACAAGACAGAATACATGTGTGTAAATGAGAGGGAGGTCAGTGGAATGGTGAGGATGCACGGAGTAGAGCTGGAGATGGTAGATGAGTTTAAATGTTTGGGATCAACAGTACAGAGTAATTGTGGAAGAGAGGTAAAAAAGAGGGTGCAGGCAGGGTTGAATGGGTGGAGAAGAGTGTCAGGAGTAATTTGTGACAGACAGGTATCAGCAAGAGTGAAAGGGAAGGTCTACAGGATGGTAGTGAGACCAGCTATGTTATATGGGTTGGAGACGGTGGCACTGACCAGAAAGCAGGAAACAGAGCTGGAGGTAGCAGAGTTAAAGATGCTAAGATTTGCACTGGGTGTTTCGAGGATGGATAGGATTAGAAATGAGTACATTACAGGGTCAACTCAAGTTGGACAATTGGGAGACAAAGTCAGAGGTGAGATTGCGTTGGTTTGGACATCTGCAGAGGAGAGACTGGGTATATTTGGAGAAGGATGCTAAGGATAGAGCTGCCGGGGAAGAAGAAAAGAGGAAGGCCTAAGCGAAGGTTTAAGGATGTGATGAGAGAGGACATGCAGGTGATGGTTGTATCAGAGCAAGATGCAGAGGACAGAAAGATATGGAAGATGATGATCCTCTGTGACAACCCCTAACAGGAGCAGCCGAAAGATGAAGAAGAATTATGCCACAAGGATCATTGTCAGCTATATCAAGTAACAAAGAGTAACTGCATGTTAATACCCTGGACCATTATTGTTATTATTCCTAACTAGGCCTTCATTAATACAGTAAATTAAACAAATCAATTGGTATATCATTGCCATTAAGTACCATTAACGTGTAAATCTGTGGGTTGTCCTCCGGATTGCAGTAACCCTCCCAGTTACCAGTTTTTCAAAACTTAACCTCATCAAGACATACTTGTGGTCATCCATGGCACAAGAACATATAAACAGCTTGGCTTTCATCAGCATCAACTCAGACCTTGCACAGAAGATGTCAGTGGATGACCTCATAGATGACTTTGCTTCAGAAAATGTTCATTATATCTCACAGGCTCTTCCAGTGGACAACATACAACTCATGTATAAATCCATTACATGAATCAGAAAGGCTTTTATTACCTGAACATAATTTTACGCAGTACTAAAGCCGCTGTTTGTTGTTCAGCCAATACATTGTTTTTGGTTTAGTTTTGGAATAATTTCTTCCTCATGCATCACCTGTTCTGTTTTCCCATCTTAATACAAATTAGACTGCTGTTCCAAGGTGCACTTATTTTTTGTCACAGGGTAAAATTGCTGTGACCTTCAGTACAGACTAACAAGATATCCCTGAAGATCATACAAATAAAACTAGAAAGAAAAGACACATATCATATGTGCAAAGCTCAGCTTAAGAGAAATAAACTAACATCAAATTACTCCAGCATTCACTAGAAACTGTAAACAATTATAGAATGTAAGATTTTTTTTAATAGCAAGAAATATTGAATGTTTTCATCCAAATAAATTATGAAATTCATTGTAAGACACAGACTTAGTATGCTATTAGAGTCCATGTGACACAATTTGACAATCTCTAAAAATCTGTATCACCAACTCTTTGTAACCCATTGCTGAGCAAGCCTGTCTCTTTAAAAACTCATAAGGAAATCAAATGTATAAATAACATTCAGTATTCGCTACTATTTGTAACAGAAAGCCAACTAAAAACTCCTCTAAGAAGACTTTATCAGAAATACTGAGCATAACTTACAAAGCTGTGAAAGTTCCAAACAACTCAAGTTCTAAAAAAAGATATAAAACCCTGGACATTATTTAAAAAATCAAGAAGGTTCCAAACAAAAGAAGTCCTTATAGCATTTTAATATTGTGAGGTTCCTAAACTCTTTTGGGACTCTCCCCAACAGCATGACACGCCGAAGAGTGCCCCAAATCATGATTGCCATGTCTGTGGAAGACTGCTTATCCATTGCAGGGGCTAACGCAGGATCCCAGCACTGCAGCGGCTTGTCGCAAAAGCAAATTCGAGCTGACTTCGGTTGCGCTATAAGCGCCTGTCATCGATGGGTGATGAAAGGAACATTATAACTGCAGGGAACAGTATTATGTGGCCACTAACCTGGCCATGACCCTGCCTGACTGCTGTGTCTGTGTATAGGAGAGTGGTAGATCCCACTACAATAAATAACCGTGCCGTTGCTGTTTCAAGCTGAATAAAGCTGGTTTTCCTAAAGTACTGAGACTCAACCTTGTGTTTTGGGGTGAAAGAAAGTTTATTCACCGGTGTCCTGCATCAATTTCACACTTCACAAAGAAAAGGCTTCATTGGGTGGTAAACTCAGGTCTGAAGAAGTCTGTATTCCACCAGGGTCATTAGAAAATCCTTCAGACATCCCACTGGCTCATGAGCTGATTCTTGAATTATCTGTTTTCCTCTAAGTAGTATGCGGCTCTGCCCCTATGACTTATGTCTTGTTACCTGCAACTACCTGTAAATTTAGAGAGGGGTATGGCACTCCACTCCTTCTGAGAGAGGAGTAAAATAGTAGAAATGCCCTTTTTGAAAATGTATCAAGTTTTATTTTTGCTTCTACAACAGAGTCCAAAGGAAAAAGTGTTTATAATTTTGGTGTCAAATTACATAGAGATGATAAATGAAGACAATAAGCATATCCAATATTATGATCAAACCTCTGAAACTGTTGAATGATTGTTTTTTTAAATTCATTTTCAAATTTGAGTGTTCCAGCAGATCATCCATAAATGCCGAACTTTTCTCAGAGACTGGTTTATCTGGAAGTCTGATTTTTTTTTTAAACTTAAGAGTGTATTTTTTTATTTCACAACAATTGCAGTTACCACTATTATATTTTAATATCCTGTATTTTTATAAGCATATATTATTCACTGTTATTGTATTTTTTATTTAATTTAAGAAGAATCAGAGTCTGACCTGTTTTCTTCTTTGCAATTGACTAGTATGGATCTGATTGTGAGCACAAATTGGTATTTTGTATCTTAAAACAAAGATGGCAATCCAAATATTGTCTTGTATCAGAGAAAAATTTTGTCTCTAAAACTTAGTAAGTAATACTTAATACAAAAATGTTACTTTTAACTTATGTAGAGGAGGCTAAAATATTTTGGTTTACAGGAACCTGTTCCCCACTGAAGAGTGTTCATTTCTCTCAGGACTCCAGTCATTCTCTTTCATGCAGCCCAGTAAGTAAACTTATTCTCATGAGTATGGTATTGTATGCTTGTTTATGCAGTATTCTCACCGACCCCCTATGGGACCCTCTGTCCTTCAGTTTATTGAATACACACCTCACTGTTGTTTTATCCACACATTCAAACACTAATCCATTAGTTCCTGGTGTTCAGAGTCTACATCCTCAGCCTCCTTTGTATCAATGACACCAGCAACCCCTGTTACGAAACCTTCTGAGTTAATTTACCCACACACTTCTCTGTTGTTTCATTCATGTATTCAAAAATGTAGGCATTAGTTTTGGCTCCTGGATGCCCACAAAATCCTCTGTTGTCTTATTTGCTCCCTTACCTCTTGTTGCTGGCTCTGAGAGTCAACTACTTACTGTCTGTGAGAATGTCTGGTTCTCAGAGAAAATTACCCATGGGCCCCTTACTGATGATCGTTTTTGCAGTTCTAATTCATAATTGCCTTCTGCCACTGGTAATAATCAGAACCTGATCAATCATATCAATAGATGGGCTTTTAATATTATCAAAATTAGACATTCTTTCAAATTTGCCAATGCCTGTCAGCTAGAATCTTACAAAGAAGTAGTTCATATTATTCATTTAACGTTGCAAGGAATTCTCATTAGGTTTTAAAGCACTTTGAATCCAAAAAAAACATTATGCTGTTAGACCTGCATGCTGATTCCTTGCCTATTACCATTTTTGTACTGATGACTGCAGCAGCTCTAAGTGTAGATTTTTTCTTCTTCAGTGTCACACTAATAGTTTGGTGGATATATCTCTAATACTAATAGTGCAAATTGTTTCTCTCCCTGCTGCCAGTATCAATAGTATCTGAATGGTTACCAGTCTTCTTATTCATGGTACTGTATGAAATAAAATGTACCTCTTTTTATCTTTTATAATTGAGGGAATCATCTCTGTTTTGTCTTTTGTCTGCTGTATCCCCTGTACAATACATGAGGTATATAACATCCAGAACATGGCTAGAAAATCTAAGCATGAAAAAGTGTCCTTTGCAGATGTTCATAAATGTGAAAACATACTGGATATTAACACTGTCATCAGCTACGATTTCACACAAATGTTATATTTTTTATTTTATATTTTTTAAATTTGAAAGCTGAAATGGAAGAAACTGTAAAATATTATTTTTACACAATTAACATTATTAAGGTGTTCTAAATTTTTGAGTATAAAATATTTGTGTGACTACTGTTAAATGAGCTATCATTTACCCCTTAGCCTTTGTTGTGAGGGACACTTCAATGTAACATTTTCTCTCACCTGTAGGTAAATTCCAGAATAAATTGTTAAATGTGTTGACTGCAACAGTTATTGCAGCTCCCACAATTTTTTTTAAATTAAGTAGAATATCATCAATATGGAGGCAGCATGTAATACAGTGATAATGTGTCCCCTCTGTAACAAGACAACACAGTGAATGCCAGTACAAAGTCTCACAAATACTGTCCTACAGAATGCTACGTTTGTAGTTCAAAAATGAAAAAAGAATGAGAAAAACATCAATGCTTTATTGAAATCTCAAAACTTGGGGAATGGTGTGAGAAACTTGTTTTCAATGAATTATAAAAGTGTCAAAAAGCACTAATTCTCATTTCAAGTTATATTTACTGTATGTATAGATGTGGGAGTTTTTGGTTTTGGGCTGAGGAAGACTGTAACTCAGGTCTCTGCCCAGTAATGTTGCCCCAAATATCAAAGCTATTGGGCTGTTCAGGTAAAAAAGATTTGTTTGTAAATATAAAAATTGGTTCAGATATATATATATTGGTTTGAATTTATACATTAGCTTTAATACGTCCGTTCAGATATATACATAGGTTCAGATACATTGGTTGAGATATATATAAATTGGTTTGAATAGATCCGTTCTGATATATATACATTGGTTAAGATACATTGGTTTGGATATATACATTGATTTGAATACATCCGTTCAAATATATACATTGGTTGAGATACATCCGTTCAGATATATATATTGGTTGAGATAGATCCGTTTGGATATATAGGTCGGTTCAGATATATACATTGGTTTGAATAGATTTTACGGGCAGGCACAGCGCGCAGCCTCCTAAGTTTAGCATCTCTCCTTCTCTTTATCATTGCTTCAATATTGTTGTCATTATTGTATGTATTTTTTACAAGTAGCATATGCTTGTCTGCCACATTTTGTTTTGTACGCTGTCTTGGTTGGGGATCCTCAATTTCAAAGCACATTTTTTCCTTTTATTATTCAAAACACTTGCACAGATACCCGCCCCCTCGCCCTGCTCCATCCTGCCCCAGCTCATTGCACCTGCCTCACTCGCTCCCTCTTGTCCCTCCCATTAGAGATTTTTCTCAAAAGATGAGTTGCCGGAAATCATTGAACACAACCGGCGTACGCCCCATTTTTTCACCTCATGATACGCTGGTTCATCATTGACCGAAAGCCGCCCGGTGATTTCTGTTATTCCGTATTGGAAGCATTTCATTAGTTCTTTCATTAGAACTAAGTTCTGTTTGCTGAAAGGATGTTATGGAGGAAAATACTGGAGTTGCGCTGTTTCTTTTAACTCTTTTAGGGCGGATGTCGACTTTTGTCGACAGGAGGGGTTGAAGGCGAATGTCGACAAAAGTCGACATCCAGGGATAGGGGGCGACAATCAGCTGTTAATGGCGACAAATCTCACTGTCACGTCACAGGCATTCCCTCTGTGCTTGGAGAAATGCTAGACTCGTTGACTCGGCAAATAAACATTGCGTGTGCGTGAGTTGCGAAATGTAAACAAAGGCAAGATGGCACCGACATGTGAAAAGGCAGCGAAGCAAGTGCAGAAAAGAAAACACTTGGCAGACGTTGTTTTGCGCATTACCGCGGAGTCGGACTCTTGATTTTTCAGAATCGGACTTTATTGGCAGTGATCAGGAGATCGAGCAAGAGAGTTAGAAGCAGGCATCAGCTGATCAGACACCAGCCGATGCCGCACGAGCGGATCTGCTGCCAGTTGAGTGCCTTCGCGCAGCCGATGCATCTACGGCAAGGTTCGCATGGGATAAATACACATACATTGATCCGTTGAGAGCCGATCTGGCTACCGGAGTTTACAAGACAGCATGGCTTTATTTTGGACACGACAGATCACCAGCTGCTGTACTTCAGGCTGCTCTCTCCTGATGCTGCTTTTCAGCTACTGTCAGACGAGACAAACAGGTAGGCAGAGATTTTTTTTGAATCGCGGGCTGCGTTTGCATCGCATTCTCGTTTTTCAAAGTGGAAACCCACAACGAAAGACGAGATGAAGCGCGCTGTGGCATTACAAATAGAGATGGGACAGAATTGGTGATATAACTTCAGGGAGCATTGGTCCAAACGTGTTTTGTCCCCTGGTGGCTTAGGTACGTGCTGCTGCAAAGTTTTATTCACTTCTGTAATAAACAGAAGCAAATCCCATGGGGTGAGCCAGGCTATAATGCCATACATAAAGTTCATAAAGTTTCAGAAGATGAAAAGAGGTGACAATACGGTTTTCATGCAGGCAGAAAACTTGGTGGCAGTGGCATGGCACGATGGCAAATGGGTGACTTGTCTCTCTACAGTACACACTAACAATATATGTTAGAAAATGCAGCAACAGACAATTGAAAAATAGGCATCAAAACAACACATATTGTAAGGAGTGCAATGTGGCAATGACTGAAATTGGCTGCTTTGAGCGAGATCAGACTTTGCTGTGTAAAATGTATGTGATATGTATGTGAAATCATAGAGAATTCAGGCTCATACAACATGCAAGACAGTAACATTTGTCAAAAGTAAATATTTTTTGTTGATTTGATATGTTAAACAATTGCTTTGTGTTCTTTTTTAAAAAATGTTAGTTTTTGGAAAAATATTCAGCCCTGGGAGAAAAGAAACAAAAAAAAATTAGCCCTAAAAGAGTTAAATGTTGAGCAGGGATCAGAATGACCAGAATACTCCTGCTTCACAAATAACCGATGTCTAACTGTTTTTACAGTAAAACTGACAAAACCACACACACACACACTCAAACTCACAAATTGTGGGTCGCAAACACTACTGATTAAGTGTCAGTGCGTGCATGTGCAAGTGCTTACGCCTAAAACGAAGATCGTCCTGTCAAAATAAGAGACTCTTTCTCCTTCTTGACGTTAATCATCTTTAAATGAAATACTGCCAATAAGGAATAATAGAAATCACTGCATTGCTTTCTATCTTTGATGAACTAACGCTTTATGGGGTGAAAGAAATGATCGCCCCTGACAGATACACTTAATCAGTAGTGTGTGCGACCCACGATTTGTGAGTTTGAGTGTGTGTGTGTGTGTGTGTGTGTGTGTGTGTGTGCGTGTACATGCGTGTGTGTGGTTTTGTCAGTTTTACTATAAAAACAGTTAGACATCAGTTATTTGTGAAGCAGGAATATTCTGGTCATTCTGATCCCTGATCAACATTTAAAAGAAACAGCGCAACTCAAGTATTTTCCTCCATAACATCCTTTCAGCAAATAGAACTAAGTTCCTTGCTAAAGCAGATCGTCCTTTAATGAAATGCTTCCAATACGGAATAACAGAAATCACCAGGCGGCTTTCGGTCAATGATAAACCAGCGTATCATGAGGTGAAAAAATGGGGTGTACTGTGGTTGAGATCAATGCTTTCCGGTAACTTGGCTTTTGAGAAGAATCTCTCATGGGAGGGACAAGAGGGAGCAAGTGAGGCGGGTACAATGAGCCGGGGCAGGACGGAGTGGGTCGAGGGGGCGGGTATCTGCGCGAGCGTTTTAAATAATGGAAGGAAAAAAAGTGCTTTGAAATCGAGGACCCCCAACCAAGACGGCATACGAAACAAAACGTGGCAGACAGGCATATGCTACTTGTATAAAATACATACAATATTGACAACAATATTGAAGCAATGATGAAGCGAAGGGGAAATGCTAAACTTAGGTGGCCGCACGCTGTGTCTGCCCATAAATTCCAACCGATCTGTTCAAACCAATGTATATATCTGAACCGACCTATATATCCAAACTGATCCATCTCAACCAATATATATCTGAACGGATGTATCTGAACCGATGTATATATCTAAACCGATCTATTTAAACCAATATATATATATCCTAACCAATGTATGTCAACCAAAGGGGACTGGGCGGTCTTGTGGCCTGGAACCCCTACAGATTTTATTTTTTTCTCCAGCCTTCTGGAGTTTTTTTTTGTTTTTTCTGTCCACCCTGGCCATCGGACCTTACTCCTTTCTATGTTAATTAATGTTGTCTTATTTTAATTTCTTATTTTGTCTTTTATTTTTCTTCTCTCCATTATGTAAAGCACTTTGAGCTACTTTTTGTATGAAAATGTGCTATATAAATAAATGTTGTTGTTGTTGTTGATATATATCTCAACCAATGTATATATGAATGGATGTATTCAAACCAATGTATATATCCAAGCCAATGTATCTCAACCAATGTATATATATCAGAACGGATCTATGCAAACCAATTTATATATATCTCAACCAATGTATCTGAACCAATGTATATACTTGAACGGATGTATTCAAACCAATGTATATATCTAAACCAATGTATCCCAACCAATGTATATATTTAAACCAATGTATCTGAACCAAAATTATATCTGAACCAATTTATATATTAACGAACCAATCTTTTTTTTCCTGAACGGCCCCTCATAATATATATAGTATATATAAATATATATTTCTAAAAATATATAAAAATATGCCTATAACTGCAGTACTTGTTTTGAGAGATTGTTTAGAATCAAGAGATTAAATGTTTCCAAAAGGAACACTGTGTTTCCAAAGAGGGGGACACCTTGTACCAAACAGTATAACTTTGCAATGTTATTGGTTATGTCATCTAAACTTGGCACAAAGATAGCTGACAGATTGTGGCATATCCTTTATCAGTTGACCCAAAAAACAAGTTTTTTAGATTACATACTCAAATCCACGCTGGCACACTAAAAACTTTGATATTCACCATTTTGAAAGAATATTTAGCATTGACCTGATAATGTGAGCATGTCCAAATTTCACAGACTGTGGAACATTTTTCTCATATAGGGATGCTGTTGTTATGTGTACTTTGTAACTCTCTGCATTCCCAGACATTAAGAGGAATTCATCAATTTTGATCTTAATCTCTCTCCATTCAAAATTAGTCCAGAATGAATGTGCCACAATATTTCGATTCACAGCTCTGCAGGCACTTCTTTATTTAAAACCATCATTTTCTCAATAGGAGCTGTCTCATCCATTTTGTTTAGTGTGTCCTTGTGAAAAAAGACCTATAACAAAATTGAGAATGAAGAGTCTCCTGACTATAATTTAGCGTTTCTTCTAAGACTGTTCTGTAGGGATAGCAATAATACACAGTAACCCAAGGTGACAGCTACTTGTGAAAATAAACTCGCTATCAGGTAGACAACAATTGCAACCTTAGCATCTGCAGCAATATTAGTCCCATCAACCTTCACTATTTTGCATCTGAGGTGCAAACAAATGTTATTTAAGTCAAGGTAACCCTGTCTATTTCCAGCTACGAGAACATCTAGTATTACTACTTGAAAGAGGGTAGAGAGAGGTGGAACCTTAGCACGTATAGTTATTTGCATACTAGCTTGAGTAAAAGATATGGTAAACAGATCCAGTTCACATTTGACACAGCACATGAAATTTAACATAAAGTTATATTGCCTTAAAATATATGTTTTTTTCTTTTTGCTCACACTAGTCTTCTTCTTTGTTTTCTGGCAACACTTAGAAAATGTTGAAAAAAGTGTGATTTGCCTTTTTGACAGTCATCACCAGCAGTTGTGCATCTTCCTGTTTTTTCATGGCTGCTGACTACATTTGATGTTGCCCTGGTGAATACATCTTTTTTGTCAGGTGATTTAATATGGTGGTTTGTTGTTTTAAAACCATTTTTTCAGGAGGGGTTAAGTCCTTCTAAACACACCACTATGCCTCTATGTATCACAGGGGAGCCACTGAACCCTGATAAGACATTACTAGCTTTAGATGGATAATACTGGATTTAGGGGTTGGGGTCCTGGTAAGTTCTCATTGTTTTAATTATGCATACAATAAGATGGTTCTCAAATTCAATTTCACAATACTCTTACCAAACTAAACTGACACATTTTTGTTCTCATCTGACTTTATTTCTTTATTTATGAACTCAGTTATTTCACCGCAGATAAAGAGTGCATGGCAGTGGCATGGGCAGTGGAGAAATGGCACCATTACCTGGATGGTGTCAATTTTGATGTGTACACGGACCATAATGCTTTGACTTGGGTATTCAATTACCCAAGAACCTCCACCTGGCTGACCAGGTGGGCATTATCCCTTCAGGGTTTCTCTCTCAAAGTTATATACCAGAAAGGCGGTGGCAATTTAGTTCCAGACACCTTATCCCGGGGACTGGTTTACCTGGCAGAGGCTCGAGGGCCGCCACTGAGCTTACCCTTGAACATGGCAAACATAACATGCAGACAATCCATCAGTCCAATGTGCCAGGAGGTTTAGAAGGGGACAACAGACCCAAAGCTGGATTGCATAAATTTTGTGGATCTTCAAAGGATTTTGTATAGTTCAGTGCCCTGGGAGGCACCAAATTGCAGCTGGTTGTTCTGGAAGAGTATCTGTACCAGTTTCATTTGGCAGTATTGACAACAGACAGGCTTGGGGGTTAAAGGAGTAAAGAGTAAGTATGGTTTGATGTGACCAAGTCTGAAATCCGCTCCAGCACCACTGGGGTGTGTAACTTACCAGCATCCGAGTATGAGCGCGGTTGTTACAACTAGCCTTGTAAAAAGTACCGGACTTACTATTCTCTTATTACTATATGAACAGGCTCTTCCATTACACATCTTTACTGTATCCTGGTGGTCCACAGATGACTGCCTATGCAGCAGCTCGTAGTTATTCTCAGATGTTAAGGACTGTGTCCAGTATACAAAGATAAAAACTGTTTGAAATGTAGTTTAATGATGAATTTAATTGAATGAGACTGGCATCTGGAAAATGTGGCCATGTAGAAGGAAGTGATATCATGCTGATTAACCAAAAATAAGAGCCATTTGGCATTGGCAAAAATGTAGCTGTGCAGTATTATACAAAATGTCACAAAGAAATCAAACAAAAAAACTAAATTCAAAGTGAAGAAATTTACTTGCTTATGGGCTACTAAATGTTTGTAAAGAAGTTGCTTCAATAATATGGGATTGCGTTGGTGCACTTAACTTCTTCAGTCAAAGGTAAGTAGGTCTTACTAAGTACAGGCTTGTAGACACATTACACAGACTACACTACCTATATTGGGAAACAGAACATTTTATTTTACAGCAAAGCATAACCCAACTTTTGTTGCAAAGCCTCTATGATGTCACACAAGACCACAAGTAAACATGTGGTGGAGTGTGTATGTATGTGTAGTAAATAAAGCAGTTTAGGTAAAAGGCTTTAAACACTAAAAAAAGCACATGCAGCATCAATAAAATCCCATCTACAGAAAGCTGTACTTCTTCTTGTCTATTTGTTAGTAGCATCAGTATAAGAAGAGCTGAAAATCTTACATGTGTCTGCTGGCTTCTTTATATAGAAGAATTGGTTGCTATGACATCACATGACAATATGTGTAAGGTAGCCCACCCTGATAATGATGTAACCATCTTTAATGGCAGGAAACAATAAGGCCCTGTCCATGCAGATGTCTAAACTGAGCTTTTTTTGCCATCTGTAACATCAAATGAGCACAGATCAAACAGCGAGCGTTTTTCTGCTCATTGCAGCAAATCAGACCGTCCACACAGGCTTTCATCACTAGTGTTCAGTTGGATGTGCTTTCAGATGGCATCAACAAAAACGTTACATGCAGCTTTTTCTTGGTGTTAATTTCTTCCAAAATCCCGATGAGCGCAAAGAAAGTGTCTTTATTGCATTTACATGTTGTTCATTTAACGTTCTGGAGGACCAGATATGTCCCATGATTACTAGGTGTTCTGACAGAAGAAATGCAGAAAAAAACGGTAGTTGCATTTATACACTTTTAAAATGTCTGCAGAGATTTATCCAGCCTAGCTGGTGTATGAAGTGGAGCGGACTACAGTGATTGTTACAAGAAGGCCAAGGCATGGGAGTCTATTGCTGAGCAGCTTGTACAAGAACGGGAAAACATATCTGTCAGGGGCAAAAACAAAGAAGGTGAGAGAGTAGGGCGAGTTTTAACTTAATTTGTATGAAAGCAAACATTTGATATTTTTCTTGGCTTTACAGTAAAAAAACAATATTGAAAAAAGGTGGAAGTCATGCGGAGACCTATTTACAAGGGATTTGAGGAGCATGAAGGAGGAAACGAGTGGAATGGGTGCAATAAAGAAGTAGAAGTCATTCATTATTTGAGGAAATACTGTTTTTAAAGATTTCCACAGAGAAGAGACAGTGAGTACTTATTTATTTTGATCAACCATGTTACAATGAGACTGTAATGTCTGTTATTTATTTATCTGTTGAAATTGCATTGGTTATATTACTGGTAATTAATTTTTGAAGCATTTGACCTTGTTTGTGAAAAGTGGCAAATCTTCATTCTTTTATAATTCTGTGCAGAACTAGTGGAAATGTATACGACAGTGACATCTCCGGCGATAGTCTGTCAGTAACAGGAAGTGAAATCACAGATGTGGATTACTAAGAACCCAGCAATCTTGAAGAAGTTCAGAGGCACAGCATTCCTGTCCTGTCTACACCACAGAAAACAAAGGCCAAGCCACACTGTGTAGAGAAGAAAGGGTCTGAGATGGACATCAGGGTGATCATTGCCCAGATGCACAAAGCACTTCATACATCTCATTCTAGTTGTAAACATCCTTCTTCAATACCTGTTCCATACTCAACATCACACTTGCAATTGCCAGCCTTTCCTACATCCTCTTCACACACCACATCCACATTCTACCCACCTCCACCTTCCCAGTCATTATACCCTTGCTTTAGCACTAACCATTCTCATGCCACTAAAAACCCCACATACAGCTCTTCCACTACCACCTCTGAACCATTGACTCCAGCAATTAATGCTGTTAACCCAGGAGTTCCTGACTACTATCATGTGCTGTAATGTTTATTACAATAACAGCTGTTGGCACAATGTGCTGTTTGATTGCTTACAACCTGTTCGCACAACAGGTTCTCTGTTCACATATGTTAATACAGCTATTTTAAGTTATTATTTTACATTCCGTTTATATATATTGTAAGCCACTAGGGGGCGTACCAGCACCCTAATCCCCAACACAGACAGGCAGGACACAGATTCAATTCAACACCCATGTTTATTTATAATTAAAAGTGCACAAACCACCAACACCACACTAATATATAGTCCATTCCCTTCCGTGCCGCCAGTCCATCCACCTCCACTCTTCCTCAGGCTTTGTCCACTCCTTCCTCCTGACTCTGACCCCTCAATGGAGAAAGGTGGCTTCTCTTATTCAGGTCCTGGGAGTGTTCCAGGTGGCTCATCACTATTACCTGGAATCACTCCCACGTGCACTGGAGGTCATCTACAGATCTACACTAGAGGACAGCTCCCCCTGGTGGCCCCCACAGAACCCAACAGGGCTTCACCAAACTCCAGTTCCCGACATGCCCTGCAGGAATTCGTGGTGCCACAGCCGCCCAGGAGGTCTGCCCTCTAGTGTCCCAGGGGAGGTATTACCTCATCAATGCCCTTTCCCCTGGTCCTTCCACTCCGCTGCTGTCCTGCCCAGGTAAAGGCCGCCCATCACAATATATATATATATATATTTATTGCATTCGTAGTCTGAGTCTCGACAACCTGAATTGTATGAGTGGTTACCTACCAGGTAACGCTTGTGGTTGGTCTGCCAATTGGCAAACATCCGCCACAGTGCCCTCTTTCAGTTGCAAGAAGCAGATCATGGAATGTTGCATAGTTTACTGTCAAATAATGCAGAGTACACAACACGTGTTTCACCCTTATTTGGGCTCATCAGTCGTACACTACTGCTTCCCTCTTGGGGAATCGAACCTCGGACGTCAGCGTCAGAGAAGAAGCCCCTTTACGCTGCGCCGCGGCATGTGGTTCGTTTATTTGACAGCCTGTAGGTGCGGAGTAATTACATTCATTGCATTGTAGTCTGAGTCTCGACGACCTGAATTGTATTGTTACCTGGTAGGTACGCCTGATGAGCCCAAATGAGGGCAAAACACATGTCGCATACTCTTTGCATTATTTGACAGTAATCTATGCAATATATATATATATATATATATATATATATATATATATATATATATATATATATATATATGTGTGTGTGTGTGTGTGTGTGTGTGTGTGTGTGTTTGTGTGTGTATGCCAAAAAAAGAAGCAACACATGTTATTTCTGTTGGTGGCATTTGCCCTATTTGACATACTTAAATGTCACTGTTTAGTCTGCTGTTCATTATTTTTTTTTAAGATCATTTATATATTATTATGTTTGCAGCAGAGATGTTTAAAATAAAAATGTGCATGTTAAAATTGTTTTTATTATTTTATTTGAATTATTTCCTGTTTTTTTACTTCAAGCCATGAAAACAGCAATGAGACACCTAAAATCAAAATAATGACTCATACAGATACAATAAAAGACTTTTCAAAAACACTGTGACGGCAACACAAAATGAAAAAAAAAAGTTTTCTTTCAACCAAAGAGTCCCTTCATCAAATAATAGTAAAGTTAAGTCTTTACTTAATACAAATATCAAATAATTGAGTACTGCCATGGCAGCTCTCCTGCAGGGGACATAAAGTACTCAGCAAATCTGATCCTGATGACACCTGCCTCATGTGTGCTGTGAGCACTTCAAACAGTGAAGTTCCTCAGGAAGTCAGCAGATATGTCATCCACATTGTAGCCTTCCCTCTGTTGCACAAGTTGTGGAGGACACATGTGGCTTTGATAATCCCATTAGCATTCACTGGTTTTACCTGAATGGCTATTAGCAGGACTCACCACTTGTTAGACAGGATGCCAAATGTGCATTTAACATACCACCTTGCCCTTGTCAGGCGGTAATTAAACACTCTTTTTTGAGTTGTGAGTGCACGCTTGGGAAAGGGCTTCATCAATTTTTCATGGAGTTTAAAAGCTTCATCGGCAACTACAACATGTGGCATTGGTGATCCACTTTCAACAATAGGTCTAGGCACAGTAAATTGTAATGACCCATGGCTGAAGAGCAAAAAACACTAGAATCTGATGAACTTCCATATGCTCCCACATCTGTGGCCACCAATTTATAAAAACTGTCTGCAGTAGCCATCAACACAACAGAAAAATACTTTTTGTTTTTGTAAAATCTTGTGCCACTTTTTTGCGGGGGCACCTGAACAGGGATGTGCTTCCCCTCCATGGCTTCAAGGCAATTAGGTCCCTGGGATCTCTGTCAGAATCCTTCAGTCCATTGTTCTGTTGGCTGCTAGCATGACAAGAGGCTGGAGAAATTTCCTATTGCACAAAACATGTTTCATGCACAATTTTCTGAATAGTGGACTTTCCCAGTAGTTACTGAAACTGTAAGGAAGAAAAGGATTCCCCAGTTGCTAAAAAACCTATATATATATATATATATATATATATATATATATATATATATATATATATATATATATATATATATATGTATGTATATATGGTTGAAATAGTTTACTGTCAAATAATGCAAAGAGTACGCGACACGTGTTTCGCCCTAATTCTGGGCTCATCAGGCATACACACTCACTGCACTCCCTTACATGAATCGAACCTCGGACGTCAGCGCTAGAGGCAAAGCCTCTAGTGTTGCGCCACGGCGTGTGGTTCGTTTATTTGACAGCATGTAGATCGGGGTAATTACATTCACGGCATTCGTAGTCTGAATCACAATCTGATTGTATTTCAACCATTCTATGATCTGCTTCTCACAACTGAGGGCACCGTGGCGGATGTTAGCTGACTTGCTGACCAACCACAAGCGTTACCTGGTAGGTAACCACCCATACAATCAGATTGTGATATGTATATATATATCAGTATACAGAGTATGCACACACACACATACACGCATTAAGTATATTATCAACAAAGTAATAATGATAATAATGCAGAATTCGAAACAGTTTGTAGGTTTGAGCTAATGGCGTACCTTTAGCTACTATGGATTATTAATGCTGGTGGGTGAGTGCATACGTGAGTAATGTTTGTATATTGCTTACCTCAAAGTGACAAGTAGCCTCTCTTCAGGGCTAACAGTGACTCGCATATTGGTTGACCAATGTATAATATGGTGTTGTACCAGCTGGAGCAGGCAATCAAAACTCGAAACCAACATCCGATAGTATTTGAAGAACTTAATTGTCGCATTTCTTCATAGATTACACAAAAGCTTTCTTTTTTCACACGCTGTGCGGTCAGAGGCTGAACCCATTTGCGTGCTTCAGAAGGATATTTAAAATAACACAGTCAAAGTTCAGGTCTAATAAAGCTAACTGATCCATTTGCGAATCCAATGAAGGATGAACCTTAAACCCCACAGGTTAAAAATACTCTGAACTGCCTGATAACTGCACCCCACAGGTAAACACACAAAACTACAATCAGGACTGCAGGTTGGCGTTTAACAGAGGCAAGCAAATACTAAAATAATGTCATATTGAAGTCAATTAAGTGCCACTACAAAACACAACTTGAATGCATAGGTCACTCAGAGCACATTAATTTAACCAAGATTTGAACATCTGTGTGGACAGAGCCTAAGAAATCACTAACCTAACAAAACAATATCGGAAAACAAAAATATGTTTATCTGAAAGATTTTAAAATACATTTAAATGAGTGGTACACCTTGTGCAAATACCAACTATCAGACTTGGTTGCCTTTGTCAGCCTTATTTTTTGCAGCTATGCGCCTCCGGAAATCATCAGTGAATTCACTGTCTCACAAATAGTTGACATTGGCCCCCTTTTCTACTGGTCAATCCACTGTTCAAACACTGTTGTCCTGTTTCTATCCAGCATTTGTATTATTTATGTGTTTTATGTTCTCATTTTAGGACTTTCTATGCAGACCTGTGTATCTCCAAACTTTTCACTCTTGCTCTATTAAATCAACTTACCAGCCCGTTGCAGAGATGCAGCTGCAATATGCAGCTCTACTTGTGGTCTATATGTGACAGGTGTCTGGTCACACTTACAGGTAATCTAACTTAGTCACCATTAAAATAGCTGACTATGCCACCCAGTTTTATTAAGAGACTGAGAACTCTTAAAATTTACTGATAATAGCACACAGGTTTCTTTAAATTGGTCGGTGAGTAAGCACACAATGAAAGACACAACAGTAATTTCAGAAAAAAAAGCCACAGTAAGTTCTATTACACAAGACAATATAAAGTACATTAAAAAGATAAATGAACATAACAAAATCTAAACATATCAGGAACGAATTTCCTTTTTTTTTAAAAAGGAAAACACACAGTCCACACTCTAAAAGTCCGTTAAAAACAAGAATTGGAGGATACAACCTTTAGTGGTGCAGAATCCAGTTTGCGCACTGTGCTAACCCAACACTTAATTGTTCAATTGTCCATGGATGCACTGTGTTCACCGGACACTCGTTTCCCAACAGAAGTTGTGTCAAAAAGTTGAATCCCTGTCAGCGTCTCTTCGTCGTTCCTTTTTTTTTCCCACTCTGGGCTCCTTGTGTTGCTGTGACCTAGGCACGCCTCATTTCTCGTCTATCAGCTTTGCTTGGTCCTTTCATGCGGATTCCCTCTCTCGCTGAACCTACATCCAGCGTCTCCTTGTGGAGCTGTCTCTTCCTCCCTGGAAGTGTTGCCGTCCTTGTGCCTCACGTCGTGCCAGCCAGGTACCCTTGTCTGCTTACGAGCCCCTGTGTTCTGTCCGAGTGTCTTGGCAGCGTTCTCAGTGGACTGTCCCTTCTGCCTTCTGCTGCCCAGAAGTTTAAATCTCCTTCAGTCCCTGCTGTTGTTAGTCCTGGACAATGAGTTTAATCAATGGCACATCTAAATTTCCTGGGTTTAACAATTAATGAAAACACAAGTTAACAAAATGTATTGTTACCAGCCATTAAGGAGTACAGATCTGCTGATTAGAAACCAATATTGTCAAACATGTTAATTTTAGGTAAATACAGACATCCTCCAAGGAAGGAGCAGTTCTGTTATCACAACTTGGTATTGTTTGCAATCTCAACCAGCCTAAGTGACTCCTTTGCAATACGGCAAATACCTACATCCTGCAGACAGCCTTTTAACTTCTCACCCCCCAGTCCCAACAATGGTTGCCTAATGGAACCACCCAGTGCACAAAAAAATGCCCCCCTCTGACATTTACAAGAGTGAATCAGGCTTGATTATAATGGTAATTTCACTTTTTCATTTAATCATCCAATTCCCAGCCATAAGATAGAACACAAAACAAGAAAAGAAATATGTTCAAAACTTTTTTTCTCATAACATTATACAGATTTCAGTTTTAAATGTGCCTAGAACACAAACATGGTGAGTTCAGCAAATACACCATAAAACATGAAATGAAAGCTGCTCTTCTTGTTAGAGGTCTAGGCAGCCAATTACCCCTACTTATCAGATGGCTGTGTCAAATCTTACATATTGCTTCTGAGCTAATCGGTTTTTGGTCTGGCTTGGTCTCTAGGTAGACATGATGGATGAGGAGACCCCAAGGTGCTGGTGGTCCCTGTATTTATGTTGGTCTTGTGCTTCCTTACTATACCTCTTGGACTACTGGGTCATCATAGTTTAGGAGCCAGCTCCATTCCCATGGGTTGCAAGTAGCTAAACAGTTCAGTTACAGAGTAAAAACAAGGCAAAAAGGTTTTATAACTGGCCTACCATCTATTGTAATTTGCAATGTTCGATCACTGTTGAATAAGATGGATGAAGTTTCTGCACTGATAGTGGGTCATGGAATATACGAGTACAGTGGCATTTTGTGCTTTACAGAAAGCTAACTTAAACCTGATATACCAGACACCATTTTAATAGTGGACAGATTTCATGTTATTTGAGCAGACAGAGACCTAGTGTGCCTCCTCACTCACTCACTCACGTCCGTCCAAAGCTGAATGCGCAGTCGCCTTCTGCACAGCTGCCCGAAAAACCTTACGAGACCGACATCCAACCCCAACATCACAGCAGGCGGTGGATTTACGGCTGCAAAAATTCAAAGAGAAAGGCAACTTCGATTATAGCCCTAGAGGCCTGAAAGACGATTTCGACTACAGCTCGAGGCCTAATTACGCATTCTGATTCAATTACGCATTCATTCAATACACCTATATCAGGTTTGTGGTGCTTATACTTATTACTATTCCATATTGTACTGGAACATTCATCATTCAATATTATACTATAGGCCTGGAAAATTCATCAACTAACAGTACAAGCCTTTACAGTAATGAGTAAAGCGGACTACAATCATTACAAAACAACTTCTTCGTTACTTATCATTTGTTCTTCATACACTGCTGACACAAACTCGTGCCCGTTTCATCTTACGTTGTCGAAACGGGCTCTTTGTCTAGCATAGATATAATATAAAAAGGTGATACCCCTCCCTTAGTGATACAGTGGTAAGAAATCACATAGGAGAAATAACTTAGCTTTCTTTAATGACGGTTTACACTGCAGAACAGATGAGGAAGCCATGACACAACCTTCGGTAGTGGGAGCCCGATGCCATTTTCATCGCTGCATTGGAAGGATTTTCCGGATTGGATGACAGTATCTTCCATCCGTCGTTCGGCTTCAAAGGTGTTCCGGGCAATGTTCCAAGGCTTTATACTCTTTCTTCATGTGCAGGCCCCTACTTAGGTAAATCATGCCATTCCAAATAAGGAAAAGAAGATCCAATGTCATGCTGACTCTGACACATAGAAATAGTATAATGCCCATTTCGCAGTTGTCCCTGTCTTGTCTTCTAATTCTTGCCAAGTTCTAAATGATGAGCCCCTGTGTGCTAAATCTGTGAGTAGAAAGAAAAGCAGATTTAAAATATTTGCACAGAGCACAGTGACATATTAAACTTATATTCTGATTACACACCTTTAGGTAAATCTGACCACAACCTAATTCATCTTATTCCCAGCCACAAGCCTGTTATTAGGTGGCACTCTATTACAACCAGAATAGTGAGGAAGTGGAACCTGAAGGCTGAAATTTCACTAAATGACTGCATCCAAATGATATACTGGGAAATGATGTGTGAGTCACATGGGGACAATATTGAGGGACTCAGACATTGCATCACAGACTATATTAACTTTTGCGTTACCCAGTGGTACCCTGAAAGACAGTGCGTTGCATTCAAACAACAAGCCCTGAATTATTAAGGTGCTAAAAGGTCTCCTGAATGATAAAAAGAAACCTTTGAATCCAGTGACAAAGAGGCTCAGAAGGACATACAGTGTATGCTAAAGAAAAAGCTGAGTTAAGGAAAGGAAGCTTAAAAAGCTAAAATAGGAAACTCACTCAGAATAACATGAAGGAAGTCAGGAATGGACTAGGTATAATTACTGGACTATAGCAATCTGGGGCTCAGGAGCTAGAAGGGGATGTGAACAAAGCAAATCCCCTGAAAATTTTTTTTAATATATTTTCCATACCACTACCACCTTCTTTTAATGACCAGTCTCCTCCTCACATCACCTCTAACCATCAGTGAGGGCTGTCGATAACTAAAGACCAAGTAGAGACAACTGAGGAAGCTACACGCAGGAAAGGCTGTGGGACAAGATGGAGTCAGTTCTCAAGTTTTTAAAGCCTGTGCTGACCTGTAGGTGTAGTGGGTTAGCCTATTTGTGGCCAGTGAGAAAATGTCCTGGCCTATGTAAGTGTCATGGGGGATTATCCGGCATCCCATCGAGAGGGAAAGGTGGCCCCTTGCCAGGAGGATAGACCGGAGTGGAAGAACAACAATGGACTGGTGTCCCAACCAGGTTGAGAACTAATCCCTTGCCTGGAGGGAGGTCAGAATGATGAAGTGACCAGGACAGTTAGCCTTCCTGGAGCATATTCTTACCCAATATTCTAGAGGGCAGCATTCTTGTGTCTCTGCTCCCTTTTTCCAGCCCACAGGCATCCTGGGAGGTGATTTGTTATGGTGCAGGCCTATTGCATGCCATGGGTGCAGCCAGGGGGTGATGCAGGGAGGAACCATCCCTGCATTATAGAAACCTCAGCCTGAATCGAAAGTGCTTACGTCCGACTTTGGGCAGACTCCGGAAGTACTCCTGGGATCCAGTTTAAAGGGAGCTGCTCTGCCTTGCCTCAACAAGTCAAAGTCAGGAGGTAGAGGACAACATATAATGTACTTGGAGGATACTTGTGTTTATCAATAAAAAGATACATGAAAATAATAAACAGTACACCAAGCATTTGCGCTCAGTCTGTTCCTATTTCATTATCATACAACAAAGTTCTTGTAAAATAAGAGTGTTTTCTTTTAGGATTTTTTTCAATTTAAGCAAAATCAAAATTGCATTGCTTTGCTGTCAATGAAGTATTATGAGGTTTTCTGAAGGTATTGATTCTATAATAATAGGATTTTCTTTAAAATATTATTTTTCTAGGTTCTTTAATCTAAAAAAAAACACTATAATGTAGTAAGCAAAATAAGAAAGTCACTAACTACTCTAGAGGAAACTGAAAACAGTATCTAAGGAACAATGTCATATTTTGTAAATTATGGGTTGACACCTATTGAGTAAATTCTGTGTTACATGTTTTTCCCAGCTGATTAACATTAAGTGGCATTCTAACAATGTGTATGAGGCAACAACTTTAAACTAAACTTTGAATAAGGGGTTCCATCCAACAGGGTTTTGGCAATAAAGCCTCCAATTGTAGTAGTGGTACTAACCTTCAATTAATTCAAAATGCCATAGCAAGAATCATAACTAGAACTAGGAAAAATTATTTTATGTTGGGTTGGTGTGTTAAGTGAGAAGATCACTATCTAATAAAGAGCAGCTTACATTAGTTTGTACCTGACTGCCTTCAAATTACTCATATACTGTCAAAGAAGTCTTAAAACATTTTGTTTCACAGTGAGGGGGTCAAAGGAACATACAATAATAGATTTGTGATCACACATAGGATAACCAGCTACATCCTTTTCCCTTTTCCTCACAATACTAACCAATATTTTACAAACTAATAATATGGATATGTTAAACACTTGAGAGTCAAGGTTATTCTGCCCTTAAGATTCCCAAGATAGTGTCACATTTCACACTTTTCAAGACCTTTAACAAAGTGATTATAACTTTATTTTTAAATGTGTTAATAATGTAACAAATATGCCCCGTGTGGCTAAAGCCAATCTGAGCCTAGCTATTGCTGTATTACTGTATGTTTTAAAGTTTTTTTTTTTTTATTTATATTTGCCATTCTGTCAGATTTTAATCTTCTCCATTGCCCTGTCTCTGTTACATTTGTTTGGAATGTACAATGTATAAATTATGAACTGTGGTTTATCTTGGAATTAAATTAAAAGTATGTATTATACATTTAACACACAGTACATACTTTATGGTGCATAGATGTGGTGTATATAAGGGTATTGATGCATGAGTTTTCTGTGAATCATGGACGTTGAGCAACATAAAGAAAAGAAAGGATTCATTTAGTATCAAGTGAGGTAACAATTAAATTGACCAACAATTAAACAAAATAAATCATGTCAATCCCCAAATGTGTTCTTGGCTGCAACATTCCAAGATACTTCATTTATGTCTCCCTGTCCCTTTAACATGTGACTTCCATATAAATGGGAAATGGGAGGGGTCATTGTCTAAAGAATGGCATATGATAGGACTAAGGTTGGAGTTCCAGCCCATTCCTGACATTCTCGATCACCATGACAACCCTTGAGACAGAAAAATTCCATAATAGAGTTGAGTTGCAATTGGGTGGAGTCACAATGTTGGACTGGTTGGGGACACTCCCTTTGAGAAACTTGGGAAAGGAACTCTCCCTTTAGAATAGAAGATAGAAGCACTGGTACACCCCTTCAGGAGACACAAGAACTTTACCACTCTGTCCTACACTTTGAAAAATAAAGGTGTCAAAGAGCTTCTTCAGAGCAAGTTCATAGGTTAACCATTTTTGGTTCCCAAAAGAACCATCCAGATGAACGTTCCAGAAGAAACCTTTATTTATTTAGATCCATAAAAGGCTCCATAAATAACAATGAATACATTCTAATATACTTGTAAAATAAGTTTGTGAGTTTAAAAAGATCCCTCCATTAATTGACAGGCTAAGTTCAGCTTTTTTCCTCTCACTGTATCCTACTAGGTAGCTCACTGTACATTAAAATTTCTGTTTTGTCCACCTATTAGGAAATCTTTTCAAAGGTTTAAAAAACAGTTTCAAATACTGTACAAGAAAAACTTCCCAGAATGAAATGCTTCTTTGTCAAGCAATATTCCTTTAAAGAACCACTCTACCCTGCAGAGTGCCATTTTAGAACCATTATTTTTATGAGTGTATGGACAACTGGAGCACGCGAATGGCCCTCCTGCAGATTCACGTTGACCAAAGTTGGTGCTGACCTAATATAAAAAGGTAGATTATACCAAAGCTTAGGGGCAGCTCCTGCAAAGGCATGGTCCCCTCTGAGCTTAAGTCTAGACCTCGGCACAACCAGTAGAGGTCAGTAAGATAAGAGGGGACTAATCCATTCAGAGGCTTAAAAACAACAAAATATTAAACTCAACCCTGTAGCAAACAGGAAGCCAGTAGAAAGAAGCTAAAATTGATGACGATGTGATTCTGTTTTCGTGTGCCTGTTAGACAGCCTGACCACAGCATTCTCGACTAGCTGAAGACAAGAAAGGGATGACTGATTAACTCCACCATATAATGAGTTACAATAGTCTGGCCAAGAAAAGACAAATGCATGAGTTACTATTTGAAAATCATCGGCAGAAACAAAAGGCTTCACTTTAGCTAGTACCCTGAGCTGATAGAAATAGTCTTTTACAGTGGAGTTAATTTGTTTATCAAATTTGAGGGCATTATCAATAATCATGCCAAGATTATTTTGTGAGGGGTTTACAGAAGGTTGTCAAAGGGCCAAGATTACTTGCAGGAGCACAATTAAGGTAGAATGTCCAAAACACACAAACTCTGTTTTGCTGTCATTTAAACTAAGAAAATGTATCGACATCCATATCTAAATGTCTTTCAGACATTCCATTAAGGGTTCAAGAGAATCTGTTTTGCTCTATTTCAGTGGAAGATATATCTGTGTATCATTTGTGTAACAATGAAAAGAAATACTTATGTTTTTAAAAGTGGATCATAAGGGTATTATGTATAGCAAAAAAGAATAGGCCCAAGAATAGATCCTTGAGGGACTCCACAGGGGAGAGGGTCGAAGGAAGAGGAGAAATTGTCCAGGCCGACCGAAAAGCATCTGCTTGTTTGGTATAACCTGAACCATTCCAAAGCAATTTCTTGAATACCCACATACTACTCTAGATGGGCAATAAGGATACCATAATCAACTATATCAAATTATACAGTTAAATCTAAAAGCAACAAGACAGCAGTATTTCCAGAGTTACTTATTAATAAGAAATCATTTAGAATCCTTAGAATCCTTAAACGTGCTGACTCTGTTCTATGGTGTGCCTTAAAACTAGACTGTAATACTTAAAAAATGCAATTTTCATTCAAAAGGGTTTGCAGTTGTAGAATGACAACCTTCTCCAGAATTTTAGAAAGAAAAGGCAACGTGGAGATGGATCTGAAGTTGAAGTTGTAAAATCCAAGTTTTTTAAAAATTTTTTATTAAAGGCTTTACCACAACATGTTTAAAATCGTCTGTGACTGAACCACTCTCAAGACAACTGTTTATAACACCCAAAGCACTAGGCCCAACCACTTCAAAAGCATCTTTAAGAAGATGAACAGGAACAATATTTAGCAGACAAGTTGTGGGTTTAAGGTGACATTACTTCTGCCAAAAAAGGGAGAGATACAGGCTCAAACTGATGAAAAATCACCAAGTATGTAGGACGGACAGAAGGGTCATCAACAGAAGGTATAATGTGGGATATAATTTTAGCAATTTTTTAAACAAAATAAATCAGAGAGAATCCTTCCAGACTGTTGATGTCATGTCAGGACATGCAGGAACAGACGGGTTAAGAATAGTGTTTATAATGTTAAATAAAACTCTAGGTCCATGATGGTTATTCACAATAATGCCTGAGAAAATACTTTATTCTAGCAAATTTCACAGCCTTTTGGTAAATACACTAACTGTCCCTTAATATCAAAAGACACCTGAAGCTTGTCTTTTTTCCACTTACCCTCTGCTCGCCGACATTCCTACTTGAGGGTACAAGTGGCATCATTTAACCATGACTGAGGTTTAGATTTTGAGTGTTTGACCTCAAACAGTGTAACAGAGTCTAAAATTTTAGAACAAGTATCATTAAACAAAGTGACTAGAACGTCAGGTCTCAGCTGAGGTGGAAGAAATGCAAAGTATCCTTAAAAGCTGCGGAGAACTTGCTGGCAGAGGTGGAGTTTATTTAGCTAGAGCAGTGAGTCTGGCTACAAATGTTGACCATTAGGCAGGGTAAGGAAGCCTCAGGTATAACAGGCATGTGATCAGAAAAGCAAGCACCACCAATTTCACTGTTACAGACCATACAATAAAAGAAGACCCAATATACAGTATGTCCATGCTCATGTGTTGGGCCTCTCACAAACTGAACAAGATTAAAAGACAATGAGGTTTGCAAAGTCTTTAACCAGATACTACTTGGACAGCACATATGAATGTTAAAGTCCCTAAGAATTAAAAGTCTGTTATAATTTGGTGTAATTCCTGCCAAAAATTCAGAGAACTCATGAATAAAATCCTTGTTAAATTTAGTGATCAATACCCCACTGCACACAATATGGGGTGAGATTGTTACATTTCAAACAGTTGTAATTCAAAGCTGGCGTAAGAGTCAGTTGTCAATTGTCAACAGTAACAACAGCTTTTAAATATTGTTGCTAATCCACCACCCCAACCAGTAGACTAAAAAACTTACAATCACGGGGGGTAGTAATTCAGCGTAAGTGGTTAGCTCACTAACAGGCAGACAAGTTTCAGTCACAAATAAAAAATCCAGTCCAGAATCCATTCTACACCTGTGAAGATGTGGCCAGTATAGGACATGGAGGCTTGAAACAACAGGCAATCCATTCATATATAGGTTCCAGAGAACACAGAGAGATGAAAAGACCATAAGCTAAACTATAGCAAGAATCAATCCTCGGAGAAGATGCCAGTATGCCTCCATGAGCCAGTAGCTATCTCCAAAAATTCCTTAAATTTGGCAGCTAATTGATCATACAATTATTATTTAAAGTGATGCATTGAATGTCCATCTGCTGGCAAGAGTTGCAGGTTTGGATGAAGGCATTTAATAAGAACTCTTTTATGGACTAAGATTGGGGAGGTCAGATGACAGAAATCTAGTATAACTGGGACCAAAGTATGAGAAATAAATAAATAATCTGTGACTGGTCTTTATGATCTAGAGAGAAGAATGTGTATACTGTAGTAAATTGACTTAAAATATGAAAGCTATGCAGTTATACCAGATTGAGGTCTTCAAAAAATCTGAAAATGGAGTTGAGTGGGCAAGGTACACATGGACAGGAAGTGTGGACTTGTCGATAAGCAGTTACATGAGTGAATTTCCATCAGTGCCTATACTCAAGTCAAAGCTATGAAAATTGAGTAGCTGAGTAGCTAAATTGGGCATAAAGTAGGATTCAAACAGAGTGGGAGCATAATCATTTCTAAATATAAATTTCTCTTCTCTCAGCTCTGAGCATAGAAAAAAAAAAATGCCCTTTTTGTCTTTAACTGTGAATTTTTTGATGGCCTATAACATGTCCTAGACAATGGGAGTCACCCAAATTGAATTTCAGATCTGGAGAATTTATGAGAAATGATTGTAAGCGAACAACTTTTGCCTTTCTAATAGTAAGATTTATTGCACACTTTTTCCAGGAAGTCATCACTGCGTAATCCACATAAACTACCTCAAGGACAATCAACTGACATCTTTCAAGACTCAGCAAACACGTGTTGTCTATAGATATATTAAAAAAATGTGGTGATGAGAATAGGACACTTGAAAGAATCTGATCGATTTGTGTAGATCCTAGGAGCTCCTACAGTCTCTAAAGTGATTCTGTTTAATGCTCTAAGCCATTGTGACAAGGCTTTGGAAACAATAGTAAGAATATTATAATTTTCAAGGATGCTTACAATTCATTTGCCTTTTCTATTACCACAATCCTCTTCGTCTGTTAGTTTTAAACTTAAGTGAAGCAGTCTCCCCCGTGTAAGGATTCAATTTCCTCTCCATGATGTGAAACACTGGAATATAAATATTGTAGTTCATCTTAAATCTGGGGTTGCTCAGACTTGACACCGGTAATCTCTGATCTCAGATCAGTAAAGTGTACTTGCTTATTAGCCTTTAAGACATTTGTTTTGTGCATCAGGAGATTTTTCATCATTTCAGAATATGAAACACCTGATACTCCAGCATCCGGCCTAGGCCTCATGGACTTCTTTGGTGAGTCAAAGAATTCACAGCGAGTTTTACCAACAGAGTAAGAAATCTTGCACACCACTCAGGAAAGTAAAATCTTTCTGTCTCTTGATTGTAATATTGGATGGGCCAAAAACTGCATGCGGCCAGAGCATAATCACTCAGCTGCCTTTCCCAACAAGATGTCAAGTGACTCCCCCATTCACACTCTACACTTGAGTGCCTGTCATTACAGCAGCCTCATGGTTCCTAACACTGTGTTCCATTTCACTTACATGCTGTTCAACAGTTCTAGCAGAAACAGGCATTTCTTTATTCCTTATACTGTAAGTATTGTACATTTTCAGTAAACCATCAAATAAATCCTCTGCTGAACAGAAAGCTGCTTTAATACAGTATTTTCTCCTTCACTGAGAGGCTTTCCATGTGTAGCAATACATTGGGTGACTTGTAGCCTTCCTCAGTGGTATAATGTTTAGCAACACTTACATGTTTGAGTATGTTGGTCTGTTTTTCCAGAACTTGAAATTGCTCACTTCATTTCATTCATTTTATCAGCATCATTCTTAAACATGCTCTGAATCCTGGTCACAAAATCTCACCTCATATTCAGAATCCAACAAACTGTACTCTCAAAGCAAAGCAGCTGTGTATTTACATACAGATCAGGCATTTCTTTTATAAATTCATACTCAGAATGTCAAGAATGACAGGAATGATCATCAAATGTACCTCTTTTTGCAAAGTTGTTAAACTTGTCCTAGTACTCAATACAGTTAGCTAGTGTAAACTATGGTTCCTTAACTGAATAATCCACTATTGTTTTCAACCTATTAGATGGCAAATGTAAAAGACTGCTGCATACTGGAACAAACTGTATTAAAAAATGATATCACTTTCTCTATCTTACATCACTGTGCTTGCTAGACATGCATGCCTCAGGTGCCACCTTCGGCTTGTGTGCCGGGGGTTGACGGGCTCTGCTCTAAAAATAGAACTGCCACTCAATTCCCCAAAACAAGATTAAACTTTGAGTGAATAATAAACAAAAACAACTGTCTTTTTCTTTCCTCTCATATAACCCCAGTATTTACAATATTTACAAATAATATACACCCAAAATGAACTGACAATTTTTAGAAAAATATATAGATGTTTAACATTTAGTCACTTCACTAATAAACAGTACAGAAAAATAGTTGTAGGAAATTGGCATCCTCCTTTAAAACAGGAGATAAAAGGAAATATCTCACCAGTTTGGATATTTCTCCTTTTTTGCCGTTTCTCTTTTTTAATGTAGGAGGATGCCAAAATTATCTTCCTCTGTTTGGCAGCAACCAGTGCCAATAATGAGGTCTCAGTGCTAATGTTCTTCACTAAGACCTTCTGTTTGCCATGTGCATGAAAAGTGAATCTTTAGGTATTACTTACAAAAATCTTTAATAGGATTCCAGCACCAACGCCCCCCACCCCAACTGTACTCCTGGCAACTACACTGTTCTCCCTTTACAAGTGATGCCAAAATGTCTAATAACACAGTAAATCTGCCCTGGAATGAGGGCCCAAATGCAGCGCTTAAAGGGGCATTTATCCCATTTCTTTTAGTTTCGCATATAAACTATATCAAAAGGCTAAAGAAACAATCATAAATTAACAAAATGTATTCAGCACCACTTCATACTTTGGAGTCTTTTATTTCCCTTTCTTATATTTTTCTTCTGTCTCTTTTCTTTGAATACCTTTGCCATCTTTTTCAAATGCTCGTTTGTATTTTTAATTGCTTGCCTGCTCTTGATATTTTTACAGATTACAGCATATAATTATCCCTTTCCAGTCATATGTCATCTTTCAGTTGCCTGACTCAACCCACTTTATAACAATATTTATGCAACTCACTGGACATGATGGAGAGCTTTCCTTCTCCTCTCTCCTTCATGTCTTGGCTTTGGAGAGCTGCCTTTGGCATGTACAGTGGGGGAAATAAGTATCTGATCCTCTGCTGAACAGAATATCAACCAAAAAATCCAGAAAAAACACATTACATAAAAGTTATAAATTGATTTCTTCCATTCCCGGATGTTCACTGGCAAACTTAAGGCGGGCCTGTACATGTGCCTCCTTGAGCAGGGGGACCTTGTGGGTGCTGCAAGATGACAATCCATTACGGCGTAGTGCGTTACCAGTGGTGTTCTTGGTGACTGTGGTCCCAACTGCCTTCAGATCGTTAACAAGCTCTTCCTGTATAGTTTGGGGCTGATCCCTCACCTTTCTCATGATCATCCTCACCCCATGAGGCAAGATCTTGCATGGAGCTCCAGACTGAGGGTGATTGATGGTTACTTTATATTTCTTCCTTTTCCAAATAATCGCCCAACAGTTGTCACCTTCTCACCAAGCTTCTTGCTGATGGTCCTGTAGCTAATTCCAGCCTTGTGCAGGTCTACAATCTTGTCCCTGACGTCCTTTGAGAGCTCTTTGGTCTTGGCCATAGTGGTGGAGAGGTTGGAATTGAAGAAATTGATTCTGTGAACAGGTGTGCTGTACACATAACGAGTTGAGATCAGCAGTATCTAATTGATTGATTGATTGATTGTGGCACACAACCAATCTGTGGGAGCCAGAATTCTGGCTGGGTTGTAGGGAATCAAATACTTATTTCTTTCAATGACATGCAAATCAATTTATAACTTTTATGTAATGTGTTTTTTTTCTGGATTTTTATTGATATTCTGTCTCTCTTCATTAAAATGAAACTAAAATAAAAATCAGAGACTGTTCATTTCTTTGTAAGTAAGCAAATTTACAAATTCAGCAGGGTATCAAATACTTATTTCCTCCACTGTATTTGGCCAATTTGCGTATAACAAATGTCACAAGAATGGCAAAAAGACATTATAAAGGTTTGTGGCAGCCACCCATATAATATATCCTGGCTGCAAAAAGGTATTTTTCAAGAAATGTTTACAAGACAGAGTCCAAAACAGAACTTATTATATAAAGTCAACATGGCGGCTTTAAAGGCCAGGGTAGGAAATGATGTCATTGGGGCTGGAAGGGGAAGTGACGTGGTCAGAATTGGGACTGGAAGTGACATCATCAGAGTTGCCGGAACCGGAAGTGATGTCATCTGAGGCACCAGAACAGTAAGTGATGTCATTGGAGGCGCCGAAACCCAGTGGGATTTCCCAAGAATGGTCTGCAAGGGATTGAGAGGGACAGTTAATGAACCCTGCCGCCCCCTGGTTGGACATGGAATTGCCATTATTCAGGCCCTTTAGTTGACTCCTACTCTCACGTGTGTGATACCAAGTAGTGATCATGAAGATGCTCAAAAAAATAACAACAACATTTATTTATATAGCACATTTTTATGCAAATAATGTAGCTCAAAGTGCTTTACATGATGAAGAAAGAGAAAAAAGACAAAGTACGAATTAAAATAAGAGAACACTAATTAACATAGAATAAAAGTAAGGTCTGATGGCTAGGGAGGACAGAAAAAACAAAAAAAAACTCCAGACGGCTGGAGAAAAAAAAAAAATCTGCAGGGGTTCCAGGCCATGAGACTGCCCAGCCCCCTCTAGGCATTCTACCTAACATAAATGGCATCAATCAGTCCTCATGGTATTCAGGGTTTTCATGGAAGGACTTGATGATGACGGTCACATGGACTTCTGGCCAAAACGGTGCTTTGGTTATTTTATTACAGGGAAGTCAAGAACCCACCTGCCCTTGACCTGTCTCGCACATTCACACACAGAAACACAACAAAATAGCAGTACAAATGAATTTTTAATAGAGAATATATAGTAGCATTTATTAAACAATTAACGCATAGGCAAAAGCCCACCCGAATTCCTTGCTGGGATTTGTAACAATTATATAATTTGTACATATAGGGTAACAGACTTCAAACTTAACCATACTCTATAAATATCACCTGATGAAACCCGCAATAGGCATACTGACCAAAAACAACATGGCCATGGAAAAATGTCAATCCCCATACAAAACGGAAAACACACAATGGTGTTAAAAAACAGTTTGAAAAATGAAAATATGATCTCAGGAACCCAAAACACAAATTCATAATAGTATCTCAACATGCATAAGAAGCTAATTTATAAGGGATCTTGAATTGCGGGCGGCACGGTAGTGCAGTGGTAGTGCTGGTGCCTCACAGTATGGAGACCAGGGTTTGCTTCCCGGGTTCTCCCTGTGTGAAGTTTGCATGTTCTCCCCATGTCTGCGTGGGTTTCCTCCCATAGTCCAAACACATGCAGGTTAGGTGCATTGGCAATCCTAAAATTGTCCCTAGTGTGTGTGAGTGTGTGTGTGCCCTGCAGTTTGCTGGCGCCCTGCCTGGGATTTGTTTTTGCCTTGTGCCCTGTGTTGGATGGGATTGGCTCCAGCAGACCCCCAAGACCCTGATGGCTGATGACTGACTGATCTTGCATTGCATTTCAGATGCCTTGAAATATGTTTCACACATGTCAAAATGGTCTGGATGTTATTTTAGGATGTTTCAAAATGTAATCAAGATATTGTCACATTGATAAATTTTTGAGACAGTTAAAGTATACTTTGAGTTATCTCAAATTAGTTTCTTCAAATGTTAAAATAGGTTTCAGCTGTATTTCAGATACTGTATCTTAAAATGCATTTCAAGGTGTCTTAAAATTAATTTCAATATGGTTCAAATATGCAGTAGTTGAAAATTTTTACAAAGACATCTGAAGTTATCTGAATACTATTTTCAGATATCTGAAATAAAATTAAAGATATCTCAAATCAGTTTGTAAATATTTTAAAATAGCTTCATGACCATTTCCTTTTGTGTCCACTGACCTGTTAATTTGATGGTCAAGTGTGAAAAGGTCTAGGGAGTGGAATATTTATAGCCCACTGAACTTATAATCTTTTGGCATTATATCATTCTTCCTTAGTACTACACCACACTTCAAGTGTCATAAAGTTTACCTAGAGCAACTTGTATTTTCCAAAAATTTTATTACAACAATTAAGTAATGAATTTTATTATCTTGAAACTCTCAAATTGTATTGGAAAAAGAAATAATAAAAGTAACATGTTTATATTTTATTCTTTACTTTAAAGCTACAGGTCAAGTGAGTATGTATTACATGAAAATTTTAAAGCTTGCAAGTTGAGTATATAAACTAGATTAAAGTGAGTATGAATGACTGTGAATGTTATTGTGCAGTTTCACTGCATACTATAAGACCACAGATTTCCTGTACTATGGGACAGAGAATAAAGTGGCATCAATTTGTGCAGCAGAAACTAAAAGAAAAAGAATGTAAGATAAAGAAAGATGAAAAAGGAACAAAGTAGTATATGGTAAAAAGGCAAATTTTCTTTTATTTTATTTTTTATTGTATTTCAGAGGTATGAGTTATGACCCCAGAATGACAATTGGATGGAACTGGTGAGTTTTCTTTAAATAGTTCAGTAAACCATGGGCCTGCTGGTCAATTTGCTTCAGTTCCAAGTTGGTGGACTGTTGAAAAGGATTTGGATCCATGTTCTTCAGTTTCAATTTTTTCAATGAGACACCATGAAAATACTTTCTCAGAAGTAGGGATTTACAGATAAATATAGACTAAACAGAACCTGAATGTTTTCTTCCCGTTATTCTTCATAGAATATTTTTTATATACTTTTTTCTTTTTTAATTAATTATAATTTACATAATAACAGATATTTGGTAAAAAAAAAAAACTATGATAGTTTTCTTGGACATTAATGTACTGTGATTTTTGGGCGGCATGACTAAAGTGTGTGGGACATAAGCTTGCCAATAAAAGTGTTTGCATTTAAAGGTTTCACCACACATTTTTTGGTAAGGCTTCTTATTTTTGGGCACATACACCATCAGAACAGTGCTGTCAGATCTAAACACTAGTGTGGCGAGTTGCTCACGTACTGAAGTGACTTTTAGCTGCAGGTGGAAGTCCCATTTTACTTTATGGTGCCAAGCAGAGTGCAGCAGTTTATTAGCTGGCAATTGCGGTCACAGGACATCGTATCTTTGATTGCTGCTACAACAAACAGTTCTGAGCAGGCATCAGCCATAGTGCTACTGTTGTGAACAGAATGGAGATAAATGCGATCGACTCAAAGAGGGAGAGGCAAGTTTGTTGTACCATGTGAGTGTCACTAAGAGAATAAACCTGAATTATAAAAAACAAGCACTAACTTTTACAAGTAGCCAAAATTTACAGTGTTACAGACTCAAATCAAATGTATGTTTTTATTATATTGTAGAAATAATAATAATAATATCAGCTCACCACTCAAAACGCAGAGAGCCCGGTCTCGAACCTGGGACCTTTGGGTTGTAAGGCAGTAGTTCTTATCCCTCCACCTTTCAAGAACACATATAAACTTGACATTTGAGCTTGAGTTTTCAATTCATTGACAGCCACATGTAAATTGAATGCTTTTTTTTTCTTTGGTTATACAGGTATTCTTGAATAAAAGCACATGTGTTTATTTGATATTTCAACTGAAGTTTTCACACATTATACACTTCTTGTCATTATTAGTATAACATAGAAAAACTTTCTGCTTTAGGTATGTGTCCAGCATTTCTTGCATTTCTCACATTTCCTTTCATCCTACACTTACCAAGATCTTTGTAGACACGGAACGCACATGAAATGCATATATTCCAAATAATGATATACTGTATTATTTACCCTATACAACTCCAGGCACATCACACGCAGATAAGGAACCTCGGCTTGAGCTGGGAGAACTTTTTACCCTGAGCTGAGCTCTGTCAAGGAGGGAGATGGGACAGCAGGCTGCTTGCTACATGTGCTGATGGACGCATTTACAAAACATACCAAGCTGATGGAGAGGTGCAAAGGGATTTAAAGTGGGCTAGGATTATGAGTTTTTTCGTAGGCTTCAGGAATTCTAGTGTTAACGCTATGCACATTTTCTGTGTATGCATTTTCCTTAGTGTGGTGTGGTTTTGTTTACATAACTTTAGTAGAGATTCAGTTTTCAGAGTTCAGTTCTTCTAATTCTGGGTTCATGGACTTAACAACTGTCTTTGAATGTTGTAACCCACCAATATAATGCATCAGCCTTGCTGCAGTTAATTAATCTAAAGTAAAGTGTTTAGATAATTAAATATTAACTGCACATTAATGGCCTTGCTAGATGAAGTTGTAGACTAAGCTGTTGAACAGTCATTCTTGAACATTTATGTCTGTTTATTTTTTACATTTTGCTCTATTTTATGATCTTCTATCATGCATGAATCATCTTTAATTATCTACGTAGGTTTTTTTTTAAAAATACATTCAGGCTTCCACATGTGTTAATAAAGATGAACACTTTAGGTTGACTGGCAGCATCAAACTGGCTTGGTTTAAGTGTAATTATGTAAATCCTACCAACAGTTATTTCTTAATATGTGCCTTCTTCTCTTGATCCTGTAATGAATAAAGCAAGTTAAAAAATGGGTGGACGCTCATACAAACTCATGTTACATGACAACATCATTCTAACTTAATAATAAAAACTGTGAACAGAGAATTAGTACAGCTGTTTGAGAACATGTTAAAGGAAGAGACAGAGCTATTCAGAACTTGATTAAGGTATGAATGTGTTTGTGCAGTAATTTCCACATGCAGAAAAAAAAGTACAAAAAGAGGACAAAGCGTCTACCCTGAAGCAGAGAAACAAATTTTGATGCTGTGTTACATGATTTTATAAGACATGCATTAAATACACCCTGAAAAAGGAAAAGTAATAAATAAGAAACTATATTCGGCTCCCAAAGGCAAATAAAAATGAGACTGAGTGGCCATGCACCCAAAATGAGTTTAACACACAAGGTTATTGACTAAACCAATTCTGTCCCTTAGAGGCTGTGGCGTTCAACAATACAAGATCAGGACCAGAGAGTGGATTTGCACTTCTCTGTCTCCAAAATTACCAGGTGAACTGGTTTGCATGTATAGTGGGAATCCTATCTAAACAGGAAGAAGCAAGGCATGGCCCACAAGAAGACCAAATACACATTGCAGGACAATACTTTATCATTGGTTTTCCTTGCTCCCCTTGAAGAAAAAAAAAATCTCTAAAAGATTCAGAATACTATGAAAAATATTACTGTATGTCATTATGGGGAAGATTTTGCATCATAAATCAAGTGGAAAAAAATATCTGTTTAATCTTAGTGGTTGTAATGTTTAATTTTCATTATTATGACAATCAATATAATCATTACCATCACCAGTTTAACAGCCATTTCTGGATTTAGCCAAGTTTGCTGGTTCTCCCCAAAACCTTTTCTCTCCACATTACATGGTCTCAGGCAACCTTTGGAAGACCCATTTTATGTATAATATACCAACCTCACCACCTTCATTTACATCTTCTTTGACCACCATCTGGGCTGCATACCTTCCACCTCCATCTTGGTACTCCTCATCAATCTCTGTGTTTTGCTCCATGTGCTCAAACTACCTGTTTTGCCTTCTATGTGGCTAGATGTTAAATAAATTTGGAAGGTGTGAGAGTCAGCTGTGAATTGCAAGCATCATTTTATTTAAAAATTCTACAAAGCTCTCTACCACTCTATTTTCAAGAGAAAAACTGAAATAACAGGCTACTGTAATTATCAGTATCTATTTATAGAAATATATACGGGGGGGGGGGTCCCAAAAAATCCCAGAATTGTTAAAAAAAACAAACTTTGTTATACAACATACAGCAATTCACTTTTAGTTACGGTCAAATATCTTCCACTGAGACACTGAGATGCAATAAACTTATCCCAGCGCATTCCTGGAAATATTTATTTTACTCATCTTTTGTTCCCATGCCTAGAGCCTCCTGCAATTTTTTGGGGATTTTTAACATGGTTTCAATTGGTCTTCTCTTCATTCTCAAAATTTATTTTGGGAACAAAATAAAAAGTCACAAAGAGCAAGACCTGGTGAATACGGTAGGTGTGAAGCAGCTATCACATTGTTTTTGATCAAAACTCTGATTGATAACTTGATGTGTGAGTGATCTATCATGGTGCAAAATGCAGTTTTGCCTGTGCCATTGCTAAGGATGTTTTTTTCCAGCAAACACCTCTGTTGCTCAGTGTAATGTTGCTAATTAAAAGTTTGTTTACAAGAAAACTCTTCATTAGCAAGTCCATAAATGTTAAAAAAAGCCTGATCATCATTGTCTTGATGTTTAATACGACCTGTTATGATTTTTCTTGACTTGTAAAAAAAACAAAATCGCAGAAGTCATGTGTACCACTGTAGAATAAATGTCAGAAATATGCATCTCAACTCAGGACAGTGCCACTTGGCAGACTGATTAACAAGACTGTAGTCATGTGATACTTAGTGGCATAATTACACCCTTCTCTCGTGGCATTGACCGATTCCGGGAATTTTTAGGCCCTACCTCGTATATACTGTATATTAGCTATACTGGAGTTGTATTACTTTTTTTCCCACAAAATTTCAGGTAATGGGAGAATAAAGAAGTTAGAGGTCCCTAATGGTTTTAGAGAGTGGCAATGTGTTACCACATAGATAATGGTTGAAAATGTAAGTAAGAACTGAACTGAATTATATAAGACACAGTAAGTGATTAAGCGATTTTAAATAGGTTTTAAATTTCACTTGATCATTGGGAAAGAAATAGCATGCATCATATTAAAAATAGGTTTAGACAAAATAATAATTCTGGCTCTGGTCCCTTAGTGCACATTAGAATACAATTATAACAGATTTGTTTTTGGCTGGTTCAGTGGCACAGCATGTGAAACAAACATCTCAAATTAGTTGAATGCCTGCTATATTTCCAGCTATAATGTCTTGGCACTATTCTACATCATGTTACTCACTTGTGGTAGATTCTGTCTCCCTATTACACTATATTTTAAAAACTGTTTAGAAAAGGAGTGGATTTGTAAAATATTTGTGAAATTAAAATTTTTACATACAGTACTGTGCAAAAGTTTTAGGCAGGTGTGAAAAAATGCTGTAAACAAAGAATGCTTTCAAAAATGGAAGTGTTAATCATTTATTTTCATCAGTCAACAAAATGCAGTGAATGAACCAAAGAGAAATCTAAATCAAATCAATATTTGGTGCGACCACCCTTTGCCTTCAAAACAGCATCAATTCTTCTATGTACACTTGCACAGAGTTTTTGAAGGAACTCGGCTGGTAGGTTGTTCCAAACATCTTGGAGAACTAACCACAAATCTTCTGTGGATGTAGGCTTCCTCACATCCTTGTGTCTCTTCATGTAATCCCAGACACACTCGATGATGTTGAGATCAGGGCTCTGTGGGGGCCATACCATCACTTCCAGGACTTCTTGTTCTTCTTTACGCTGAAGATTGTTCTTAATGACTTTGGCTGTATGTTTGGGGTCGTTGTCCTGCTGCAGAATAAATTTGGGGCCAATCATACGCCTCCCTGATGGTATTGCATGATGGAGAAGTATCTGCCTGTATTTCTCAGCATTGAGAACACCATTAATCCTGACCAAATCTCCAACTCCATTTGCAGAAATGCAGCCCCAAACGTTCAAGGAACCTCCACCATGCTTCACTGTTGCCTGCAGACACTCATTATTGTACCGCTCTCCAGCCCTTCAACAAACAAACTGCCTATTGCTACAGCCAAATATTTCAAATTTTGACTCATCAGTCCAGAGCACCTGCTGCCATTTTTCTGCACCCCAGTTCCTATGTTTTCGTTCATACTTGAGTCGCTTGGTCTTGTTTCCACGTCGGAGGTTTGGCTTTTTGGCTGCAACTCTTCCATGAAGACCACTTCTGGCTGGACTTCTCTGGACAGTAGATGGGTGTACCTGGGTCCCACTGGTTTCTGCCAGTTCTGAGCTGATGGCACTGCTGGACATCTTCCGATTTCAAAGGGTAATAAGCTTGATGTGTCTTTCATCTGCTGCACTAAGTTTCCTTGGCCGACCACTGCATCTACGATCCTCAACGTTGCCCGTTTATTTGTGCTTCTTCAAAAGAGCTTGAACAGCACGTCTTGAAACCCCAGTCTGCTTTGAAATCTTTGTCTGGCAGAGACCTTGCTGATGCAGTATAACTACCTTGTGTCTTGTTGCTGTGCTCAATCTTGCCATGACATGAAACTGTCTTCCACAACCTCACCTTGGTAGCAGAGTTTGGCTGTTCTTCAACCAGTTTTAAGCCTCCTACACAGCTGTTTCTGTTTCAGTTAATGACTGTGTTTCAACCTATGTGTGACATTGATGATCATTAGCACCTGTTTGGTATAATTGGTTGATCATACACCTGACTATAATCCTACAAAATCCCTAGTTTGTGCAAGTGTACCTATAAGAACTGATGCTGGTTTGAAGGCAAAAGGTAGTAACACCAAATATTGATTTGATTTAGATTTTTCTTTTGTTCGCTCACTTTGCAGTTTGTAAATTGATAACAATAAACAATCATTATTTATATTTCTGAAAGCATTCTTTGTTTACAGCATTTTTTCACACCTGCCTAAAACTTTTGCACAGTACTGTATGTATGACATATATTTTGAAAGCTGCTTAAGTTCTTCTTCTTCTTTCGGCTGCTCCCGTTAGGGGTTGCCACAGCGGATCATCTTCTTCCATATCTTTCTGTCCTCTGCATCTTGTTCTGTTAATTTTGAAAGCTACTCAACACAGCTCAGATTTATAGGTGCTGGAGCTATCCCAGCAGTACTGCACCCAAGGTGGGAAACAGCACTGGATGAAACGCCACCCCAGTGAAAGATACATACATGTACAGATCCTTACTCACTCATACTAGAGGCAATTTATTAGTTGTGAATAACCTAAACTTAATGTCTTTGGCAATGTGTGAGGGAAAACCACTCAGACACATGGAGGACATTCAAACTAAAATCAGACAATGACCAGGTATATAATATGAACCAAGTATGCTAAATCCATCAGGCAGCAGCACTACCCACTGTGCCAGTTTTCTGCTCTCTTTTTACAAATGTACTTTTTTTTTTATTACGCCTCTCAAAAATATATCATCCTTAAGCATTTTGTATTGAGTTGAAAACTCTTGTAGAATATAGTCGGCCAGTAAAGCAGGCTACAATTTTTTTTTAAAATTATAGTAATTAGCCCGTCTCGTATGTTAATTCTAAATACCCACCACCTGGCAGTTACACCCTTGTAGAAGGACTAGGATTGACATGCTATAGTGCATGCTATAGGGAGGTCATTTGAAAATACAAGAGACTAACAACTATGCAGTCCCAGAGGAATCAAACTAAATTATGTGCTTGAGCAGCAGTGAATGATGAAGCAGAAATACTATAGCCATGCTACTTACTGAATGTCTTTCCAGAGAAATTGATATGTCCAGAAACTAGGCTTTTTTGTCGCTGAGCCTGGTACAAATCTCTCATTCTGTGCCCTTTATTTCCAGAGTTACTGCCTCACAGGTTATTACCATCTTTACTCCATTATCTTATGCTATAACCAGATTTGGCCTGCACTGCCTGTTTCAGCCTGTGAACTTTCTTCTAAATGAATGGACCATGAGAAATAATTCAATCTTGTATTTGGCAGAATAATAGAGGAATTACTTTCCAAACAGACAATATAAAAATCTGTTGAAATATAATTCCCTCGGCTTTGCAAGTCATCTTCTGCACAAATCTTTTATTAAATCTCGCTGCATTTTATTTTCAAACATTAATGATAAAAGAGGAAGGGGTAGTTTTGTTACCTATTTTATACTTTTTATAATGCAATTAAAAAGGTGTGCATACACGTACTATATAGCTTAATTTTACTGATTTTAAATTGTTCCCTTAATGTAAAAAGTTAAAATGAACTGGAAATTAGTTTAAAAAATACACAGCTTGATGCCAGGCACTACAGTGATTTTTACTTTGTTACTGTACATCAGAACTATTGACACTTAATGAAGCACTTCAAAATGCAGCTATCAGTTAATAGTGTGCCGCACTGCATATCATAGCTTATAAGAGCTCTTACACTTCAGAGATGGTTGCTACATGGTACCTTTCTTTTGTATGAATATATAAAGCTGAATGTGTGTTTGTTTGATATGCAAATCCTATCTCCACTAAATTTTACACAGATTCCATTTGGTGACATTATGATAACTAGCAATAGTTTTTGCATAGTTTAGATATAAAAAGTGCACTTACCTGAGTACTAGGAGAAGACATCCAGGAGAAACAGCTGGAATTTTTTTTTTTGGATTTTATTGATTTTAATAACAAATAACACTCCATACAAATAAGTCAAGTTTTACAAGACTTTGTTCAAACAAAAATCAACCCCCACCCATGAGAAAGAGAGCTACGCCAGCAGAGTAAAACTTTAAGCTGGTAAAAATAAGTAAATAGATAAATTAATAAATAATTTAAAAAAAAGGGAGAAATCTGCTTCTTTAATTAAAATACTTATTCTAAAATGTTACTGATTAGTTCCTGCCAGGTATTGAAAAAGTTTTGTACAGATCCTCTAAGTGAGAATTTGATTTTTTCCAATTTCAAATTGTATATAACATTAGTTATCAACTGACTTAAAATAGGAGAATTAGGATTCTTCCAATTGAGCAAGATAAGTCTACATGCCAATAGTGTAGTAAAGGCAATTACAGTTTGTTTGTCCTTCTCCATTTTAAGCCCATCTGGAAGTACACCAAACACAGCTGTTAGTGGATTAGGAGGGATTGTGACACAGAGACATTTTGGAAAATTTTAAATGAGACAGATGTGCCCGATATATAATTTTAAGTTGAATAATTGTATGCTTTGCGCATATGGAGCTCAAGTGAATTCTGTGCATTGCTACCTTTCACTCCTTTTCTGAGATGTTGAGTGAGAGATCCTATTCCAACTGTACTTTGGGATCTTTGAAAGGAAGGGATTGTAAAATGGTTTTATATATTGCAGAAATACTGTCTGAGTCCTTGAAACTGAGCAATATTTTTTCCAGCATAGAGGTAGGTGGGAGGTGAGGAAAATTGGGCAGGTTTTGTTTAACAAAGTTTCTAATTTGAAGATAGTGAAAGAAATGTGTTGCTGAAAGTTACATTTGGAGTGTAATTTGTAGGATGCAAAGACGTTGTCTATGTACAGATCTCTAAGTAATTTAATCCCAAATGTTTTCCAGACATTAAAAGCTGCATATGTTTGAGAGTGTGGAAAAAGGTGGTTCTCGTGCAGAAGTGCCACAGATAAAAGCTTCTCTATCTTTAAATACTTCCTACATTGGTTCCATATTCTAAGTGAGTGAAGCACTATTGGGTTGTTAGTATATTGGCAATGACTTGTACTTATTGGTGTACAAAACAAGGAATATAAAGAAGTACTGCAGGTTTTTATTTCTATTGCAGACCATGCCTGTGTATGTTCATCTATTTGTGTCCTTGTCCAGGTTTTTATAGCTTGTATATTTGATGCCCAATAATAAAATTGAAAGTTAGGTAGAGCCATGCCACCTTCTGCCTTAGGTCTTTGTAGGGTTGCTCTTTGGATACATGGATGTTTTTAATTCCAAATAAATGAGGTTATGGTTGAATCTAATTTCTTAAAGAATGATTTATTGATGTATATTGGAATGTTTTGAAATAAAAAAAGAAGCTTTGGAAGGATATCAATCTTAACAATGTTAATTCTTCCAGTTAAAATGAGATGTATGGTAGACCATCTATGCAAGTCTTGCTTAATTTTTTCCATACAGATGGCAAAATTTTATTCATAAAGAGCTTTATGTTTACTTGTGATGTTTACCCCTAGGTATTTAAACTGATCTGCAGTGATAAAAGGGAAGGTGTCCAATCTAAAATTGAGTGCTTGAGAATACACTGGAAAGAGCACACTTTTATTCAAATTAATTCTGAGACCAGAAATCTTTTGAAATTCTGTTAGTGCTTTTAGGAGTGCAGGCACAGTATTTTGTGGATTTGATTTATACAGTACCATATCATCTGCATATTGAGAAATTTTCTGTTCAAGTCCTTCTCTAATAATTCCCTTTATGTCATAAATATTTCAACAGTGAACTGCCAGTGGCTCAATGGCGATTTCAAAAAGCAGTGGTGACAAGGGGCATCCTTGCCTGGTACCACGTTCTAGATTTAAATAGTCTGAATTAATGCTGCTAATACAAACTGAAGCTTCTGGACTGGTATACAGTAGTTTGATCCATGCACAAATGTTTGGGCCAAATCCAAATTTCTCCAATGTAGTGCAAAGGTAGTTCCACTTAACCATATCAAATGCTTTTTCTGCATCCAACGATAATAATATCTCCGGGGTGTTAGACTTTGTGGGTGAATATATTACATTAAATAGGCATCAAAGATTGGAAGCTAAGTGTCTGCCTTTAATAAATCCAGTTTGGTCTTGTGATATTACTGAAGGCAGCACTTTCTCCATCCTTCTAGCTAGGACTTTGGAGAGTATCTTAACATCATTATTCAGAAGTGAAATTGGTCTATATGATGCACATTGCAATAACTCCTTATTTTGTTTAGGAAAGACAGTAATTAATGCTTGGAGAAAAGTTAGAGGTAGACTTTTATTGTCTCTAGCTACTGTAAATGTTGCTAACAAAAGGGGAGCTTTTTTATAAAATATGGCAGGGTAGCCATCAGGACCTGCTGCTTTCCCACTCTGAAGTGAGTTTATAGCATGTAGTGCCAGAGGTTTATCCAATTCATGTGCACTGAGAGTATCTATTTGTAGTATCTGTAATATGTCCAGAAATGCATTAGATTGTGTCTTGTCTTCTTTAAACTCAGTAGAATATAAGGACTTATAGTAGTCTCTAAATGTTTGCATTATATTTTTATGGTCAACGATTCTGTCTCTGTCTGTGTTGGTGATTGCTGGTATTGCATTGCAAACTTCTTGCTTGTGGGTTTGTTGAGCTGAAATTTTGGTATGGAGGCACAACAAAGGTGGAAACACTGCTGGCAGCTCAAAGCAGGTGAGAAGGTCTGTCACCCGTTTTGGACACTCGAGCACCAGCCACCAACATCCCAGCATTACTTTGTGTCATACCGTTTGGCAGCATGTGTCATTGCTGGATAACTGACTGTTAAAAATGGCACATATGCTGGGCTCTCAGAGGAGACGTGAGGTTTGGAAGACTGGAGAAACAGAGTAACACTGAAAGTAATTTCAGGAAGCTGTCTGAAGTTGGAGGCTCATACTTATATGTGTGTGTCTTGGAAGTCACATATACGCGCACGACTAATGACACCTGATAAATAAAAAGGCTACTGCCTAATACGAGAATGCAGGGGTAGAAGATCAAAAGTGGTGTTGCTGATTGGATTATATCGGGCTGGCATTAACAACTGGCCAGAAAATTCGGCCCAGCATATAAAACCAAGAAATGCCCAGTAGGGGTTGTTTTTGACCGTCTGGCATGAAAGACAAAGGTTAGCTGAACAAATTGTATAGCGATCCTTATACATCATTCTTGTATATAGAAATTAATTTTTTTCAGTGATTTTCTTTTATGTTTGTGATTGTGTCATTTTCTTCACTCTTGATTTTGATAGCTGTTTTTTTTTTCTGTACTGCTGATTTTTTGTTATATTAGATCTTTAGAGTTGCTCGTTTGTTCTTGTTATTTTTTTTCATCACCTTTATTTTGAGACATTGTAAATACTGTGCATATCCACTATCACTTATTTTGTTTATTGTTGTATATACAGTATATTGATTCTGTATAATTGCAGAAGTCTGCATTTATTTTGAAATGCAAGGCATTAGAATGTTTGGTTTTGCTGGCACAATAATAAGGAATTGATTCAAACAGATGTGGAATTTGATCTACATATAAAACATTTGTTAATGAAGTAGTGGGATTGCATAAGGTCAAAAGTTGTAGGTGCTCCAATGCATCCTGGCATCAAAATAATTTGCATACTGTCATATCAGAAAGTGATTCACAAAACCAAAATATTTTAAACTGTAGAATATTAGAATACATCGACCCCACATAGAAGTGGGAAAAGATGAAGAGGAAGAAGAAGAATATTTAAACAATTTTCACCAGAACAGGTTATTGATCCCAACAAGCTACCATGTCCTGTTCACCACGTTCTTCAAAATAACATCAAAATGAGATTTGAAGGCCCCAAACTCTTAATCTCTACAAGGCTACTTCAGTGTTTCCTCATAGCTCATACCACTCAGTCCTGGAATCAGCCTAAGCACCCTTCTTTAGACTTTCTCTAGTTTTAATTTCTAATTTGGAGACGAACACTGTACATAGTGTTTCTGGAAAGGCCTTATTAGTAAATGATATAGTTTCAGTATAATCTCCCCTAACTTGTACTTAACCCATTGTGAGATATCCTCTTTAATAAAATCCCTGTGTGTGTCCAGGTGTCCGTGTGTGTGTGTTTTGTGGTGAAGTGCGCATGCGCGGGGCACGGTGCGATGCGCGATATTACTGTCAGAGAAAGTTGCAGGCGTTTTACGGAAATACAAACCAGTATTACTGCGAGAGGAAATTAAAGGTACACAATACAGTGACGCATAATACAGCCACATACAAGCCAGTATTACTGTCAGAGGAGATTAAAGGCATATTACCGACGCGCACGCCTGTATTGCCACTAGAGAAAATTAAATTTCCTCTTGGGATTAATAAAGTATCTATCTATCTATCTATCTATCTATCTATCTATCTATCTATCTATCTATCTATCTATCTATCTATCTATCTATCTATCTAAAGGTATATTACGGACGTACAAGCCAGTGGACGTACAAGACAGTATTACTGTCACAGAAAATTAAAGACACACAATACACGACAGCAGCCCACGAAGAACGGTCAGCTCAGCAAGTAAACATCAACAAAAGAAAGGCTGAAAGAAAGAAAAATACGACCAACAAAAAGAATGAGGTCAAAGTCCCTTGCCATTTAATATAGACTGTTCCTACTAATGTTTATGCACTACTGTTCTTGCGGCCGTTATTGTAACAGGCTAAATGACTAGTATATATATAATTATATATATATATATATAACCTTACATCCTGTTAGCCTTCTCAATCAATTCTATTCAGTGTCTGTATGTAGAAATTAACAAGCCCAATATGACTTATAATTCCTTCTCATTGTTCTTTCATAAGTGGGAAGATAAAATGGGGTGACAGGGGTTGAAAGGATTTACCAAAATGTGCAATTGGTGGTTCTAAGGATCAACTACCTGCATCAAAACACTAAAAAAAAATAATAGTCAGGAACAATCATAAAAAATCTAAATCCAGGAAGACTAAAACTCACAGTATGCTATTGTTTCTATTGAATCACCATTTCATGTTTGTAATGCTATGGTTTTTGATCCACTAATGCCAGTGTCTATTACTTTTTCTTCTGGAACCTCACCACCAGTACCAGCTCTTAATCAGTAACCCAACTACCCTCTCCAATTTGTGCCTCCATTTTTTAAACCTATCCTGCTTGCTGTCTTGGTGGAACTTTTTGCCTCTGGATTTTCCTTATATTTTCTCTGAACTGTTTGGGACTGCCTTTGTTGCTCAGCCTGGTTCTACAGTTTTACAAGTAGTCAGCCTCCTGTATCCCCAGGAGACTGTGCTTCAGAACTGGTGCATATGTCTACAGAAAGTGGCATGATAGTGCCTTTCATTTTGTCCCCAGGAGGGTATCCTATTGTCTTGCTACCTGAGTGCCAGGAGGTTTCTGACACCATGCTGCTGCTTGAGTCCCAGGGGGTTGCCAGCTCCTCTCTGCTTCCTGTCTCTAGCGTCCAGCAAGAGAGGGGTGTTAGGTTGTCTAGAGCACGTCCCTGAAGGGGGCACATCCAAGTTTCAGTCAAGTGAGACTTCAAAAGCACTAGAGGCCAGTATAAAAAATAAATACTCATCTCTTAGCTGTTATGTTTTAGCCTAGTCATGCATGATGGTTTGACATCCTTGCTTTGTATTTTAGTATTTTTACTAATCAATTACTAACGACTTCTATTTTGTCTGCTATTTAGACTTTTTAAAGACTTCTTCTTTCGGCTGCTCCAGTTAGGGGTTGCCACAGTGGATCATCTTCTTCCATATCTTTCTGTCCTCTGCCATGCTTTTAAAAAATGAACATCTGCTCAAAGATAATAATAATAATAATAATATTCTCTTCTGAACAGCCCCACTCTTAGAGGGTTAACTGTGTTTGCTGAAGAAGAGCAAAAAGTTTTTTTTTGCAGGGGATGAATGTATTGTGATGTGAATGATTTTCATGTTCAAGTTCTGTAATTTTTGACTTTCATGGATACTCTCTGAAAGAAGCAGTTTGGTTTAACATCTGCTCAAAGATTTTTTTCTGAACAGTCCCACTCCTAGAGGGTTAACTGAGTTTGCCGAAGAAGAGCTGAAAGTATTTTTGCAGGGGATGAATGTATTGTGATGTGAATGATTTTCATGTTCGAATTCTGTAATTTTTGATTTTCATGGATTCCCTCTGAAATAAGCAGTTTGGTTTAGCCACCGTGCAAGATAAATCTAAACAATTTACGAACATATTTCATATCCTGCTTGTTTACTGCATCATTTTTGGAACATCCATCTGTGTATATTACTAAAAGCATAAATCATTAAGGGAGGTAATAACTGAGAACATATGTCTTATTTAGCTCTTTGTAGACAGTGACACATAGGTGAAATGAAGAGGGAAAGAAAATTTCTTGTTAATGACTCTGTAATATGTGGTAAGTTGTCCAATGCTTATCACCTAGCACTTGTGGCATGCCATAACAGCAGCACTATCATGCATTTGTAGATTGAAATCTAACACTATGGACGAATGTTATTATTGGCAGTTAAATATCATTTGCTGTTAAATAAGAGCAGTGCATATTCCAACTTGTTTTGCTCTTTTCTCCACCCTTCTGTATATTGTTCACACATAGATAATAACCATTACCACTTATAGGTGACAGTTGATATCATGCACACTTAGCAATAATTTGCTTATGTGAAGCAATTGAACATTATTCATACGTAAAAGTGCATGCTAACTCACCACCGTTGCATCCCATATGATCTGTTCTTCCACACCTTTCCTTCATGGGTTTGTTCAGTTTGCAAGGTCATTAGATATTTACTGTAAACTTATCCTGGAATCATCAGGACTAAGGTAGTAAGTAGTGTTAATTGGTGAAATTCGTCAAAGCATTTTTCACAGCAAACATGCTGTGTGTTCCAGTGACCTTGTTTACTGAATATTTTCCTGGAAATTTGCTGTGCAACCAGGGTAGAAAAACATTTTCTTCCAGCACTACATAATGCTTTGTGAGACAACGTGACAACACTGAGTTGTAGCAGTCATACGTAGAACTTTTATGCATGCGTGCATGATGTCCTACTTGACTACTACTCCAGCCAGATTTGCACCCTACAAACTTTCAGTAGTTTTATTTGAGGGGTACATTACCTGACCATAATGAGAATTTTATGAATTTAGCTGCTGAATATACAGTATAGTACCTAATACCACTGTGCTACATGTCTAACTTCAAATGCCAGCTGAATGCATATACAATTAGCTACAAGGACAGCAACAAGTCAAAACAAATCTTAAATGAGTTCCCAATCAGAAAACACATAAAACCCTGTGAAATAATAATAACTAGCCAACCTGCAGCATAGCATATGCCGCATAATTATGTATTGATGGGTGAACACTTCCTGAAAGACACAGTTGTCCAAATGGGGTTGGTTTTGAGAATACGACTATAGGTGAATGAAAAGATGTTACTCTGGAGAGGGCAACATACAATACAGCGTTTTACACGCTGCATACAGCGATTCACATCGAAGCACAGACACTGCTAAGACCATGGGATACCCCTTGCAAACTGTTTTACATGCTGCATACAGCGATTCACATCCGCGACAAATATGATTCTTCTTAGATGGTGCTGTCGTGTCCACCCTTGCTCTCGAAGCATACACACTGCTTGGTCATGTGCCCGCTCGCAAGAGCAACTAACAGAGACCCGCCCACCAACTCTAAGACCATGGGATACCCCTCGCAAACTGTTTTACACGCTGCATACAGCGATTCACATCTGCGACAAACAAACTTTTACACACCGCATACAGCGATTCACATCTGCGACAAACATGCCTCTTCTTAGATGGTCCTGCTGCGTCCACCCTTGTTCTCGAAGCATACACACCGCCTGGTCATGTGCCCGCTCGCAAGAGCAAGTCACGGAGACCCACCCACCAACTCTAAGACCATGGCATGTAAAACAGTTTGCGATGGTGGACGCGGTCATGCGTCATAACCGAAAAGAATGCAGTGGAACCTCGGTTCACAACCATAATTCGTTCCAAAACTCTGGTCGTAAATAAATTTGGTCGTGAACCGAAGCAATTTCTCCCATAGGATTGTATGTAAATACAATTAATCCGTTCCAGACCATACGAACTGTATGTAAATATATATTTTTGTAAGTTTTTAAGCACAAATATAGTTAATCAAACCATAGAATGCACAGCGTAATAGTAAACTAAATGTAAAAACATTGAATAACACTGAGAAAAACTTGAACAACAGAGAAAACTAACACTGCAATAGTTTGCGCTATAGCAACAAAAAATGAACATCTTGAAAAATCCGTAATTTAATAAACCACCAAGAAAAGTAACATTTCAAAAATGCACACTACGAACCGATTGCTGTAAACAGAAGTGAAAACAAAATCAAGCCCAGTGCATTCTTTAACTGCCTTCCTACCTTATGAGTCCAGCCCTCTCTCTCGCTCGCCCTGTGTGTGTGCGTCTGTCTCTCTCTGGCGCTGACTGTGTGTGTGCGCGGCTCTCTCTCTGGCTCTGCCTGTGTGCGTGCGCGGTTCTCTCTTTGGCGCTGCCTCTGTGTGTGTGTGTGCGTCTGTCTCTCTCTGGCGCTGCCTGTGTGTGTGCGGCTCTCTCTCTGGCACTGCCTGTGTGTGTGTGCGTGGCTCTCTCTCTGGCGCTGTCTATATGTGTGCGTCTGTCTCTCTCTCGCGCTGCCTGTGTGTGTACCTCTGCCTCTCTCTGGCGCTGCCTCTGTGTGTGTGTCGCACAGGAAATGCACAAGGAGAGACTGAACCTTGCAAGAGCAACTAACAGAGACCCGCCCACCAACTGTAAGACCATGGGATACCCCTCGCAAACTGTTCTACACGCCGCATACAGCGATTCACATCCGCAACAAACATACTTCTTCAGAAGTGCATGTGGAGTGTAGAAGAGACGAATGCGAATGACGCTCTGCTCTGTGAGTTGCTGCGTCCGAGTTGGTGGGTGTGGCTCTGCGAGTTGTCGTCGTATCCAATGGTCTTAGAGTTGGTGGGCGTGGCTGTCTTGTGTGCTTTCCATAGGTGTCTACTTGTTGGCGGCTTAGTAAATTATATATATAGATAACAAAAGATGTGTTGCTATTTACAATATGTTTCAATCTTCTTGATAGAAAGAAAAAAGTGTAAAGCATCTACACAGACAGATCTGAAATGAAAAGGTGTATGGCGCCCAATTACATGCTGTGGTCACATACAGACTGAAGTATAACTTCATGGAATGCTGTGTGGCACAGCCAATCATTGCCCCAAAGATTAGAATTTTGTCAGCACTATGATATACATTTTGTTTATAGCTATTGTTCCACTGCCATCTTGTTTTGTTTGAGGCACGGAGGCACTGTAGTTAGCACTAATGCCTCAAGCTTAGATCACATTTTGGCCACAATAAACAGTCAGATCAGTCAATCAGGCAGATATTTCCTTATCCCTCAGGAAAGCTTAGAAAACAATTGCACCAGCATAATCCTCTGAAAACAACTTCAGTTACTCTTTCTTGTTTGACTTCAGTGCATTTTGCCATATTTGGTGAAGTTACTGAATATTTCTAAAGTCTCTCAAAGCTTATGACACCACGGAGTTTACTCATTGTTAGTACTAACCAGCCTCCATTATAAAGCACACTAAACGTATTTTTGCACCATTTACAGATAACAATCAACATATCATTCACATCTTTGGCTTCAAGTGTAAACTGCGGTGCCAACAGACACAGGGAAAAATTTGAGTGCTCCACGGTAACAAGACTAAAAATCAAACTTTGGTACCTGAAGAAAAATTTATCTTTTTTGCTAATTCATTTAATTAATTTCAAAATTGCTTTGGAATTGATATGGGAAGGATTATCTTACTAGTTGCCATTACTTGCTGATTGGATGGAATATATCTTTTGAAACACTAATTATGTTGTTATGTTAGTTGTTTCACTGTTTTCTTTATTCAGCAATTCTGCTTTGACTGAAGTGATTTAAGTACTATTCTCTATGTATTAAACCATATGCAATTTGCATTTTTAGACATGTTTCTGTGAAATTTCCTTTTAATGATTTAGTCTATCACACATATTATCTTGACATCACCACAATTTATTATCACTATACATTCAATTCCACTCTGGGGGGGTAACCGTTAACATTATACAAAGTTATTGTCTGTTATACCTGCATTTTTATCACTCTTTAATTAATATTATTTTTTTATCAATATGCTGCTGCTGGAGTATGTGAATTTCCCCTTGGGATTAATAAAGTATCTATCTATCTATCTATCTATCTATCTATCTATCTATCTATCTATCTATCTATCTATCTATCTATCTATCTATCTATCTATCTATCTATCTATCTATCATTAACCTGGAATCTCTAAACTGATGGTCACGAAGGCACCCAGAGTTATTCGCTGATGTTTTGTTCTCGTGGTAGTCACATGGTGCATGTACTCTACTAGGACTTTTTTTTTTATGAATGGTATAACTGTTGTGGTACTAGTGTCTGGCTAGCTGTTAGTAATGTCCAGAGTTAGCAAAGCACTGCCTTTTTTCTTTTTTATATGGACCAGTATGCCATTTTTGTTCAAGAGACAAGCGTCAAAATAAACATAGTCAAAAAACAATGTGTGTGTAAAAATAATGCAAGTTTAAATGGATTAACACTGCCTGTTACTAGCCTAATATCAGAGTGAGCATTTTTTTGCGATCAGCATTTTTAATTAAGCAGTTTTTGAGGATGATTGTAAATATTAGGCATAGCATAAACAATAGATGCACATGGACGCAAAACAACACAAGAAAGTTGATTTAACACCCTTAATCCAACAATTCAAATAGTCACATGTACCAATATTGTACTCTGTAACAAAATGTCTGTATTTGTTTCTCTGATCTTACTTTTACCTGGTTTAACCTAAGCTAGCATTCATGTATCTAATTTTTTCAAGGTGTTAAGAAAAAAAAAGATATATTATTAACAATTCATTGCTCCCTAGTATTAATATCTTATTGGTCTATATAGAACCACAAGTAAAAAAAAGCAATATTTTTTTTATTCTTCCATAGTCCATCAGGTGCTCAATATGGGTTTTTCAAATGCACTTTTATAAGTGTTATTAGACTGCATTATTTGAGCAGCGGGAGCATTTACAATCAGCAAATTAACCTAGAAAAGTATTGGATTTCCTTACTTGGCCAGCTGAAAGAGATGGTACTTGTTTGTCCTGGGCATGACGGCTTTGTTTTCTGTTATGGTGATGGTTGTGTGTTGAACAAAGACCTTTGTGATCCATGTGCTTACAAAGGCTTGGGAGACACCAGTAGGAAAAATACACAACAGTTAACTTTATTATATCCATTTCTTAGACAGAGATCATGAAAGAAGTGTATATATGCCAGTTCACATATTCAAATGTATCTTGAAAACAAAAACACATTAATTAGCTGTAATACAGTAATCCCCTGCTCTATCGCGGTTCAGCTATCGCGCCCCCCGCTACATTGCGAATTTATTAATACTATTATTATTACTAGGGGGCTCTACCCCCTGCTCGCTTTGCTCGCTCACCCCTGGGTTTGGTTTACCGGATAAACAATTTAAAGAGATTATTTTCATGGGAATTGTTACATATTCATTATTTTCATTTTTACTTTAAAACTTTTGTAAAAACAATCTTTGCCCTTTATTTCCTGCCCTGGGCATGGTTAAGTCTCTTTCTCGCGGAACTTATAACGCTGCTTGCATTGCGAAGGGGGGGTCTGAATGCACACTAAAGAGATGCGATCGGTTCAGCTGGTGTCTTGCTGCTGCTGCTGGCCAGCTCTGTGTTGTACTTGTCGCGCTTTGTATCAATCACTTAAAAGTCTGTACAGCAGTTGTCCTTTTGCCACTTTGGGTCTCTGCTGCTCGCTTTGTGAAGGGGGGGAGCTGAACGCACGCAAAGCAGAAGTGGACAGATCAGCTGGCTTTGGCTTAGATCATCTGCTGGGTTTCTGCAGCTGCTGCTGGCAAACTGCATGTTCTGCTTGTCATTGTCTTAAGAGCTGGGAGCACCTGAAGTTTGTCTGCCAAAAGCATTCCAACAACTGATAGGTTACTGTAGATGTCAGTGAACTTGTTTTAAAGTGTTTGTAAGTAGGGTGTGTCGTCAAAGTTTTGGTCCAAGATGATCTGGTCTCGATCGCTAAGCTCAAACCCACCCACCCCTTGCTCCATGGAGGCGCGCTACGCTCCAGCCACTTCGCGTTGTGAAGGGGGAGAGCTGAATGCATGCTAAGGAGAAGTGGACTTTGTGCTGGCTTTGTGCTGCTTCTGCCAAGTTGCTTGTTCTGCTTGTCCCTCTGCATGTCAGTCATTTAAAAGCATGTACAGCAGCTGTTCTTCTGTCTCACTGCCTTGTCTTGCGTGACGTTAAAATGTTTTATAATAGAGAGATGTTACTCATATCCTTAGCCCGACATCCACATATCATATGTGTTTACAAAATGTGTTTTAATAAGTTTACATGTGTTTAAAGCATGTGGAAGGGGTATTTTAAGGCTTAAACTATTAAAAAAATGTTTATTTATATGGTCTTTCTATATTGCGGTTTTTCAGCTATCGCTGATGGGTCTGGAACATAACTTCCGCGATAGGTGGGGGATCACTGTACACTGTGTGTAAATTAGCTGTAATGTAATCTCTGCAAAAATGAACAGATTTTTGGAATTGGGCTCTCTAGTGACACACCTTATCATACTCTTGGCTCACTCACTTCTTGATTTAATAAACAATGTGTGACGGGCGTCCAGGGCCCATGCCTGGCTGGGACACCCCTGCAACATATGTTCCGGGGGAGCAAGCATGGGAAACCCAATACTTCCCCCTAGACACTAGATGGCAGCCTCCCTGGGTTGTAGCGGTGCCTCAGACTCCCACAGGGCTTCATGGAATGTGGAGTTTGGTGCAGCCCTTTTGGGTTCCACAGGCACCGCCAGGGGGGTGCTGCAGTGGGAGCTGCTGGGCCCTTCTGGGCAGTAGTTTTGCCACACCCGGAAGTGCAGCCGGTTGCCGGCAATCAAGCACCTCGAGTACTTCCGGGTGCCTAATAAAAGGAGCCAGTGACCATCGCTCAGAAGCCAGAGTTGGAAGGAGGAGGACAAGGTTGTCTGGGAGGAGTGGTGGAGGAAGAAGAAGAGTGTGCTTTGCTTTGTGTTGGTGTTTTACTTGTGCACTTGGGACTGTGTTGTGCCTGTGGGATTATGGGGAAGATGTGCCCCACAGGTGAAGAAAAAATAAAATCAATTTATTGATTTTACATGTGCCTCGGTGTCCATCTGTGTCAGGGCAGGTGCCTATATAGCGCCTTTGTTACAAATGGTAAACAGTGTTTTTTAAAATTCTCTTCAGGGTTACAACCATTTGTTTCAGAGACTTATTTTAGGGACCAGCAAGTCTTTTAAAAGCCCCAAGTTTACTAGACTAGAATGCCTTTTGGTATCCTCTTGCACATATTACAGTCATACACTGACTGCAGGGTCTACATTTCAAAGGCACTCATTGTTATTCTCTGGCTTCATTTGCCAATAAACTTTATGGGAGCATGATTATACAGTATGTAGGGGAATACATCAAAAGCCAATATCTCAGGCCCATTACTAGTAAAAGAGATCTATCAAAAAAAAAAATGAAATACATGTTCACTGTCAGTTATCTTCTTCTGGTTCTTGCTGGCAGAGTCCTTGCTTTGTCATGGTTTAATATATGGCAGTCTTTTCCAGAGACCACTCTGTATGTTTCTGTGCACTGAGCTATGGATGTTAGACTCCACATCAAATTAGAACATTAAAAAGAATACTGCTTCATAGTGTCACATCTAGGTATGCCTTCTGCCTTGCACCTATTAGTGCTGAGATAGGAGGAGTGGTGGCTTTGAGGTTAGGGATTTGCACTGGCAATCAGAAGGTTGCTGGTTTGAATCCCGTAAATGCCAAAAGGGACTCTGCTCTGTTGGGCCCTTGAGCAAGGCCCTTAACCTACAATTGCTGAGCACTTTGAGTAGTGAGAAAAGCGCTATATAAATGCAAAGAATTATTATTAGTATCTCTCTATTATAAAAAAAAAAATCCTGGAAAGCAAAAGCAAAGCGACGATACATGATCTTCTCGGAAGTCATTTAAAAGACCCACAAGACAAAAGAGACTTGCCACGAAGCGTCTCGCGGGGACCGTAAACATGAGACTTGGTGCCAAGAGAATCTCCCAGGGCCGTCTCGCTGGGACATGGAACATGAGATTCTTACAAGACACGCCCTACTTACAAAAGATATCATATAAGAGCACACCAATCAAAAAACACTCAGTAGTGTAAAAGCACGTAGTACACATATATCCTGTGCTCTCAGCACATATAAAGCATATAAGGACAATACGGAGAATAGAGACCCAAAGGCGTTGGAGAGAATAAAAGGCAGATAAGAGATTATGAAAGCAGTGGAATTCGCAAGGCTCAAACAAACGATGGCGCGATACACATGCAGAGAAAGGTACAGAATAATGAAAGCAGTAAAATTCGAAAGTATTGTAGCGTCTCAGCTAGGTTGAGACCTTTTTGGTTTTAAGTGATTGTTCGGTCCAATTGAGGGAGGGCGGACTACAGCATGGAAGACTGATAGCGGGGTATTGATTGATGCGGTAAAGAGGGACGAGACCCAGGGGAGGAGGGGTTGGAGAGGGTGCTAGAAAGTTGTGTTTGGGGTTAGGAAGTAAGTGATTGTTCAAGTAAAACTTTTGTGATACTTTATCATGTCAGTATCAAAGAATATAGAAAAGATCGCATTACCGCAAACAAAAGGTGATTAATCATCAGAACCAGGTGTAATTGAAAAAATAGCAGGACAAATCAAGGTCAGAAATAAAAGGCAAAGAGCAGACAACAAAGTCTTTTCGCATTCGCATCATTCAATGCACAAAACGTGGATTTACACAATAATGGACCATACGCTATGAGAGTCTGTGTTTCCGGAACAGTTAAAGCAACGACAAGTTGAATTTCAAAGAATACACAATTTGATCAGGTGTATATTGATGATCACGGAGAAGCGATTCAAATTTTAACAGGCAAAAAGAAAGGTAATGTGTATATTCTGCGAATAACATTACACACCAAAGGAGATTGTGATATGCCACTAGTATTAAAATGTTTACAGTTTACCATGAGAATAGATTTTGCTATGACAATCAATAAATCACAGGGACAAACATTAGAAAAAGTCGGATTATTTATTACAGAAAAAGAAACAATATTCACTCACAGGCAGTTATACATTGCGTTGTCACAATCTGTCTCCAAAAAATATTGTTTTTAATGAAGCTTTAAAGTAAAAGTGCAAATAATAAAATTGAAACAATTCCAAAGAAAAAAAAAATGTAAATTGTATATCCAATTAACCAAACACAGGGGTTGGCGAGCGAAGCGAGCAGAGGGCAAAGCCCCCTAGTTAATCAAAAAAATAAAAAAAAAACCTAAAAAGCAGAAAAAGTATAGAACTGGCTGAATATTTCTTCTGCATATATGGATAGATAAAAATGAATACCCATAGTTCCTCTAGGTCTTTATATCACAAAGGCTTTTGTCTGTTAAATATCAACTTTGCTTCTTGCTTGATTCTAAAAGAGTATTTGTCACCTTTAGCCATCTAGTCTATCCCTTGGGCCACATTTATTTTCATCTGCAAGTCTTTGCACAAATGTACTTACTCTACTTAAACAAAGTACCCTAAGTTCTTGTCTATAAGCCGCGGCTTATCTAAGGAAAAAAGTTGTGAAAATGAAAAAATAGAATATCGGCTTATACATAAGTCCGGCTTATACAGTAATCCCTCCTCCATCGCGGGGGTTGCGTTCCAGAGCCACCCGCGAAATAAGAAAATCCGCGAAGTAGAAACCATATGTTTATATCGTTATTTTTATATTGTCATGCTTGGGTCACAGATTTGCGCAGAAACACAGGAGGTTGTAGAGAGACAGGAACGTTATTCAAACACTGCAAACAAACATTTGTCTCTTTTTCAAAAGTTTAAACTGTGCTCCATGACAAGACAGAGATGACAGTTCTGTCTCACAATTAAAAGAGTGCAAACATATCTTCCTCTTCAAAGGTGTGTGTGTCAGGACCACAGAATGTCACATAGATAGAGAAAACAATCTCTAGCAAATAAATCAGTGGTGCTGTTTGGCTGTTAAGTATGCGAAGCACCGCGGCACAAAGCTGTTGAAGGTGGCAGCTCACACCCCCTCCGTCAGGAGCAGGAAGAGACAGAGACAGAGTTTGTTTTTCAGTCAAAAATCAATACGTGCCCTTCGAGCTTTTAAGTATGCGAAGCACTGTGCAGCATGTCTTTTCAGGAATCAGCTTTACAAAAGATAGCAACGTGAAGATAATCTTTCAGCATTTTTAGACGAGCGTTCGTATCGTCTAGGTGTGCGAACAGCCCCCCTGCTCACACGCCCTACTTCAGGATCAGAGAAAGTCAGTGCAAGAGAGACAGAGAAAAGTAAGCTGGGTAGCTTCTCAGCCATCTGCCAATAGCGTCCCTTGTATGAAATCAACTGGGCAAACCAACTGAGGAAGCATGTACCAGAAATTAAAAGACCCATTGTCCGCAGAAATCCGCGATATATATTTAAATATGCTTATACATCACAATTTAAATGACCGCTACGCGCGCGTGTTGACTCGGCGACGCCCAGAGCAGAAACAACGCGCTCCGGCCGCTCCAACCGCGCCATGCGGGGAGTGAGAGAGACGCCAATATCTCACACTCTCTCCCCCCTTAAAGAAATTAAATGGGTGCGAGTGAGACCACTGACCTCCCTCCCTTCTATTAGTTATAGGTTATAGTACATGCGGCTTATCCATGAGTCCGGCTTATCTATGATACGATTTTATTTTAAAAATTCGTATGATTTTTGGTCTCCGGCTTATACATGAGTCCGGCTTATAGACAAGAACCTAGGGTAACTGAAAATCTTTGAACCTTTGAATTAAACTCATGATATACTCTGATAACAAGTTAGAAAATATATGTATGGTGTGGTATTCAGATGCATTCAGCAACTTAATTAACTAGTTTGGAAGCTGGAGCATTTTTTTAGCTACTTCATCTAGTAGCTGTCAGTTATCTCTTTGTTTAATTAAATATTTTTGTAAGAGTGAGTCATGTTAAAAAATAACAGTGATAAAAGAATTCAATTACATGTGTTAGTAGATTACATTATATACATTATTTTTAATGCTACTGTATATACTGTACAATGTAATATAGTTAAAAAGTAGCCTAAATAGGCTTGTGGTGGCTCAATATATTTCATAGACAACAGATTCTAATTCAAGACATGCACGTAAGTGGTGAAGGGTCTTTGGCTACACTTATTCAGTTTTCCTAAACAGAACATTATTGAAAGTAATGAAAGTACACCCAAAAGGTAGCACCAAATAATTACCAAAATAAGATAAGTTAAAAGTTATTCATTAAAATTATATAAATAGCTAAGAACATGGAAAGGAACTGACTTGTTGTGTAACAGGAATACCAAAGGTGACACTAATCCTTATTTTAATTTCAGTTTCAAGATAAGCAGTAACAAAAAAGGCTCTTTAGACACAGAGAAATGGAAACCTTGACCCTTTGTCATTTGTTGTAAGGCTATGTAAGTCATTCAGCACAGCACTAGCTGTAGTTCTGCTCCATCCTTGCAATTTGCCGCACAATTAGACTCTTCGTGTACTGAAGAAACCGAACATCACAGTGCCGCCCTTGTTGAAAGAATGGCAAGCAGCACCAGTCTTCTGGCTGCTTATCAACTGCACCTTTCTTTCTAAACCCACCCTTTGTTTATTTTAATTAGAGGAGCTGCACTTTTTCTATGTAATTAATTAGTTGAACACCATTTAACTGCAGGCTGATATGAAAAATAATCTACAGATATTATTAACTCAGTCAGATTAGTCTTACATATACTTAAATTATTGTGTTCTTCTTCCATTCAATTCCAGAGAAGCAAGTTTTGTTTTTTTTTTTCCAATTTTACTACTTATATGGTTAACTTATCTAAAGCGGCCGGAGAAAGCTGCTGCTCTAGCTGCTTGGGCACATGTGCCATTTCCCATGTGTTTTGGAGATCCAAGCAGCTGGTGAATGAATAAAATAGGAAAATATTCAAGTTGGGTTAACCACTGTCATGGTAAAATTGAAGCAGTAAATTAATTTGTAGTTAAAGTTGCAAAGAATGTTTTTTTGATATAAATGCTTTCCTTTTTCATTAATTCTCAGAGAAATTACTTTTTTTGTTGTCCTTTTGTGGTTAACTTACCCATAATAATACTAGAAGGGAGGTATTGTAGTTGCTTGCATCCTTGTGTGCACTCTCTTTCCATAGAGTTGTATTGGGGATCCAAGTAGCTTGCGGATGAATAAAAGAGGCAAATATACAAAATACACAAGTTGGTGTAATCAACAAGGTAAAACTGAAACAGTAACTAATTTATAGTTGAGGTTTCATAGAATGTTTCTCTGTTTTAAGATAGACAGGTTTGCAGTTTTGCCAGGGCTTTTCAAAACATTCTGTTTTGAGATATCTCATCCTAAATTGAACTGTCTAGACCAGGGGTTCTTAACCGGGGGTATCCATACCTCTTGGGGGTATGGGAACCAAATGCTGGGGGTATGGGACTCGATCTCTAGGTTCCAGTGGCGACTGCTCTAAGACTACAAGGGAAGCTCCGCTTCCTCTACTATGTCAGAAAATAAATGCTCATATATGCACTGTCGTATTTATATTGGTTTTAATAAAAGTGCGCTAGAACGCGTTCAACTTCATGACTAGCTCGTTCAGAATCAGGTATTTATTGTAGATTGTTTGACACGATTTTCTTGTCATACATTTACGTGCAGCACAGCGCGTTAAACCCTCCTGAAGCCCAGCTTCACTGGAGCTCGATGGGCAAGCACAGAGGAGCTTTTTTCACTGCAGAAAAGCTGGACGGTAATTGGATAAATGCACCAAAATCGTCACTTCCAGGGAAGTTCAGCTTCTCTGGGAGTGAATGGAGCAGTGGGCGGGCCAGGACGCTGGGCTGCTGCATGATGATTGGAGGAGCTGTTTAAAGGGCGGAACCCCTTTTTTGATTGACAGCATGTCTTACGTATACATCAGCACTACAGAGATTCGAGTTCAGTCCCATGCGGATTTGCAGGTGAAGTCGTACGACAAACTGCTGCACTGTGTATTGTTTGCTGGTGATATAAACCATTTTTGTTTGTACAAATCATTCTTTAAATAATAAAAAAAACATATTATAGCGTTCTTGACTTTGCTCCTTGTTTCAGCATTGTAAAGTTAGTTCATTCATATAAATAAAGTAGCTCGTGGAAGGGGAAACTAGCCAGCTAGCAAGTTGTGCATAATGGCAGACACAGAAGGTGCTAATATTGTTGACCTGCTTTTGGCAAAACCATTTAGTAGTCTTCCTTACGAGGAGAGACTCAGAATTAAACGGCAAGGCAGACCAACGCCCAAGATTGATCTGGTGCAAAAATCAGGAAAAAATAACAGGTCTTTTCAGCTCTCCTGGTATGACAAGGTGAACTGGCTGACTGGAAGTGCTGTGACAAAGAAAATGTACTGTTGGCCATGCCTCTTGACAAAACCTTCTCAGGGAATGGGATGTGTTTGGTGAAACGTGGGTTTTGGGGATCTGGGTAACTTTGACAGGGCATACAAAAGGCATGAAAAGTGCAAAGAACATGTGAGTTCATGTGCAAGGTTAAGTTGTCTGGGCAGGGTCAGGGTTGAACATGCAATCAATGAAGGTCTTTGCATTCAGGTGGCAAAACATAATGAAACAGTAAAAAAAAAACAGGGCCTTCCTAAACCGTCTAATTGATGTGACTTCCTTGCTTGGCCGTCAGGAGCTGGCATTCAGGGGGCATGATGAGAGTAGTGAATCAGCAAATAAGGGGAATTACAGGGAATTTACAGAAACATTAGCTAAATATGACTCTGTCTTGGCCACACAATTTCAGTCATCAGCTGTGTTTTCTGGTATGTCCCACTCAATCCAAAATGACTTGATCTCTGCTCTCGCAGCCACTGTTTCTGATCATATAAAAGGTGAAATTCAGACTACTCCTTTTTTTGCATGGCAGGTGGATGAAGCAACTGACATATCTTGCCATGCCCAACTGTCTGTCATTGTTAGATATGTGGATAGTGCAGGTAAAATTCAAGAGTCATTCATTGGATTTTTGGATGTGTCAGGGGGTCGAGATGCTCAGTCTGTGTTTGAAGTTTTAAACGAGAACATGCAGGGCTACAGTTTTAGAGAAAAACTTGTGGCACAAACCTACGATGAGGCTGCTGTCTTTGCTTCATCTCTCAATGGCCTACAGGCCAAAGTTAAAGTAATAGCCCCTAGTGCAGTGTTTGTGCATTGCTATGCACACAGACTGAACTTGGTGTTGTCCCAGGGTGCTAAATGCTTGCCTGAGTCAAGAATATTTTTTGCATCTCTCTCTAGGTTCACCACATTTTTTTCAAAGTCCACAAAAAGGATGTCTTTTCTTGAGTCTGCAGGGTCTTCAAGATTGCCCAGAAACGCTCCTACTCGATGGAATTTCACATCACGGAAAATGAGCACTGTGGCAAACAATTATGATGGCCTCCTGCAGACTTTTGACAAGATTACCCAGGATGACAGCATGGATGATGACATATTAGATGCTGCCAAAGGCTTCATAATGAAACTGGAGGATTTTGAGTTTGTGTTCATGTTGTACACATATGAACAAATATCCTCTGAGACAGATGTTGTCTTTGATATTGTCCAGCAAAGGGCTATGGATGTTCTTTACTGCAAAAAAAGAATTGGGTCTCTCCTTGCTTTTGTCAAGGAGAAGAGGTCAGAGGAGGCTTATCAAGCAGTTTATGCAAAAGCAGAAAATCTCACATCAGACCCTCGAGATGAACCTATTAGAAAGTGCCGTCTGTCACAATTACAGGATCCCCAGGACCGCTACAGAAATTTGTACATGGCCATCCTAGACAATCTCATGGAGCAGATTTCTCAGCTTTTTTCAAATTTGGAAAGCATGAGCTTCTTAGAATTAGTCAAGCCAGGGAAATTTGATGAAATGAGACAAGTGTTTCCAGAGGAGGCATTTGAAAGTATGCTGAAAAGTTATGGCCATTTCTTTGACTCAGGGAGACTGAGATCTGAACTTCAAGTACTATATTCAGATCATGACTTACAGGGGAGCAGGGGTAAGCTGTGTGATTTCTTGGTGTTTTTTAAAGACACGGAGTTGGATAGTGCAATGCCTCAGCTATACAAGCTGTTGTCGTTAGTGGCAACAATTGGCGCTACATCAGCAGGTGTAGAGAGGAGCTTCTCCTGTTTAAAACGGGTCAAGTCATACACCCGCAACACGATGGGCAAAGATCGTTTGAGCAACCTTGCTCTCCTGGCCATTGAGAGGAAACTGGTTAAGTCCCTGGAAAAGATGGCCAATTGGTACGACAGGGTCACAGACCATTTTCTGCAAAAGGAATGGAGGGCAGAATTTACGTACAAATAACATAATGAATTTTATGATGAAGGCCTAATATGAGCTTCCCCTGTTTCAAAAGCTAGCAGCCGCCACTGCTAGGTACTGGTATTTATTTTATTTAATATATTAATTTATACTTGGGTAGTATAAATACTATAGTAAAGTAAAGTATACATACTATACTTGAATGGAATGCGATAGAATCTTCCAGAACATATGACATTTCCTGCAAATGCTTGTATTTAATTTTACATGTGTGTATTTACTACAACTTTAATTTTAAATGTAATATGTTTTAATTTTAATATTATACATTTAATAAATGTATATTTACTGAACAAGCGTGTATTTACTCATTTATTGGCAATGTACGTATCTCAAAGACTCTAGAAGCGCATTTTGCATTGTATATAAAGGTGCCGACTGCGCGCCGCTATTCAGTCTGGCAACTAATATAAGGAATAGTGATGATTATTTCGACAGTCAAGTAAAAGGGGTATGGGACCATACTGGACAATCCATTGGGGATCTGGAGTCATCAAAAGGTTAAGAACCCCTGGTCTAGACAAATTAATTTGAAGTGTCCTAAATTTCAACAAAACCAACCCATGTGGGGGCCCAAGTTTTTTCTTACAGACAGACAGAGATGGCTATTGCAGTAGGTTCTTCTTCTTTATATGGGAACTCACTTCAAAATGCCGTAAACAAGCAAAAAATCTGAAATCAGATATCCTCCTCCACAAGGTTTCAAGAACTGGGAGGATAACTGAAGACATTTTATGGAACCATTGAAAAGGAGTACATCAGGTAAGTTGATTTGTTTTTTATGTTAAATAAAACAGAGATACTGTATCTATTTTAATGCATTCTTGTTTGTAATACTGGCAGAAAGTGGTAATGTATTGTATATTGGTCGGTCATACAAGTAAGAATTTTACTGCACTCTAGACACATGACAATACTAATACTGCTACTGCCACCACATTGATATTAGTCATTGTATTTTTCTCATCACATATTTATTAATATAATCAGCAAACCACAGCAAGAAATTACATTTGACACATACGAATTATCATCCCAAATAGTGCATCCCTTGTCCCATGTCCCAAGTTATACCATCATCAGAGAAGTTTCCATCATCTCGCTGCAGAAACTTAAAGGGTGTGTATGTCCTAAGAAATGTCTTTTCCTTTAAAGGATAAGGTGCACCAAATGTTGATGATGCTGTAAACCTCAACATCCTGTCTTGTCTCTATGTAACTCTATCAAAAATTTTTCTATTTTTAAAATTGTATTATATTTGTTTTTGTAGAGAAAAAAAATTGTGCATGTCAATGACCAAGAGGGGAATATCTTTGTTGTATACTAAGATTTTACATGGAACTGAAAATGCTATGCATCATTCATCAGTGCATTACTGTCATTTTTTTTTAAAGTTTTTTCCCTGACTAAGAGCTGGATTGTATTAGTGGTTCAGAGAAATGCAACCACAACAGGTGGTACAGACCTTTTTCACCAAGAGGTTTGACACATGATTGATTGTTTATAAAATAGCTGTCCAAATTGGGACTTTTTCAACAAGCTAAACATATTTCTATAACTTGAGTGACTGTAACATTATTTTACTACTGAGCCACAATTGCGAAGAGAGATGCATAATGACTATTTTGCAGGAAAATCGATAGGAAAGCATTGAGAGATAAATGGTTTCTGAATACTACAGACCTAAACCTCCGTGATTAGTATATTGGATATTAGACATCAAGAATTGATTGAAGCAATCAGGTGGACAAATAGAAGCTAAACATTAAAAGCCCAACAGTGATGATTTGCACAGAAAGCCCAGAACTTAAACAAGAGCAGACAACACTGTAATATGAACTACTGAACTAAGTATTGATCAAGAAAACCAGTCAGGGATTATTGGTAAGAAGCTTTTAAAAACTTGGTTCATAGCCATATTTGGGGGGGGGGGGGGGGAATATTAATACTGCTGGGATGCCTTGGTAGCGTGGTGAAATTCAAATCAAGATGTATTATGGAAAGCACATTAAGTGGATTGTATCACTGTATGATTAATTCATAATTCCCTTTTATTTATAAAGTGCTTTCAACTGACAAATCCCTAAGCATTTTTCCTTCTGGCAGTGCTGTGCCATAGAATAGAAAATAGCCTCTGCGCAAGCAAAACTTTTTTACATTTTAAAAATAAAATCAAACACAGAGATATTATTCTGGTTATGTCCAGTGGCATTTCTGTTTTGGGGCTAAGCATGAGATAGGCTTTAAATTTTATATGATAGCAGGAAATGCTACCTTGAAGATTTTATAATCTGTTACCTTATAGATTTTTCATAATTGAAAACAGTGTCATTCTTACCACAGCATTAAAAAGAAACCACATACACATTGTCTATCCATTTTATAAATATCTGAGGACGTCTCCTTAGTTTTCCATTCTACTCAGTTGCGTGTAAGGAGCTTATTTTTTTGACATGGGCTCATGTAACTTTACCATTAATCACAGGGTGCATTAACTAACCTGTAACAGTGTTTAAATTAATGCAGCCGACCTGAATAAGTCCTTGCTTCTAATCTCAGCAAGTTCACTGCCTGTGTGGATTTTGCACTCTCTCTCTGTCTTCTATTTTTTTCTGAGTATTTCAGTTTTTCTTAACCCTGTGACTTGGGGATAGAGTGAAGTCACCATCTTTGTAAAGTTCTGTAAAAGGTGACTAATTGAGGTTGGCATCAGGAAAGGCATCTGGTCTTATATATTTCTACTTTAATACCCTCTGTTAGCGCATGATTGCTGAGAGCACAGAAAAAACATTTGGGTGGCAACTGGCCAACCTGAATTAACATGGAAAATGGCAGTAAAATGGATGATGATGATGACTCCCATTTTCCTCCCAAAGACATAAGTGCTACTGTAAGTTAATTGGTAATTCTAAATTGTCCTTGCAGAAGTGAGTAGTATGATTGTTTTCATAAGTGTGCTTTGCTTAAATGCCACCTGGTCCAAGGTTGGTTCGTTTTTTATGTCAATAACAGTGCCCCTAAACTTGATAGATAGGTAAGGAAATGGAAGGATGGATAAACTGAATAATTAGCACATTCTAGAGATAAGCTTATGAATGTCAAAGTTTATTCAAGTGGGTGAGCTGTCCTTTAAAAAAGGCTCTAAAAAAGACAGCAGAAGCCTGAAGAATGAAGAGGTAGCCTGAAAGAAACGGATAAGAAAATGTCACAGTGAAAACTGCCAAAAGGTCTATGAAGAATATACATTGTGGTGGTTGGCCAGAACCCTTACCCGGCCTGGATGCCCAGAATGTGGAAGGACTGGGGGAGAGAGTATTTTTAGGAGAGATTTTCCCCGGGGCCGACAGAGGGCAGTCCAGTTGTTTTTCAGCAGGGCTACAGGTTATGAGCATAGGAGCTCAACCCTTTTGGAACATGTGGCCACCGCCAGGGGGTGAATGGATCTTTCCAGGGCCTTATTTGGTCACACTTCCATCCACACCCAGAAGTGTGGCCGGAAGAAGCTCGTTGGACAACTGGAGTTCTTCTGGGTGCCCTATAAAGGGGCCAGTCCACACCATTTGATGGCCAGAGTCGGGAGGAAGAGGACAAACCCTGAGGAGGAGTGGAAGGAGAAGGACTGGCGGCAGGAAGGGACTGTGTGTTACAGTATTGGTGATTTGTGCACACTTTAATCTGTAAATAAACCGGGTGTTGTGTTTGAACCTGTCCTGCCTGTCTATGTTGGGGGTTAGGGTGTTGTACACGTCCTGGTGGTTCACAACATATAAATGTACTGATAGCCATTAAAATTGCAAAACCAAAAAAGGGCATGAGATATCAATGTGATATTTATATGACAGATTTCTTATAATACATGGTGTACATGATTAGAAATACTGTTTAGTCATGCATGCAGAATACACGATAATCAATATTTAGTGTATCGGCCATGGGCTGAAATGACTGCTTGTCAAAGGTCTGGCATGGACAGGAAGAAGTATTTGACATGTGCTTTTGGACTGGCATGCCATGCAGATTATATACTTGCCCAAAGCTCATCTGTGGTCTCTGGTGCACCAGTCACCATCCAACAAAATCTGTTTTAATAAAGAAAGATAAATTTGCTTAATAGGGAAGAAGTGGCACATAATGGTCATCCAGGAACTGTAGGAGATTTTGTGCCATACATGGTGTATGGAATATGGCACCAGGGAAATGCTACCTCCTCAACCTCCAACACCTCTATGACATATTGCAATGTATATACAGTAAGGTGAGATTGAGAGTAGAAGCCATCGGTGCTGGGGCCATATGGTGCTGCAAAATACCTGTGTCTGGGAGGCTTTTGCTACTGAGAGTAGTCCAATAACATAATGCAATACCAGTCATCCTGCCATTGACAGTGGTCTTGGTATCATTGCTGTCACAGACAGCTGTGGTTGAGGATCAAGGGTATCCAAGGCAATGGGTTGACAGCAAAAAGCTTCCACTTCTGCAAACGGTGTTGAAGAGTGCATCTGGAGAGCCATTGACGTGTGACAGGCACCAAATATTAAGCTATGGTTTTTTGATGTGGCTTTCCAATACATTACTGCCGTGTGTAAGGGATGTCTCTGCTCTTGTTCATTTATGCCCTCCAGACCCCTCTGTTCGATAGGCCTGACCTACGTCTACCAATTGACGCCATACTTTTGTTACTATGCTCCAATTCCAATACAAGCACTAATGTCCCAGAAGGATAATCAACCTTCCCGCAGTCCCACAATTCTTCCTCACTCAAGGTATAAGAACTAAGCCTATATCTGTTGTCCTCTTCACCAGGGCATGTTGGTTCCTAAAAGTACACTAACTGTCAGCAGTCACTCAATGAGGTTCCCTTTGCAGTTGCCTTTTATACCCAGATTTATTTTAGTTTTGTGCTTTTTTTTCTTGCTTTTAATAATTGTAAAGACTCTACTTTTATGTGTATCTTCCCTTATTTCTAGTTTAGCTGCCCCATTCCAATAATAAAAACACACTTTATAAATGTGGATGGTTGTGGAAGTATTCTTGTAAGCATTTAAATCTTTTAATTTCAATTTTAAAGTGAATATTCAACCTTGAGTCCCACTTTCTACATCTATTCTTTCTCTGTAACCTTTGATCATGAATCATATTGTTTGTTGGCCTCATTTGAACTTGTTAAGGTATAAGAAATTTTAAAGTGAGTTATTACCAGAGCTATTATAAATACCTGAAGTTTCAAATTAAGCTTTTCATTTGCATTAATTAAAAATGTGTAATTCTTCATATGTATCAAGTGTGGCAAGTTGCACTCCTTTTATATTGTCATCTGTCAGCATTCAGAGTCTTCTACAGTAACCTTCTACAAAAATGGTTGCGTATAATATCAGAGACTAGTCATGTTGAAGGGAGTTACTTTATAAGACTTTTGCACTTTAGACTTAAAACGTTTGACGTTGACCTTGAAATGCATGTATGTGTATGCTTGCTGCAGATTACTTGTCACTTAGTCCAATTTACCATTAAACAAAACACTTTTATTTATAAGACCAGAGATCTGAATGCAGTAAAAATATATACGGTTGTCTAAATAAAACACAAAATCAGTGAACACTGGAGCCTGGTCATGTTCCTTAAAGTGTTAGCTTTCCATCTATGTTTGCTAAAGCCCTAAATATAACAATGGAAACTACTCACGTTGTTCAGTTTTAATTTACAAACATTAAATTTAGTCAAAGTGGAACAACTCGTCACCATGTCACAACAGCTAATCTCATTCAAATTCTTTTAACTTTTAAGCAGCTCTAGTAATCTCTGGTTTCTTGTGCTGTTCATATTTTTCCTTCCTATTTTGTGGCAAAGGAATGCAATATAAATATATTGTGTGTTAATAGACTGTAGTGCTGCACACCAACACAATAAATTCTTGATCTTTAAATACCTGTTGCTGTTTTAGATATCTGCCTATTTTTAGAAGAATTGCTTGCTTCAGCCAAATGAATTGGAAATTCTGCAGGCTCCCCTGCAGCTGATACTGAAGCAACTCGTTCGAATGATGGAAAATCAGCTCATACTGTGAAAGACTTATCGCTAATGTCATCCCCAGGCTGTCATACTGTTACAATATACAGTCAATCCTTAACTTTCATGGGGGATACATTTCTAGGAAACGACTGTGAAAGTTCAAAAAGCGAATGTTAATATATTGAACCTATGGCAAATAGTGAGTTAGGTTGCAGGGATCACCAAAAGCTGTAATGTTTTGGTAGAGATTGTTCAAAATACAGTTTTCTGCCTAGAATTCTTTATAGGAAATCTTTTTGATAAAATGCACTTTTCAAAACAAAGTAACCATGAAGTAACCCATAAAATGCTATACTAACACTGGTAACATGCAAAAAACTTGTTTTGCTAGTCATTCCCTAGAATTCTGTGATTTTCTGTGCTAACATCTCAATTAAAAAATAAATAAATAAATAAATAACTTTAGTCACAGCTGTCAGAAGACACTGAGACTGGCAAGGTCTCAACATCACCTCCAAAAGTCCTTTGTGGCTGGCGTTGGAGATTGTTAGGGGTGTACATAATCTGTTAGTGACATCTACTTCATGTACTGCTTAAGATCCTTAAAGATTTTGGCATATGCAAGCACAGCAGAGGTGAGTTGATGTTATATCTTGAGACTGCGATCGATAATGGGACTGACAGACTCAAAGTGCTGCAGTCCAAGGCTCCGGGATTGTCCAAGCACTGCCTGGTGGTGGCCATGGTCCCCGAAAGGATTGAAGCTCCGGTCCCGTGGATCCGATGCAAACCAGGGGTGCTGCCCTCTCGTGTCCCGGGGAAGGTATTGCTTCTCTCCTAGTCTTTCCACTCTCCAGGCATCTTGGTAGGGCAAGGTTGTCTGCCACAGATGTTATGGAAAAATAAAATTAGCTGATATTCATATTATGCTAACTTGCATGCTCTGTGGTGACAGTGTGCTTAATACAAATGAAGGATGCAGCAGAAGTGATTGGTTGGCCACACAAATAGCACCACTAACCAATAGGGTGAACAGACAACTAAAGATGGCAATCTGACCTGGACTGGAAAAAAGAGACATGATCACATTGTGAAATGAAAAGAGGAACATGGGCAAAACTCAAGGAAAGCTTAGTGGTTAGTTAGTGCTATTTTTTTTCTGTTGACTACAGGCACTCATAGATACATACCATATCTCATCTTGATTATTCACTCTGCTCTGTTGACCTCCTTATCCCCCACCCCATCACAGTGCTAAAAACGAATTTCTGAAGCTTTTTGTTCACGTTGCTGCACACCCCAAGGGAAAAAACTTGATAATGTATGTTAGCTTAATTCATAATTTTAAATTGGCCCTGTGGGTATGTGCACAAGTGAGTCATCTGGACCAATGATGTGAGGATTGACTTTGGCTCCCGTGACTTCTAAATGAAATAAGTTTGTTTGACAATGTTATGTGATAATTAAGTTCCAGAAAAGCACAGTGCAAGTCTGAAATGTGTAAATATAAGAGAATATTTTATTGGGACAAAAACATTGTCTCCTTTCATGATTTCAAATGGAAAGATTTTAAAACACATCAGAACACATGACTCCCCAGAATAGTCACTGATTACATTAACAGTGAAATAGCTGTATGACAACTAGAAAGCTGCAAACTGGCTGACTTATCGCCTTGCTTCATTCAGTAAGTGGTGCTATACCACTCTCACACAGCCATCTGGCAAAGTTGCCAACCTTCCAATGTACTGTTTGAGTTTCAGTATTCCAATAAGGTTATCAAGCATGTAACAAAGAATATTAATTTGTTGGCAATGCTCTTCCAGCAATGCATAATTCAGTTGTGTTTAAATAGATGGTGTAAACAAATTTTGCAGTAATTGAAGTGAAACGTGTGTCTACCTGGTGGTGATTCATACCAGTAATACTCTACCTCATATGTGGATAACTAAAAAAGTTATCAGATGGGTTGGCCCTTATTTGGGTGGCTAGTACACATTTACATTGGTGTACCCAGTAATTGTAAAAAGTCTTTAATGTTTAGAAATACTCAGAAAAGAGTTGGATCAAAGTGAGAATGCAGTATTTTCATCTGTTAAATATGTATCATTACACTAGCCTAAAAACTAAAATTGTGAACTAATTTCAGAAGGTGTAAGTTTTAGAAAATGCACATATTCTATATACAGTATAGTTATTATATAATTAAGAATGAATTATAAATTGCAAAATGTTAATGGTCTGGTGTAACTAAAAGGAATTTTTATTCCACAATAAACAATTCATGGTAACTTCAGTATGTATCAAAGTATATATATATATAAAATTGTAAGCCTTGTCAGTCTGTTGCACAAAAACTCATGCACCCCTGGCCTTTGAAGCTTGATCTTGGTCTCAGTTGATACTTGCAATGTGGCCCACTGTTTTCATTATCATGGGACCGTGGGAGATAAAGCAGGCTTGAAGTACTTCTCACAGTTGGCAAATACCCAGTGATGTGCCCAATTTTACAGGATACTCATGGCTGCACGTGCCATTGTGCTACTCTTGTCAAGCATGGCCATCTGATCACACCACTGGAATGACACAAATTAGGCTGCAAGTCCCTTGCACGGCTGCCAGAGACAAGGCCCTAGAACTTACATGTTATGCATCACCATATGCTCCACTGTGCTGCCTCACGCATACTGGACACAATAAATACGGCTGATGGAACACATTGCTGCTTTGATGCAAACGCAATCCCTCAGTTACAGATGCGGCCAGCAGTAACCTGTGATTTAAGCCTTCAACATGACATAAATGCTCTCATGCAGCACTGTCTGGCAAGGTCATTAGCGCACACTGTCCTACATCACTGACATGTCAAGAATGGCTAGTGAGGACACTGCAGGTCAGGCAGAAAAACAACTGGAGACCCTCTCAATAATTTTGGCAGAGTGACCAGGACTGCTTCCTTTCATGAAAGGTGCATACATCACCTGCTTCGACGTGTATTCAGGCTACATACTGTACCAGACAAGATAAAAAAAAGCAATGACAGGTGTTAATGGTGACCTACACAAGCAGGATGATCCTTTTCATCTCTCACGTGAGTCAGACATTTGTTTACCCAACCTAATTCCTTATCACCTTCTGCTCTCGACCAAGGTTAAGGCATCCTCCACACTGTGACCTCGGTTTGTGTATGTCTTGATGACCACAATCATACACGCTCCCTGTAAAACTCGAAGCTCAGAGCTAGCACACCAAAGTGACCAGAACTGTTTCCTTTTGTGAGAGGTGCATATGCACCACCTGCTCCGAGATGTCAAGCTTACAAAGAGCTAAATATTCTGACACAACTCTGACAGCATGGTTTCAACTTATTCAATGCAACCCTCCACAAGTCCACAATTATACTTACACAGACATTAATTTCCACTACATTTGTTCAACTTACTAAAAACAATAGACAAAAGAAAAAGAGGACAGTTAATTGTATCCTGTAGCATGGCATCAGCCCTGTCAAAGTTAAATGATTTAATACTTACTTTTACATGTTTAAAATTCACCATCTTTTATATATCTTTTCACTGTCAATGGGACTTGCATGTTTTTATTCTCTTCTGGAAGCACCCAAACATTTACATTTGTATGTCTTGTATATACTTGAGGCATTTTCCTGCAAAATGCCTTGACAACTATGGCAACTCTTTACATAAATTTTGTTTTGACTCATCCTTAACTATTATGGCATGAATTTAAATACCTTTCTGAACAGTACACAAAATAACTCAACTCTGACCATTTTACATATTTATTTATTTGAAGAGCTTATGTAAAAAGCTAAACTTCCACCTGAGGTCAAATAAATCTATTTTCTCTATATATCTACCTTATTCCTTACCCAGCACCATAAGCCAAGTAACTAAGGCAAGTAGCCATTCACATAGTCCTTTCAAAAAAAATCATGATGACACACCACTTGTTAGAAGGACTTTATGTCTTTCTGCTTTAGTAAAGTTTGTCTAAATATTTATACTGGCAGAACTACACCTCAGGAATTTCGAATAAGAATTATGGTTTTATTAACAATACGTTTGCTTCCCACTTTACTCTTTTAGTACAACCCCAATTCCAATGAAGTTGGGACGTTGTGTAAAACATAAATAAAAACAGAATACAATGATTTGCAAATCCTTTTCAACCTATATTCAATTGAATACACTACAAAGACAAGATATAGAATGTTCAAACTAATAAACTTTATTGTTGTTTTGCAAATCTTCGCTCATTTTGAATTTGATGCCTGCAACACGTTCCAAAAAAGCTGGGACAGGAGCATGTTTACCACTCTGTTATATCACCTTTCCTTTTAACAACACTCAATAAGCGTTTGGGAGCTGAGGACACTAATTGTTGAAGCTGTGTAGGTGGAATTCCTTCCCATTCTTGCTTGATGTACAACTTCAGTTGCTCAACAGTCCAGGGCCTCTGTTGTCGTATTTTGCGCTTCATAATGCGCCACATATTTTCAATGGGAGACAGCTCTGGACTGCAGGCAGGCCAGTCTAGTACCTGCACTCTTTCACTACGAAGCCACGCTGTTGTAACACATGCAGAATGTGGCTTCACATTGTCCTGCTGAAATAAGCAGGGACATCCCTGAAAAAGACGTCGCTTGGATGGCAGCACATGATGCTCCAAAACCTGTATGTACCTTTCAGCATTTATGGTGCCTTCACAGATGTGCAAGTTACCCATGCCATTGAAACTAACACACCCCCATACCATCACAGATGCTGCCTTTTGACCTTTGCGCTGATAACAATCCGGATGGTCCTTCTCCTCTTTGGCCCGGAGGACACGACGTCCATGATTTCCAAAAACAATTTGAAATGTGGACTCGTCAGACCGCAGCACACTTTTCCACTTTGCTTCAGTCCATCTCAGATGGCCCAGAGAAGCCGGTGGCTTTTCTGGGTGTTGTTGATGTATGGCTTTCGCTTTGCATGGTAGAGTTTTAACTTGCACTTGTAGATGTAGCGACGAACTGTGTTAACTGACAATGGTTTTCTGAAGTATTCCTGAGCCTACATGGTAATATCCTTTACAGAATGATGTCGGTTTTTAATGCAGTGCCGCCTGAGGGATCGAAGGTCACGGGCATCCAGTGTTGGTATTCGGCATTGCCGCTTACGTGCAGAGATTTCTCCAGATTCTCTGAATCCTTTGATGATATTATGGACAGTAGATGATGAAATCCCTAGTTTCCTTGCAATTGTACATTGAGAAATGTTGTTCTTAAATCTGCTGGACTATTTGCCCATGCAGTTGTTTTGTTTTGTGAATTTCCCCTTGGGATTAATAAAGTATCTATCTATCTATCTATCTATCTATCTATCTATCTATCTATCTATCTATCTATCTATCTATCTATCTATCTATCTATCTATCTATCTATCTATCTATCTATCTATCTATCTATCTATCCTTGCTTGTGAACGACTGAGCCTTTTGGGGATGCTCCTTTTATACCCAATCATGACAAACACCTGTTTCCAATTAACCTGTTCACCTGTGGAATGTTCAAAACAGGTGTTTTTTGAACATTCCTCAACTTTCCCAGTCTTTTGCTGCCCCTGTCCGAGCTTTTTTGGAACATGTTGCAGGCATCAAATTCAAAATGAGTGAAGATTTGCAAAACAACAATAAAGTTTATCAGTTTGAACATTCGATATCTTGTCTTTGTAGTGTATTCAATTGAATATAGGTTGAAAAGGATTTGCAAATCATTGTATTCTGTTTTTATTTATGTTTTACACAACATCCCAACTGCATTGGAATTGGGGTTGTAATATTTGTTGGTTGTTTTACTGTTTTATATTATGCAAGTACGTCCAAATATATATATATATATATATATATATATATATATATATATATATATATATATATATATATATATATATATATACATATATACATATATATATATATATATATACATATATACATATATATATATATATATATACATATATACATATATATATATATACATATATATATATACATATATATATATATATATATATATATATGTATATATATATATATATATATATATATATATATATATATATATATGTATGTATATATATATATATATATATATATATATATATATATATATATATATATATATATATATATATATACAGTGATCCCTCGCTATATCGCGCTTCGCCTTTCGCGGCTTCACTCCATCGCGGATTTTATATGTAAGCATATTTAAATATATATCGCGGATTTTTCGCTGCTTCGCGGGTTTCTGCGGACAATAGGTCTTTTAATTTCTGGTACATGCTTCCTCAGTTGGTTTGCCCAGTTGATTTCATTGGCAGATGGCTGAGAAGCTATCCAGCTTACTTTCTCTCTTCCTCTCTCTCTCTCTCTCTCTCTTGCGCTGACGTAGGGGGGTGTGAGCAGGGGGGCTGTGTGCAGCTGCTTCCTGAAGGACAGGCTGCACGGAGCTTCGCATACTTAAAAGCTCAAAGGGCACGTATTGATTTTCCGTGGCTCTCTCTCTCTCTCTTCCTGCTCCTGACAGAGGGGGTGTGAGCTGCCGCCTTCAACAGCTTTGTACCGGCGGTGCTTCGCATACTTAAAAGCCAAAAAGCCCTATTGATTTTTTTTTTGACTGCTTGCTTTGCACTCCTTTGAAAAAGAAGATATGTTTGCATTCTTTTAATTGTGAGACAGAACTGTCATCTCTGTCTTGTCAAGGAGCACAGTTTAAACTTTTGAAAAAGAGACAAATGTTTGTTTGCAGTGTTTGAATAACGTTCCTGTCTCTCTACAACCTCCTGTGTTTCTGGGCAAATCTGTGACCCAAGCATGACAATATAAAAATAACCATATAAACATATGGTTTCTACTTCGCGGATTTTCCTATTTCGCGGGTGGCTCTGGAACGCAACCCCCGCGATGGAGGAGGGATTACTGTATATATATATCTATGGGGCCCTGCCAGCACCCTACTCCAGATGTCATGCTTCCCCCTCCCTTTGGCTCCCAGCCTCTGTCTCGGATTAGTGGAATATATCGCTCCTGCAAGAGAACAATGATTCTTAGCACGATGAGAGAAGTCGCAAAATCAATTGGAATGTTCAAGCAAATAATGGAAAAAAATTCGATCTAAATCTGTTAAGTAGTTCTTTCATTCAGTAGCTGAGAGGAGGTAAGGAATGCTCCGAGGCTGGCACGTGAGCGAGGAAGGCCCAGCCCCCTTCCCCTCTGCCCACTGCGTGTCTCTCGAATTCACGCAAATGAATTGGTACCTCAAGCAAACTATGATACTTAGCGCAACGAGAGAAGTTGCAAAATTAATCAGAATGTTCAAGCAAATTATAGAAAAAAACTCAATCTAAATCCGTTAAGTAGTTCTCTTGTGATAAGTGGACAGACATACAGAAAGACAGACGTTGGATTATATATACAGTATATATATTGTAATGAAATTAATGACTCAAGAAATCACAAAAAGAGTTGGGAAAGGTCCCCATATAATGTCTGTCAGACAAAGTGCAAGAAACGAGCAAAAAATGATCAAAAACAAGCGCAATTGACAATGGAGTAATGAACACTGAGTTTTTATAGAAAATAGTGGATGGAAATGACCTTTACAGGAAATGACATCAAATGCAGAGAGTTAGAAATGACATCATCATGAATGGTCGGAAGTGATGTCATCATTGGTGGCCGGAAGTGGAGTTATTTTGGGAAACGGAAGTGACATCATTATGCCGGAGCTGTCAGTGACATCATCAATGGATTTCGGAGTTGGATGGAAGCCATTTTGGGTGACCAGAAGTATAGCGGGTGAGTTATTGTTTGTCTTCTTTGAATCTGTTGATGGAGAGAGACAGAGGCAGTAGTACATACGATCAACCCTCCATCCCTTGTAATATCACTCACCTTAGGGCTTGATGGCTGCTTCCTATGCGCACGTGTATGACAATATATATATATATATATATATATATATATATATATATATATATATATTGTATATAAAACACTTTCACAAAAAACAGAGATATAACAAAACAGGTGTGCTTTTTTTCAAGAATTTACTTTGGTTAAATTCTTGAAAAAAAGTGCACTTGTTTTGTTATATCTGTGTCTTCACATATTATACACTTCATGTCAGCATTTGGCCAATTATTAGTAGAACATGAAAAAAGTTTCTATTCTAGTTATGTGTTCAACATTTCTTGCCTCACATTTCCTGTCATCCTACATTTACACAGATCGTTGTAGACATGGAACACACATGAAATGAATGTATTCCAAATAACAATATATTATTTACCCTATACAAACAGACTTGAGCTGGGAGAACTTGGTGTATGAGTAAAGCTGAGTGGGGGATGGGATAGCAGGCTACCTGCTGCTGCTGATCGACACATTTGCTAAACAAAAGACTCTGATGGAAAGGTGCAAAGGAATTTAAGGTGGCCTGGGATTACGAGTTTTTTGTAGACTTCAGGGATTCTAGTATTAACAAACCATTTTAACATAGTGTTAAGTGAAGGAATGCTTCCTCGTCAAAGCATGTTAACTGTAATACAAAATCTTCTTTTCACCTCTTACTGATTTGGATTCAATATATGCCTTGACAGTGAACATGCAATGTGGCACTGAAAGGTTGTCCATGACCATAGAAACTGCATTTAACATACAACTTTGGCACAGCACTATATATACTCCCAACCTGTTAACTCACCCTCAAAACACCCCAAAAATCGTCACATGCTTGTACTGCACCATTATTTGCATTTTAACATTTGATACTAACATTGCAATGCCTTCATCCCACACACATCTGTACCTTTTTCTTTTACGCTTCTTCTCATTTCAGTTGTTACACAGGTTGTGAGAGCAGTGGTGTTGTGGCAAGGAATATTAATTTTATGTTTGTACCATAGAAATGGAAGCTCTCTGTTATACATCAGCAATGTTGTGTAGGCTAAGTCTCAGATTGCATACCAATGCAGTAAGTAGTACTCTAAACAGAAAGTGGTTAACACTTGCCATAAAATTTGCACTTGGACAAACGTTTAACATTTTATTATACAATCATGTGGCAACCTATCACAAACATGTCCGTGACCCAAAGATTGAGAAATACTGGTGAAACAAGTAGTAAGGGGAGGGTGCAGGACAAAAGAAATGTGCACTCTTGAAATGTAACCTGTCAAACAGTGGAAAATGCTTTGAAAGTTCCACCTCACTCAGTCAGTGACACATACCTTTTAAAGTGTGAAAACTGTAGCGACCAGTAAGGTGGCCAGTATTTTTTGTATCGTGGCCATGGCCACCCTTTGCCAATCCTTGGAGATGTCACTGACAGAAAGTAGAAGCCTACTGAAAAACAAACAAGGACAGAATGTGCAAGTAACACAAAGATATTGGCTGTGCTGGAAAAAGAAGTGTTTGCAGTTGTGAGACAGTAGTGATAATCATCCATCCATCCATCCATTTTCCAACCCGCTGAATCCGAACACAGGGTCACGGGGGTCTGCTGGAGCCAATCCCAGCCAACAGAGGGCACAAGGCAGGAACCAATCCCGGGCAGGGTGCCAACCCACCGCAGGACACACACAAACACACCCACACACCAAGCACATACTAGGGCCAATTTAGAATTACCAATCCACCTAACCTGCATGTCTTTGGACTGTGGGAGGAAACCGGAGCGCCCGGAGGAAACCCACGCAGACACGGGGAGAACATGCAAACTCCACGCAGGGAGGACCCGGGAAGCGAACCCAGGTCCCCAGATCTTCCAACTGCGAGGCAGCAGCGCTACCCACTGCGCCACCATGCCGCCCATAGTGATAATCATTGTACCAAAATGCCATCTCGCTTTGTTGGTTCCAAATCTGAAGGACTTTGAATATATTGTATATTAATATGATTAATGTCAATGTTTGTAAAAGTATATCATCTTTAGATTTAATTGTTTAAATGTTCCTTTTAAGTTGCTTCTAGAAAATAGTGTTTGTTTTATAAACAAATGCAGTTCACCAAGTAATCTCCTTCTCTTCAGCTACTCATCACTTTCATTTTTGATCTTTAATTTAAACCAGCAGCCATGCCACATGCACTTCAGAACAGGTAATCCACTTGATGCTAAGAATGTTTGCTGCCAGCCGGTAATTGAATGGGAGACAAGCCAGGAAAAGTTTGGGTTGCTGCTGAAAGAAGTGTTAGTGAGGCCAGCAGGGGGTGCTTACCCTGTGATCTGTGTGTGGATCCCAATGTCCCAGTGCAATGATAGGGACACTGTGCTGCAAAAATGACATTGTCCTTCAGAGGAGACGTAAAACTGAGTTTCTGACTCTCTGTGGTTGTAAAAGTTCCTTGGGCATCTTTCAGAAACAGTAAGATGTTTCCCAATGTTCTGACTAAATTGCCTATGACGTCCTGGTCATTCTAACCTCCTAACCACCCCTATCTCTCACTGGCTAACTATCTCTCTCACCCCTTTACCACCTAATAACTAATGTGTGGTGAGTGTACTAGTGCAACAGTTGCTGCTGTTGCATCATTCAGGTGGATGCTGCACATTTGTAGTGTTTTAAGTGGCTCCTCTCGCTATGTAACGTGCTTTGAGTGTCTTGAAAAGCAATGCCTTCTTCTTCTTCTTGTTTCTGCTGTGTAAATTCCCTATTTTGTTCATCAGAGAAGAGAAAAAAAAGTTCAGCTCTGACATATTTCACATTAACTATTTAGTAAAAAAAAAATAGTTGTGGTAGTTTTTGCATATACGTAATAGAATTCTTCCATGATAGTAAACATAAGTACTTTCAATTAATGACTATCAAATTGCACTTAGAATCAATACAAAGTCTAGAATAAACCCACAATTGGCTTGAACTGTCCCATTTTTATCTGCTAAACTCCCAGAATCCATAATCACTTTACTTTCAGTGTAATTGGTTGCTGTTGTACCTTAATCTCATCAGCAGTGCAATTTACATTTTACTCACTAAGGCACAAATTCCTAGTTGCTTGTAGAATATTTACTAGTTATCCAATAATTATTTCAGTGGATGCTATCCCCACTATTTCAGGTCAAAAATGTATTGCATAATTTGTGCTTTCCTCAGTGCACTCACATGGCATTTTAATACATTCTTCCTTAAAGAAAGACATCTAGTTAGTGGATTAAAAATGTTTAGTCAAAGTCAAAGTGAACTTTATTGTCATCTCAACCATATACAAGTATACAGATAGATGAAATTGCGAAGCTCAGGGTCCACAGTGTAACAGCATGAAGTGCAAATAATAAATTAAAAATAGAATTAAAATTAAAATTTAAAATTAAAACACAAACAAGACAAGACATTATGCAAAGACAAGACAAAGAAGTAGCAGCAATATTGACGCTAAACACCGCGGACTTGGGAGCTCTGTAAGCCACTGCCTGCACGGGTGCCGCCACCTTAAAAATCGAATACTGGAAAGATTTTTTAGCAGTAGGATTTTCTAAGAAAGTTTGCTCTATCTTCTGCCTCACATTAATAATATAAGTGGATCAATGAAAACTAAATTCACCACTTACTTATAATTCAAGCAAGCAAAAAAGATTTATTTAATACAAAGGCTTTTTATACTGAAGTCCATCTCATGGCACTTTACAAATATATATAAATTCTTCAGAAATTGAGCAAAATCAGGCCAAACAACTTAGTATAATGGAGGTGGGGGTTGAACCAGTAACCTTGTGGTTCTGCATCTAGTGTTTCAGCCGATAGTTACATTCTCTTTAATTTTAATTGGATTTCACCAAACTCCTCAAATCTTCAAAAGTATTTGTTGTTGTTGAAATAAGCCAAAATAGGCTTTGTTCTCTAGAATATTACATTTTGGCTCCTTTATTACATTACAGAAACTTTCAGCTGTCATTACTTTCATAAATAGACAAGTCCCTAGGGCTTAATTACATATATCCTAACAAAATTATTTTGGTGTCAGCTTTCACAATTTTTTAAACTTTCTTGTCCAACCTATCCCATAATACTGTTTTTTTTAATCCTGCTTCCATGCCACTGAATTATTGCAACTTACAGTACAGCTTTTAGTTTTGTCTGATTTTTTTTATCAATCAATTGAAACAAACACACTCCACTGACCTTCCTATTCAGGGCTAATAAAGTTAACCTTGGCCTGACTTCTAGCTATTCACATGGTCATTTCTTTTTTTTTTAAATATTTTTATTTTATTAATTTTCATTGTAATCATTCCATACAAACAGATCAATTTATAACCCAACAAATTTGAAAACAAATCAAACCCCACCCCTGAGAAGGAGAGCTTAGCTAAAGGAAAATTTCTTTAAGCTTTTTAATAAGGCAACATTAAACAAAAGAAGGGGAGAAGTAAATATCTATATAAATAAGAGATGGAGAAGGGAGTTAAATGCAATAATAGTTAATTCTCTTATTCTAAAATAATATTGATTAAATCCTGCCAAGTTTTGAAAAAATTTTGTACAGATCCTCTAACTGAAAATTTGATTTTTTCCAATTTCAAATAATATAAAACATCAGTTTCCCACTGACTTATAAGAGGAGAATTAGGATTCTTCCAATTTAACAAAATAAGTCTGCGTGCCAAGAGTGTAGTGAATGCAATCACCGTTTGTTTGTCCTTCTCCAATTCAAGTCCATCTGGAAGGACACCAAACACAGCTGTTAGTGGGTTAGGTGGGATTGTGATACTAAGGCTGTCTGAGAGGCACTTAAAAATTTTTGTCCAAAATGATGTTAGTTTGGTGCAGGCCCAGAACATGTGACCCAGTGAGGCAGGAGCTTGGTTGCAGCGCTCGCAGGTTGGATCCTGGCCTGGAAACATTTTGGACAGTTTTAAGCGAGACAGATGAGCTCGATATATAATTTTTAGTTGAATAATTCTATGCTTTGCGCATATAGAACTCGAGTGAATTCTCTGCTTTGCTACCTTCCACTCCTTTTCTGATATATTGATTAAGAGATCTTCTTCCCAATGTCCTCTTGGATCTTTGAAAGGTAGGGACTCTAATAAGATTTTATATATTGCGGAAATAGTGTTTGTTTCCTCGGAATTGAGCAGTATTTTTTCCAGCATTGTGGAGGGTGCAAGGTGGGGGAAATCGGGCAATTTCTGTTTAACAAAATTTCTAATTTGAAGATAGTAAAAGAAATGTGTAGCTGGGAGGTTAAATTTTGAACGTAATTGTTCAAAAGATGTAAATATGTTGTCTATATAAAGATCTCTGAGCATTTTAATCCCAAAACTTTTCCAGGTATTAAAAACTGGATATACTTGCGAAGGTTGAAAGAGGTGGTTCCCTTGCAGAGGTGCCACTGATAAAAGATTTTCCATCTTAAAATGCTTCCTAATTTGGTTCCATATTCTGAGTGAGTAAAGCACAATTGGGTTATTAGTATATTTGCGATAACTTTCATTTATTGGAGAGCAGAGCAGGGAATATAAAGAAGTACTACAGGATTTTACTTCTATTGCAGACCAAGCCTGTGTATGTGCATTTATTTGTGTCCAGGTTTTTATGGCTTGTATGTTTGCTGCCCAGTAATAAAACTGAAAATTAGGTAAAGCCATGCCACCTTCTGCCTGAGGTCTTTGTAGGGTCGCTCTTCGGATACGTGGGTGTTTTGAGTTCCAAATGAATGAGGTTATTATTGAATCTAACTGTTTAAAAAACGATTTATTGATATATATTGAAATGTTTTGAAATAAAAAGAGAAGTTTAGGAAGGATATTCATCTTAACAATGTTAATTCTTCCGGCTAGAGTGAGATGAAGGGTTGACCATCTATGCAAGTCTTGCTTAATTTTTTACCATACAGACGCCAAAATTTTGTTGATAAAGAGCTTTATGTTTACTTGTGATATTTACCCCTAGGTATTTAAACTGATCTGCTATGGTAAAAGGTAGGGTGTCTAATTTAATATTATATGCTTGTGAGTTCACTGGAAAGAGTATACTTTTATTCAGATTAATTCTAAGACCAGATATCTTTTGAAATTCTGTTAGTGCTGTTAAAACAGCAGGGACAGTGTTTTCTGGGTCCGATATATATAAGACCATATCATCTGCATATAGAGAAATTTTCTGTTCCAGTCCTTCTCTGACAATCCCCTTTATCTGATGAGAATTTCGGCAGTGAACCGCCAGTGGTTCAATAGCGATTGCAAACAGCAGTGGCGACAAGGGACATCCTTGTCTGGCACCACGTTCTAGTTTAAAGTAGTCTGAGCAAATTTTATTAATACAAACTGAAGCTTCTGGACTGGTATACAGTAGTTTAATCCAAGCACAAATATTCGGGCCAAACCCAAATTTCTCCAATGCAGTGAAAAGGTAATTCCATTCGATCATGTCAAATGCCTTTTCTGCGTCTAATGATAGTAATATCTCTGGGGTGTTTGATTTTGCTGGTGAATATATAACATTAAACAAGCGTCGGAGATTTGAAGATAGATGTCGGCCTTTAATAAATCCAGTTTGATCTTGTGATATTACCGAGGGCAGCACTTTCTCCATCCTTCTAGCTAGGATTTTTGAGAGTATCTTATCATCATTATTCAGGAGTGAAATTGGTCTATATGATGCACATTGTAACAAGTCCTTATTTTGTTTAGGAAAGACGGTGATTAATGCTTGTCGAAATGTTTGAGGTAGTATTTGGTGGTCTTTAGCTTCTGTAAATGTTACCAATAAGAGTGGAGCTAGCTGAGTGGAGAATTTCTTATAAAACTCTACGGGGTAACCATCAGGGCCTGATGATTTCCCGCTTTGTAGTGACTTTATAGCGTCTAGTAATTCTGTTAGCGTTAGAGGTTTATCTAGTTCCTCAGCACTTAAAGCATCTATTTGTGGTATTTGTGAATTATCCAGAAATGCATTAGATTGCGTGTTGTCTTCTTTGGGCTCAGTGGAATATAAAGACTTATAGTAATCTCTAAATGTGTGCATTATTTTATTATGGTCGATGATTTCTTCTCCATTCTTGTGGTGATTACTGGTATTGCATTGTGAACTTCTTGTTTATGAATTTGTTGAGCTAAAAGCTTATTAGCTTTTTCTCCGTGTTCATAGTAATGCTGTCTAGACTTATAAATAAGTTGTTCAGTTTCTTTAGTTGTTAAGATGTTAAGTTCTGTATGCAGGGCCTGCCTTTTCCTGTGAAGAGCTTCACTTGGACGCCTGGCTTGTTCTTCATCTATTGTAGTAATTTCATTTCTTAGCTCTGACACTTTCTTGGTTTCTAATTTATTTCTATGGGAAAGATATGAAATAATCTGGCCTCTTAAGAAGGCCTTTAGAGTTTCCCAGAGTGTTCCTGCAGAAACCTCTGTAGACGTGTTTGTCTCTAGGAAGAAGCTGATTTGTTTGGATATAAATTCTGTGCAGTTCTCGTCTGCAAATAAAAGAGGGTTAAGACGCCATCTGCGAGGTGAGTACGAGGGGCTTATTGATTTTAGCTCCAAGACTAGAGGGGCATGGTCAGAGATAACAATTGTGTCATATTTGAATGATTTAATTATAGGCAGGAAATTATTATCTAAAAAAAATAATCAATTCTTGAGTAGCTATAATGCACTGGTGAGTAGAACGAATATGTTCTTGAGTTTGGGTTAAGAAACCTCCAGGGGTCTGATAAGTTGTGATCATTTAAAAACTGTGTAATTATCTTTGCAGTATTAGATGTCGTCCCCCCTGTCACAGGAGTCCTATCTAAGAGCGGATTTAAAACACAATTAAAGTCCCCAGCCATTATAATTTTATGAGTGTTCACATTGGGAATGGATGCAAATAGATTTTGCATGAATTCCTTATCATCAACATTGGGTGCATAAACATTTATCAAAATCATTTTACTGTTATATAAGTTGCCCATGACCATCACATATCTCCCTTCAGGGTCCGACACTACCTCTGATGCTACAAATGGAACTGTTCTATGTATGAGAATTCCCACCCCTCTAGTTTTCTTTATAAAGCTAGAATGGAACATTTGGCCAGTCCAGTCTTTTTGTAATCTGAACTGATCCTTGGTTAGTAAGTGGGTCTCCTGTAAAAATACTATTTTAGCGTTTAAGCCTGTTAGGTGAGAGCATACTTTCTTTCTCTTTAATTCGTGATTCAGGCCTTTAACATTCCAGCTCACAAAGTTAACTGTCCCATCATGGAGACATTGATTCTGAGTTTTTAATGTCATTTTATAGTTTTAATTGGTAATATGGCAGTTTTAATCTTAGTTTCAAGATTCCCCATGAGTTGTTGCATGTTAGCCTGTTGCTGCATTGATATTTATAATTATAAGGATTATAAGAATAGATTAGATATAACCTGCTCTCCCCCCTTTATCCCCCACCCCCCCATTTTGCCTCCCCACATGAGGCTAGACCCCACTTCGCGATGTTCCAGTCCTCTGACATACGAAGAGACAGAGCACGTCCAAAACAAAACAAACCCCACCCTGCAGCGGCGTTACAGAATTAAAACAGAGATATCTTTTACAGTTAAATCCTTAATACTATCTGCCGAAAATGTTCTCATTAACAATATTTAAGCTTGAAATAATCTTCAGCGCTTTTAAGTTAAGATATTAAGATTAAAAAAAAAAAAAAAAAAAAACAACCCTGGGAGTGATTTTAAAAACTAGTCTAGGATAAACCTGGTAATTCATACTGTAATAGTATAATGGTAATTGTATAAATAGTAGAACAAGCATTAAACCAAGGGTATGAAGTTAAACAGTCTACTTTAAGGTATAGTAAAATAAAAATAAATAAATAAATTAAAAAAAAAAAAAAAAAAAAAGAAATAAAAAAATAAATAAATAAAATGAATCCTACTTTAATCACTTCCACATTTTCACACTCACGTCTATAGCTCTATAACTCTGATTAAAACATAAACATATAACATATAAAGTCCAGATAAAAACAAAAAAAAAAAAAAAGAAAATAAGAGATGTATAATTATAATACCAGTCTCTTTAAACACGGATCCAGCGATCAGATCATAGGTCTTTCCCGTGCCTTGATAGAATACGGCTCTTTAATTTTAATTAACTTTCAAAAAAGTGTCGGAAACAGCTTCTTTAATTCTTTTTCAGCTTCTTCTTTGCTGAAGAAAATATAATGTCCATCTTGAACTTCCACTTTCAGTTTGGCAGGATACAAGAGGCTGTATTTGATATCGGCTTCCCGTAGCATCCTTTTAATGTCGTTGTAGGATCTGCGTTTTGCAGCTGTTGATGGTGAGAAGTCGGGAAAAATACGAATAAGATTATTTTCGAATATAATCTCTTGCTTGTGTCTGAGAAGTGCCATCACATCAAGCTTACATCTTAGTCGTTCGAAGCGGACAATAAAAGACCTAGGTTTAAAGGCGCTTGATATCTTTGTGCGATAAGCCGTGGCTATCTCATTGTCGAGTTTAAAGTCATCTCCAATTATTTTAGACAGTAATTCTACTGCAAATTTCACTGGGCTTGAGCTTTGTCGTTTCTCAGGTATACCCTCAATTCTTATATTATTTCTTCTGCACCCATCCTCCAGGGCTGCAAGTCTGTCTCCAAGTTTTTTGTATTCCGAGTTCGCAGCTGTGGCTTTTTCATCGGCGTTAGATGCCATTTGTTCCGCTGTTTCCACTCGAGCCGTGAGTCCCTGCTTAACGTCTTCCAGCTGATCTGAAACGTCATTAATATGATCATCAAGCCTTTTCAGTTTGGAGTTAGTTTCTTCAATGTGTTCCACTAATTTCTCCAACATGCCTTTAAAGTTCACGTCGAAACGTTTAAATAGACGCGTTTCCTTATCTTTGTTATCCTTCTTGAGCTCAGTGGCCACCTTCTTAAGATCATTTGTGTTATCTTTCTTAAGCTCATTCATGGCCATAACCATGGCAGTGGCCAGTGTAGTGTTCATCTCTTTCTGTGTAGCTATCTGTGTAGCGATCATCTCTTTCAGTTCGGACAGTTCGCTTCTGCTTTCGTGCTCCGCAAGTGAAAATGCAGCTCCTGTTACAGGCTCGCGATGAGTAGATGAGAGCACGTCCTGCAGAGCCCTTTCTAGTCTCGAATGATCCTCAGAAATCGGCGATCCCTCGCGACCTGTATCACTTGCGCCTTCACTCCCATTTTCACTCTCGACTGGAGACGATACAATGGAGCGGGGTCCCAGGAATTCTGCGCACTCTTCTGCCTGTTCCAGGTCAGTCTCCGTGATGCCATACCTTACACTTGCACTCAGGCCGGAAGTCTGTCCGGACTTCGATGCAGCTTTAAGTTTCTTTTCCGGTTCTTTCTGACTTTTCTTCTTGTTACTCATGCTTGTATATTGTAGTGGAAGTTCCTTGGTCGGGTTAAATACAGGATACCTCTAAATAATATGAAATATGTGGGAAAATAAAGCCGCTGCTAGCGGAGCTCTGCTTCAGACGTCCATCTCCTATAAACGGACGAAACCAAATCCACATGGTCATTTCTTAACTAAAACTAAGATAAAGAGAGAACCATTTGCAATAACTGCAAATCCTAAAATGAAAACTTTATTTCAGTTTAACTTTATTTACTCTTAAGACATGAACTTCTTAGTGTTAATCTCAAAACACGGTACATTTATAAATACAATATAAACACAAACTAGAGTATTAAGTCAGTATCTGTGTACAGTATGTTTAGAATAGTTCACCTTAACAGTGTTTTAAATTAAAGTGTCCTTTTCTTATTTATTTATTTATTTTTATTGGATTGTAAAATTTCCACCTTGTCTTGGGAAGTGCTCTGGGCTACAGTTTATATAAAGCCTTAGTTAGATGAAATTCAGTTCCAGAGCCTGTATTTATCTTATTTGCTACTGTGTGTATAGGGGATGCTTTCATTGTTTCATCTTACAGATTTTAAGTAAATGGTTACAACCTGAAAGAACTGTCAAACAGAGCAAGAGTGAAGTGCATTCTGTGAAAGCTAAAAGGCAATGCAGGACCTTAGAATGTTTTTATGTCAGTTTGTTTGCAGCTCCTTTGAGAATCACAATAACTTTCCTGTGTTTTGAGAAACTGTAAAAGTATTAGCCATTTTGCTAGCGGATAATAAGTCAGATGTGTGGGCTTAATTTGGGTGAGAACAGGGTAGAGAGAGAAGCTGCCTTTTACTCGAACTTTTTTTTTTAAGTGTCTCAGTATAGTTTATAGGTTAGTTTCACTTCAGTTGGTGATTTTTTACAAGATTTTAGTATTTAGTTGCTATCTTTCTGAAACTTCGAGAGACATTTAAATGGAGCTTGTTATCTGCTTAACTGCTGGGCACTTTCCAAGGAACTCTGTTGCCAGCAATGAATCTTTCTTTTCACTTTTCAACTAAGGGTATATAATCAATAACTAAGGAACTGGGCCATCAGGAACTAAATGAAAGTTGTACGAAAGTACCCAGGTTGTTAAATTCTCTGTATTGTTTATATTATCTGCTATTGGTTATTAAGCAAATAAATATAATCGTTAAGTAAAAGCTTTAGCTCAATTTTTCTGTTTGATTATTGATTACTAGTGAACTGAGTGCTATGATTAATTATTACTCGTCTAGATGCAGTCCCTTAAGGGCACAAAGGACGCTTTGTAAAGTCCAATATTGATGGTAAACTGACTTGAAGTAAAGGAGTGGAAGTAAAAGACAGTCCCAGTCAGCGAACTGCCTGCCCTTATAGGTCCCTAGGGTTGAATACATGGGGTACAGTAAGAACAGTGAGACATGTGAGAGGTTAAAGATATAATTACATAGCTGTTTTAGACATTTCTTAATATTCCCCTATTAAGTAAAGAATCTAATGGGTTAGTTGGTACCTTTCATGTTATGCCTACATCACAGGTAATATACCTTAAAATATTTTTGATAGATAGATAGATAGATAGATAGATAGATAGATAGATAGATAGATAGATAGATAGATAGATAGATAGATAGATAGATAGATAGATAGATAGATAGATAGATAGATAGATAGATACTTTATTAATCCCCAAGGGGAAATTCACATACTTCAGCAGCAGCATACTGATAAAAAAACAATATTAAATTAAAGAGTGATAAAAATGCAGGTATAACAGACAGTAACTTTGTATAATGTTTAGTGGATGCAGTGGATTCTCCATAATTGACAGGAGCCTGCTCAGCGCCCGTCGCTCTGCCACAGATGTCAAACTGTCCAGCTCCGTGCCTACAATAGAGCCTGCCTTCCTCACCAGTTTGTCCAGGTGTGAGGCGTCCCTCTTCTTTATGCTGCCTCCCCAGCACACCACTGCGTAGAAGAGGGCGCTTGCCACAACTGTCTGATAGAACATCTGCAGCATCTTATTGCAGATGTTGAAGGATGCCAGTCTTCTAAGAAAGTATAGTCGACTCTGTCCTTTCTTACACAGAGCATAAGTATTGGCACTCCAGTCCAATTTATCATCCAGCTGCACTCCCAGATATTTATAGGTCTGCGCCCTCTGCACTAAGGTTATTATAGTTTTACCATTTTATATTAGTTTTTATTTCTATATTTTTTTTGACCATACTTGGAAATTCAGTTTAGTTTTAGTTTTCCTTTATCGTGTATTTTTAGTTTTAGTTTAGATTTCACAAAGACATTTCTATTTTATTTTTATATATATTAGTTTCAGTTTTTGTTTTAGTAATTATAGCATGGAGCACCTACGGAGTTAGTTTTGTGTCACAATCAGACAGAACTATACACTTAACAGATTTGGATACGAGTTTAATGTTCGTGGAAGCTTACTATACTGCCTGGTTTACTATCTGGTTTTGTTTTTGTCTGATAAAAACAAGCATAATCAAAACTAACTACTGAATATGAATAATTTTACACAATTTTATAATTTTATAAATATTTTCTCATGAAAATCACAGGGGCTTAGGAAGAACAGGGCTCTTAGACTTGAATCAGTGTGCAGACCCCACCTAGCTGTATTGAGGGAAACAAAGAACAACAAACATGTAGTGTCAAGGTTAGAAGTGGTGAGTCTTGAATAGTCCACCATAAGGATAGTAAATCCACAATGAGCAGGGCAAGAGTAGGTAATAGGAGTACGGACAGGCATAAAACAACAGAGACAGCATCTGAGATTAAGAGCAATATATACATTATCTAAACCTGTTTATCCAGAGCAGGATCACAGGAAACCTGGAGCCTACCACAGCAGGTTTGGATGTAAGGCAGGAAAACTCCCTGGTATGTAATATGTATGATATGGCTGATGTTAAGAATGAAAAGAATATGATATTTCAACTATCTATTTTGAGAGAGAGAGAGAAACATTGAAAAAAGGGAGACAGATGTTTTAAAATATAATTCTACTAATGGATTACTTTCACAATATCAGGTATTTTGAGTTGTGAATATGAACTAAAAAAAATAATATCTATCTATCTAAATACAAAAACCCATTAGTATGTTTAGTTTTTCATCACTTGTCAGACTCTCTACCTTTGTTTGTATCACTTCATTGTTAAACGATGTTTTTAAAGCAAAAGTGATTGTATGATGACCTTGTCAGTCTCTCGATCAGCTGTGTTTTATTTTCAAAAATCATGAGTGGTCTCCCCTTGACTTTCTCGTGTACTCAGATATGGGGATGGATATTTGAGGAGTAAACCGCAGGACAATGATTATATTTTTATATTATATACATTAAGGAACAATAACCAACAAATCAAATTAATAATATATTGAAAAATTATTGAAAAATTATTATAAAAGTAATGTTGAATAAATCGGACTCTGCAGCTGCATAAATTTAAAAAAAAATCGTATGTGTTCAGGTAAAGTACCACTTCCGGGTGATCGATTTGGCCCAAAAGTTAATACAGACCTACAATTGTGGTGTAACAACCACATGCCGAATTTGATCCATCTATCTAGTTGCGTTTTTGAGTTTTCGTGTTTACACACACACAAAGACACAAACATACACGTGCGCGCGCACACACATACAATTCCAAAAACAGTATTTTTGGACTCTGGGAGGTCTATAATGCCAAGATTTTTTTCATCAAGAACTTTTTCATGATTACTATACTTTCTCTATACTTCGTATATGAGAAAGTAAAAACGATTTCTCCTGTGCGAAGTGGCAGGTGAATTGCTGTCAACAAAAAGCAGTCACCTGAGAAATAAACTGAAACGTTACTCACTCTTGATTCTTCTGTCCATACGGTAAAGTTTTTGTTGACCAGCACATTCTGATTTCAGCCGTTTGAATTACATCTTTATATACAGCAAGTGCAAAGAAAGGTGGTACGCAAATCGCTTTCTATTTCTCACGCTTTATGCACCTGCACTCAGTTTGGTCTGTCACCGCAAATGCTGTGTGAACAGCCACCCTTCATCACAAGCCACCATTCACTGGATGAATATGTGCGGGGATGGCTCGTGGTGGATGACTTTCTGTTTTAGAGTTAAAACTTACAAGGGTTAAAGACTAATGGCAAGGATATTCATTCAAAAATGAAAAGTAAAAATATTTTAGTAAATTATTATTTTATTTCAGTTAGTCTTTGCATCTACTTTAATAGTTTCATTTAGTTTTAGTTTTTCGTTTCGGTTTTGTTAATTATTTTATTTCAGTTTACGAAAATGTTTTTCTAATAATAGTTTCAGTTTTGATTTTAGTTTTTATTAACTATAATAACCGTGCTCTGCACACAGTCACCTCTGATGATCACGGGGTCCATGAGGGGCCTGGTCCTCCTAAAATCCACCACCAGCTCCTTGGTTTTGCTGGTGTTCAGTTGTAGGTGGTTTGAGCCGCACCATTTAACAAAGTCCTTGATTAGGCTCCTATACACCTCCTCCTACCCACTCCTGATGCAGGCCACGATAGCAGTGTCGTCAGCGAACTTTTGCACGTGGCAGGACTCCAAGTTGTATTAGAAGTCCAAGACGCACATACTGAGGTCTGTCTGTAAGATAGTCCACGATCCATGCCACCAGGTATGAATCTACTCCCATCTCTGTCAGCTTGTCCCTGAGGAGCAGAAGTTGGATGGTGTTGAAGGCACTAGAGAAGTCCAGAAACATAATTCTTACTGCACCACTGCCTCTGTCCAAGTGGGAGAGGGATTGGTGTAGCATATAGATGATGGCATCTTCCGCTCCCACCTTCTCCTGGTATGCGAACTGCAGAGGGTCGAGGATGTGGCGGACCTGTGGCCTCAGGTGGTGAAGCAGCAGCCGCTCCATGGTCTTCATCACATGTGATGTCAGGGCGACAGGCCTGAAGTCAATCAGCTCACCAGGACGTGATACCTTTGGGACTGGGGTGATGCAAGATGTTTTCCAAAGCCTCGGGACTCTCCCCTGTTCCAGGCTCAGGTTGAAGATACGCTGTAGAGGACTTCCCAGCTCCAACACACGTGACGATACTCCATCTGGACCCACTGCTTTGCTGGCATAAAGTCTGATGGGTGGAGGTGAGAGTGGGTTAGGGTGGTCAAACCTGTTAAAGAAGTTGTTCATCAGGTTTTCTCTCTCCACGTCTCTCTTGATGGTGGCACCCCGCTTCGAGCTGCAGCCAGTGATGATCTTCATCCCATCCGACACTTCCTTCATGCTGTTATTCTGCAGTTTCTGCTCCAGCTTTCACCTGTACTGCTCTTTCGCTGCCCTGAGCTGGATTCGGAGTTCCTTCTGCGTGCGCTTGAGCTCATGCTGATCACCGCCTTTAAAAGCCCTTTTCTTCTGGTTCAAAAGGCCCTTGATGTCACTTGTAATCCATGGCTTGTTGTTAGCACAGCAGCGTACTGTTTTTACTAGAACTACAATGTCCATACAGAAGTTGATGTAGTCAGTAGTGCTGTCAACAACCTCCTCAATGTTCTCACTATGTGACCCCTGCAGGATATCCTAGTCCGTAGTTCCAAAGCAGCCTCAGGGGACCACTTCCTGCAGGTAGCTCCCTCACTCTTGGTTTGTAGTGAGGCTGAAGCAGAACCAGGTTATGATCTGCTTTCCTAAGCGCAGGCAGCGGGGTGGTGCTGTATGCGTCTTTAACATTTGCATACAGTAGGTCGATGGTCCTATTCCCCCGGATGTTACAATCCACATACTGGGAGAAGGCAGGTAATGTTTTGTCCAGCGTCGCATGGTTAAAATCTCCAGAGATTAGCACAAGCACCTCTGGGTACTGTGTTCGTAGTTTAGCAACAGCGGAATGGATGATGTCACCCGCTATCTCCACGTCTGCCCGAGGAGGGATATAAACAATAAAAACAATGACGTGTCCAAACTCTCTGGGCAAGTAATAGGGATGCAGACTTACGGCCAGCAGTTCGATGTCCCTGCAGCAAGTGGAGATTTTGATGTTTACATGTCCAGGGTTGCACCACTTTGTATTCACATAGAGAGCGAGTCCTCCTCCTTTTTGCTTCCCGCAGGTATTTGCATCTCTGTCCGCTCTAACTGTGCTTTAATTTAACTTGTTGGCTTTCTTTTGTATTGGGCTTTATTTTATAATAAAGCCATTAAATTTGGGTTCATTTTCTGGCTGGCAGGTTTCTTTGGAATGTGCACTGCAGGACTTAGGTTATTATTTTCTCTGTTCCGAGACATGACAGTATGTACAATGTTTTTCTGTGTTTATGTAGTCTATAGGTTTCAAGCTTATAGTGAAAAAGTAAACAAAGACAGAGTTACGTAAACTATTAAAACTGTATGTTGGTCACCGATATGCATACAGTACTTTAATTGCCGGTACGGAGTGGCACAAACTGATCTTGTATGTTTGCACAAACCGATCAAGTCTCGATAGGCACACATCCTGTCCGTGTAGAGGATAATGTGGGTTGAATGTATAAAAATTAGCCACATGGAACAGCACCGATGAAAACAAAGCTTAAAGTGCCTTCCAAGAGTAAGAAAACATATGAGACCCAGTGAAATATTATTATTATATTTATTATGCATATATTATACATTAATAATGTATTTCTTGGCATGGCAAAAGTAGGTTTTCAAAAGTGATGGCTGACTTTAACTAGAAGGTTCTGGTTTTACCAAATTAACATTGAAGCCCTTCATGTTAACAGTTCTCACTATTGTTTGCCAAATTTCCACTCCCTCCCTAAAGGTATTAAAAAAAAGGTATTTTAGCTTGTTTACTATTTCGCTTCATTGAATCAGTTTATTAACTATATAATATTGCTTTATTCATAAATATAGAGTTACCAGAATTAAAATGAAAATATTTTATATCAATATCTAATTGAAACAGAAACAAACATATCCGATTTGGTCCAACCACTGCATCTTGAGGCACACTGAAGACAGGGTTTAGCAAATATTGTCAGACTGCACATATTGAAAATGGTTTTAAATTAGCAACTGAAATTAATGTGTCTTATAATCCTACATTATAAACTAGTTTGCACAGCTCAATTTTTTCAAGATGCCAAGTGATATACAGTACAAAAAATTATTTTCAATCATTTTCCGCAACAATGGCTGAGAACGTCGTTCTGAGAGTCACAAGTACAACTACATGCGATTTAATACCATTCGTCAACTGCCTCGATTTCCTGGCCCATATCAACTCATTTTCAGAACTTAGATTTATAAAACAGTAAACTGAAAATCTACAGAATCATTTTTGTTGTTGCTTGTTTCATGTATGTGTGTTAGAAGTCTGAAAAATTTTGATGTCTCACCATTTTACAGTAGTGTTATGTCAGGTTTTATTTACCTGTCTTGTCTACTGAATTTATTTTACCATTTTTCTGATTGACTGCACCATAAGTCAGTGATTATGATGAAAACTTACTGTATATCTGCTCTTATGTACAGAGTGTTCAGTTCATAGTGGCATACCCTGTAATTAAATTAATTTGAATTAAGCTTTGTTATATTGTTCAAGTGAATTTTTGTATGATTTTTATGGAAATGCCTTATTGATTATGCCCTCTTTAAAATGATCAATTTATTGACATTGGTTAGTTTTCATGGAAAATGATATTCTGTATGTAACATTTAACATTTTCTAAATGTATTTCATGAAAATGCTTATAATAAACCTTGCATTTCCAATATGAAAATCTTTGTTTATTAGTCTTTTGTAATAGGTCATTGAACTTATTTGTATGGGTTTAAGTATTATTCATATGACTAATGCAAAGAATTATTTTTCCTAACTAGCACAAATATGTCTTGCCTTTTTCTAATTAAAATGGATCTTGATGTGAACGTTCTGTGCCCTGCTTCTTCTCTGCCCTGTTTCATGAACCATTAACTATGGCACTTAGTAATGAAAAATTCATTTTTCGCATCAATAGACATTGTGGTGGTCACTCCATCTTACTAAACTCTGACATGCTTTTTTTTCTGAATGATGCCACATTAGTGATCCCCACTTCAGGGCATTTTAATCAATTTACTTTGAAACAGGATTAACTGAACCAAAACATCTTTTTTGTAATAATTGTACCTTCTTACTAAACCTTCGACTGCTACCTTTCCCTAATGTTGTTCAGCATTTTATAATTTTTGAAGTTAAAGTTTTCTGATTCGATTTTGCTATATACTTCAAAATAATATAGCACTATTATATTTTGTTCTAAACATATCCATTAAACTTGAATCTCACAACCACATTTTATTTCATTTCATATGGTATTTAAGAATGTTAAACTTTAAACTTGGGTAAATCTTTGTTAGTATATTTTGTTTTCTCCCCTTGCCTTCTTTGGCTGTTGGATAAAGGTTTACTTAAGAGCTGCACAATTTATTGGAAATGTAGATTTTTAAAAAAAAAATTATGACTAGCTTGTTGCAACAATGAAGATGGTATCACCTTTAATAATTTAAGTACAGACATTATCTTTTATACAATAAAACTCTAACGTTTGTGTCCCCCATCCCTCTGAGCAATCTGCCTGGTTAGTTTGGCTTTGATGATGTGACAAAAGAGAAGGCATGCGGAGAGTCACTTTCAAAGATGGCAGATATGTAAATGGACAGGATGCGAAAAAGCTGTCTTGAAAATAATGACAAAGTGTGTGATACAGACTTTATGGGTGCACACTCGAAGGAGCACTGTCCAAGAAACATTCACACATATGTGAATACCAGGGAATTTTGCTGAAAACACACATAAGACACAATATAGAATAATTAAAAATGATATTCTATGGCCTATTTTTGACAGGTAGCATGGCTAATATAATATAATAGCAAAATACCCGCGCTTCGCAGCGGAGAAGTAGTGTGTTAAAGAGGTTATGAAAAAGTAAAGGAAACATTTTAAAAATAACGTAACATGATTGTCAATGTAATTGTGTTGTCATTGTTATGAGTGTTGCTGTCATATATATATACATATACACATATACACACACATATACACACATATACAGATATATTATATATACATATACACATATATTTTTTATATAAATATTTTTTATATATATATATATATATATATATATATATATATATATATACACACATACATACATACATATACACACATAGATGCACTTACAATAACATAGAAATCAATATAAACAACATTAACATCATTATCATATGAGAATATGAAGTAATATATAAGAAGCACATTTCATATAAATATAAATTATTAAACAGTAAAATGTTCTTCTATAATTTGCTACCGTGGCTTTTCGTTGGTCTGTCCAGGATTTTAAATCACATGTAGCTTGCAAACCGTTTCACGTATTAACTTGAAATGTGGTACACATATAATACGTGACGTCTGCTATCCGCTTTATGGGTGATGAATGTATTACTCTTTTTATGTTTATTTTATTTTAGAATCAACTCCTATCTGCGCACACCAGGGCGGCCGTGGGCAGATGCGTATGGTGTATTCACTCCATGTTATCGTGCATTGCGCTGTCACTGGTATTTTGATAAAAGAATTTGAACAATATATAAGAAGCGTATAAATTATTAAACAGTAAAACATTAACATTTAAGAAGTAAAGTTACATTGAGTACTACTGCAGTGCCTTCGGGTATACCTCATTTTTTCTTTGCCCATTACATGCTTAAATGTATACATTTTTTGGTGTACCTACCCGAGAACACGCGACATATAACCGACCGTGGGAGAAGCATGGATTTTAAACATGCGTTGAGTTCATCTGCTGGTCTCCCTCGTGGAATAACTGGTAATGTTTGACTAAAATCTATAGCGAGTAAAACGACATTACCTCCTTTATTTTTTTTACGATCTCTGAGATCTTGCTTTTTTCGGTTCAAGGCTTCATAAGCTCTTTTATGTTCAATGTTGTACTTAATAAGTACTAATTATCACAAACCATCATCTTTGAATGTTGCAAGACTTTCGCCTTGTATGTAGATCGGGGTAATTACATTCATTGCATTCCTAGTCTGAATCACAATCTGATTGTATGGGTGGTTACCTGGCACTGTAGGGTTAGATAGATGGTTGCCACCCGTCCTTTAAAATACGGAATCGTGCCGCGTTTGAGAATGAAATTGCGCGTCCCGTTTTGAATCAATACTGGACGGGATTTATCCCGTATTTTTTTTTAGCATTTTTTTTTTAAAGCAGCGTCTCATGCAAATCATCCCACACGCATTTTATGAAGATGCCTCCTTTCCTACTTTTGATTGGGTAATACTTGATGTCATCGTTAGTTTGATTGGTGTTTTTAACTGTCCAGTGAGGAGGGCGTGTCTTTTAAGTACAGTCTGCAAAGTGTTGGCACTGAGATGTTGCGTCAGCGCCATAGTTGAAGCCCCTAACGTTGCGGTCAGCAAGTCGGCTAACATCCGCCATGTGCCGTCTTTCAGTTGCGAGAAGCAGATCATAGAATGGTTGAAACTGTTGCCCCTAACGTTGCGCCACGGCGTGTGGTTCGTTTATACCTCGTGTCTTCTCATTAAAGTTTTATCTCGCGAATATGTTATTGCAATCCGCAGCGGGAGCGTTTCTATAAACTTAATTTAAACTTACGTTTTACACCATGCTTTGTTTCCCTTATGAACATGCTTGTATGCTTAACTCGCTCCGTTCTCAATTGTTTAATTAATTTTTTGCTCTTCGCTGTTTGCGGCTGTTCCTCCATTTCCCCCTACTTCGTTCTTTTATCTCGCGAATATGTTATTGCAATCCTTAACGGGAGCGTTTCAATAAACTGATTGAAAATAGTTTTGCATTTACCTTTTTAGTAAAAGGCGAGCTTTTAAGCCTGAGAAATCACCCCGTAAATGCACACGTTTAATTGGACATGTGTTAATATGTATGGTTACACAGTATTAAAAGACAGTGAACGTCAGTTACCTTTCTTCCCGCGTTTGATAAAAGGTGAGCTTTTAAGCCTCAGAAATCACCCCGTAAATGCACACGTTTAATTGCACATGTGTTAATATGTATGCTCACACAGTATTAAAAGACAGTCAAAAATTAACGTCATTTACCTTCGTTCCCGCGTGTGACTCGTGCTGTAAATGTCTTCCTTGTTTTTAGTTCACATGATTACGTAGGAGGCGTGATGACGCGATACGTGACTCCGCCTCCTCCATTACAGTGTATGGACAAAAAATATGTTCCAGTTATGACCATTACGCTTTGAATTTCGAAATGAAACCTGCCTAACTTTTGTAAGTAAGCTGTAAGGAATGAGCCTGCCAAATTTCAGCGTTCCACCTACACGGGAAGTTGGAGAATTAGTGATGAGTGAGTCAGTCAGTGAGTGAGTGAGTCAGTCAGTCAGTGAGGGCTTTGCCTTTTATTATTATAGATATTCTCAGTCCCATGTAATCTCATTTATCTTTGTGGGGAAAACACCTTATAACAACAGCAGGTGCAAGACTGGAACCAAACTCATCCATCTGTTTGAAAATATTTTGTTATTAATGCCTATTTAAAGGATGTGTTTGGTACTTTTCAATTTGCCACATGAAACTGTTTTCTTAAATGAAGCATTTTTAAAAAAATACCGTACTTGTTCTTATAGCATTTCTTACAATGGTAAACCTCACTCAGAATCAGATTTATTGGTCAAGTATGCACACATACAAGGAACTTGACTCCGGTTTTGGTGACTCTCCAATTCTAAATTACATAATCGACACACACAACAGTTAATCACACACTTGAGATGAAATTTTAAAAAAAAGCAACAGACAGAGAATGTAAATATGTTTTATATATAATAATACTAATATATAAATGCAAAGAATTATTATTATTATTATTATATATATATTGTCACACACGTGCGACTAGGAAGACGTTGTATGGACCAAGCTCAGGTAATTCCACGCCAGGGCAGGGGGTGGCGGGGTGCACTAAATCTTCTCCTGTTATCTCTGCAGACCAACCACGGGAAAACCTGTCTGATTTAGAACAGATGACATCACTCCCGGTTCCGGCACCTACTATGACTAATGAAGAACATCACTTCCTGTCCTATCCCTTAAAACTGCCATCTTGACAAATCATCATCAGTTCTGTTTTGGACTCGGTATAGAGAACATCTCTGTATTTAAAAAGACTATTTTGCAGCCAATAATAATATACGGGTGGCTGCCCCAAAACCTTTTTAAGTGTGTCGAGTCTATTCATTTTACAATATCCATCCATCCATTTTCCAACCCGCTGAATCCGAACACAGGGTCACGGGGGTCTGCTGGAGCCAATCCCAGCCAACACAGGGCACAAGGCAGGAAACAATCCTGGGCAGGGTGCCAACCCACCGCAGGACACACACAAACACACCCACACACCAAGCACACACTAGGGCCAATTTAGAATCGCCAATCCACCTAACCTGCATGTCTTTGGACTGTGGGAGGAAACCGGAGCGCCCGGAGGAAACCCACGCAGACACGGGGAGAACATGCAAACTCCACGCAGGGAGGACCCGGGAAGTGAACCCAGGTCCCCAGATCACCCAACTGCGAGGCAGCAGCGCTACCCACTGCGCCACCGTGCCGCCATTTTACAATATATATATATATATATATATATATATATATATGTATATATATATATATATATATATATATATATATATATATATATATATATATATATATATATATATATATATATATATATATATATTATGAAAGCCACGGGGACATACAGCTCCTTAAACCCGAACACAAACAGGCACAGAGAAAACACAAGTGCACAACACCACAATGTTTATTTCTTTGTGGGGCAGCTCTACTTTCCGCTCCCCACTTTAGAGCACAGTACACAATTATCCAGCACAACAATACTTCTCTTTTTCTTTGCCATCTCCTTTCCTCTCCCAGCAAGCTTTATCCACCACCTCCCGACTCTGGATCCTTGAATGGAGTGAGGTGGCCTCTTTTATAGTGCAACCGAAGTGCTCCATGTTCTCCTGAACCCTTGTGGTGGAAGTGCTGAAGTCCTGGGCTCTGGAACTGTTCAGGTGCCTCATGGCAGTGGTCATGAGCCCCAACAGGGTTGAGTTTCTAAGCTCCAAGCCCATGACCCCGATGTAATTCAGGGCTTTTGCCCTCTCGTGTTCTGACAGAGGTATTGCCGTGAATATGTCCTCTACCCTGGTCCTTCCATCATAGGGGCATCCCGGCCGGGCAAGGGGCCTGGCCATCCGCCACAATATGTATATATACGCATATAAAGTGCGGAGTGCAACACAGTGCAAGAAATGCTGACATAAGCACTGGGAAAAAAAAATTAAAAAACAAGTATTAATAATAGTTGAACAGTATTGCAGGACCCTGGGAGTCCTCGGGTATGAAACTAACCATTTGTGAGCTTGATGGCCTGTGGGATGTTCTTAAATGTGTTTGTTTTGGCATATATTAATCTACTAGCCAACCCACAGTGTAGCATACACCGCATAATTATTTATTAATGGGTGAACACTTCCTGAAAGACACAGTTGTTCAAATGGGGTGGGTTTGAGGATACAACTGTGAGTGAATGAAAAGATGGAACTCTGGAGAGAGCAACATACAATTGTCCGTGACTGAAAACGGGATATGCACGACAGAGCCCCGCCCACCAACTCTAACCCTCATCCTGCGTCATGCTCATGTGCCCGCACGCAACACCTCACCAAACACCTTCTCAGTCGCTTTCATCTCTACTCTACAGTCCACATGCACCTCTGAGCCACGCTGACTTTTCATTGTTCTTATCTGCTACAGTCCACATGCACCTCTGAGCCACGTTGACTTATCATTGTTCTTTTCAGTTCCGGCTGCTTGTAGCGTATCCCATGGTCTCTGTCTTGCGTGCCATGGTCGGCTGCTTAGTGAATTATACAGGGAAATCCAGGGAATAAGGACAGTTTGTGAGGTAGCAGCTGCGATAGTGTTACACTCCAGTACATTGCGGTGAATGCTGGTAACAGTCAGGCAGGCAAGCCAACAAAAACACTATGCTCTTAGTATGGTATGAATCAGGTTTTTGTAGACAAAGGTTTTCCCTGTTCCTGCAGAACCATCTAAGAAGAAGCATGTTTGTCGTGGATGGGAATCACTGTATGCAGCGTGTAAAACAGTTTGTAAAACAGTTTGCGAGGGTGGACGCGGTCGTGCATATCCCATGATGCGGGAGGAGGGTTAGAGTTGGCGGGCGGGGCTCTGTCTTGCGTGCATGCGTATACCATGGTCAGGCGACATGGTGGATTACATATAGAAAAGCAGCCGGAACCGAAAAGAACAATGAAAAGTCAACGTGGCTCAGAGGTGCATGTGGACTGTAGCAGAGACGAAGCGACTGAGGCGGTGTTTGGTGAGGTCTTGCATGCTGGCACATGAGCAGGCAGTGTGCATGCCTCGAGAGCGAAGGTGGACGCGGAAGGAGGGTTAGAGTTGGTGGGCGGGGCTCAGTCGTGCGTATCCCATGACGCGAGAGGAGGGTTAGAGTTGGCAGGCAGGGCTCTGTCGTGCATATCCCATGGTCTTAGAGTTGGTGGGCGGGGCTTTGTGAGTTGGCGGGCGTGGCTCTGTCGTGCGTATCCCATGGTCTCTGTCTTGCGTGCCATGGTCGGCTGCTTAGTGAATTGTTGGTGGGCGGGGCTCTGTGAGTTGGTGGGCATGGCTCTGCCTTGCGTCTTGCCTGCCATGGTCGGCTGACTTAGTGAATTATATATATAGATAATGCCTGATTGATGGAAGTGAATTATATATATAGATAATGCCTGACTGATGGAAGAAGTTTAAAAAGGTTGTCCCCTGGGTGTGAGAGGTTGGTAATGATTTTTCTAGCTCATTTCATGACTCTAGAATAATAAAGGTCCTGTAAGGGGGGCAATGATATTTCTGGCAGACCTGACTATTCGATGTAGCCCGTTTTTGTCATGTTTAGTCACTGAGCCAAACCACACTGTTATAGATGAGCTGAGAACAGTCAGGGACTGCTGTGTAAAACTGAATCAGCAACTCCTGTGGAAGGTTGAACTTTCTCAGTTGTCACAGGAAGTACATTCGCTGTTGTGCTCTTTTTATGATGAATCCTACATTGGTCTCCCATTTTAAGTCCCAAGAGATTATAGATTCCAGAAACATGAAGGTTTCCACAACTTTCATATCAGTATTAAGAATGGAGAGAGGGGGTAATATTGTGGGACCTCTCCTAAAATCCACTGTCATCACCACAGTTTTGAGAGCGCTTAGCTTTGGATTGTTATGACTACACCAAAGGGCCAGCTGCTCACCCTATCGTCTGTATGCAGACTCGTCACCATTCCTGATGAGCCCAATGATGGTTGTATCAACTGCATATCTGATAAGTTTGACAGAAGGGTCCTTAGAGGTACAGTCATTAGTGAAGAGGGAGAAAAACATAAGGGAGAGCTGACATCCTTGGGAATTGCCCATGTTGATCGTACGATAGCTAGATGTGAGTTTCCCCAGTTTTACCTGCTGTTTCCTATTGGTCAGGAAATTAGTGATCAATTGACAGGTAGAGGCACGGACAGAAAGCTGGGTGAGTTTCGAGTGGAGGAGATCCAGGATTATTGTGTTGAAAGCAGAGCTGAAGTCCTCAAACAGAATTCTTCTATATGTTCCTGAGTTATCAAGATGTTGCAGGACATAGTGCAGACCTGTGTTGACTGCATCATTCACTGACCAGTTTTCTTGGTAAGCAAACTAAAGGAGGTCCAACGAGGGAGCTGCAATGTCCTTCAGGTGAGCTAACACTAGTCTCTCAAAGGTCTTCATTACCACAGATGTCAGAGCAACAGGCCTACATTGATTCAATTCAATTCAATACTGGATTTTTTGGGGTCTTGTATGCTTGAAGCATAAGGGAACTTCACACAGCACTAATGATTTGTTGAAAATAAGAGTAAAGACAGGAGCCAGTTGATCAGCACAGATTTTTAAGCAGGAGGGTGAGACCCCACCTGGACCTGTTGCTAAAAAATGCCTTAAAAGTTTCTGAATAAGTCCACTTTGAAACAGAAAACATGTCTTCTGCATTTCTGAGGTATTCTTGCCATTACTTTTCCTGAGTTAAGGATACATTCCTTTTCTTTGGTCTGTTCAGTGTCACAGATAGAGTTTTCATGTAAATAAGCAAGTAAAATAACATGAAACCACACATGTATATGCCGCTGTTTGTTACAACAAAATATAGAACCACACAGAATTAACAAATGGAAATGTAATTTTGTTAGTAAACAGAATACTGTACAGACAAGTCATTCTTATGACTCAAATCTCATTAATGGTGTCTGGCCATTATTTGTACTGATGTGTCCCTGAATTAATAATGGTTTTTTAGCTTAATAAAATAAATGATCTAGCTCTGCTCATTTAGTCAACAAAGTACTTGACCAGTTTCTCTGTACTCTGTTTTATTTAAACATGGCTGAGCTCATTGATGGATCTGATACCATTAGAATGTCCCAGCTTTGATCTGTGTGCTGTTTAGCAACCAGAAGGAGTTGCTATTTTCAGCTTTCCTTCTTCTGTGTCACTTTCTTTTAAGGCTGAAATGTAGGCATCACACTTAAATGGTGAGTCCATCTGATATTTGGGAGAAGCATTTTGTCTTCTCCCACATTAAACATTTCCTTTGCTGCCTTGATGTTAGACTAGGAGACTGCCATCCTTTAGTGTTGCTCTTATTCCCACACTGATATGTTGCATTATCTTCTCTCAGTTTCTAACAGCATTGCTCATCCCTGCCACTGTCCTCCAAGTTTATCTGTTTCCTGCTGTTTTATTGCTTTTCTGCATGTCCAGTACAACTTGTAATCAACTATTTTTGATTTCTCAAGCTGAAGATTCCCTGTTCAAGGTTAGTATTTTTAATGCGTTTCATTTTCAAGAAATTAAATACTATTTAAAAGAGTAGTTTTGTCTAAATTGTCAATATTCTTACTGATTGTTTAACTACAGGGTGGTCCAGATCCAATTATGCAACTGTTCAACTGACAACTGTCTCCCCGCCATTTTGGAATGCAGGGCAGGTGCTGCCATCTATCTGTAACAAAAAGTGAAATCTCTATGTGCAGGGCAGGTGCTGTGAATTCTCTATGTAATAAACTTAATAAGCTATTGCGTAATAAAAATTGCATAATTAGATCTGGACCACTCTATAGTGAATTTAATAGCTGTTACATCAGCCAGGTAAATGTACAATACAGACCTAAATATTACTGTTTAGTGCAATTAGTTTTTTAAAGCTTTATAATTTAGTTTTCATATAGTAGTTAAAGGAATATTCCATCCAAAAATGATGTTTTTTATTCTGTCACTACCCTGTGCTGGCTATAGTGGTGGTAGAGAAAAATGTTTAATCTCATGTGTTTATGGAGAACAGAAATAACAAAGTGCCTGATGCAATAGACTTCCACAGGGACCAATGCTGAGCAAACAGAAAACAATAACAAAATATACATGGAAAACTTTACTAGTTTAGCATGATATGTCAGATATCCAATTGCATGCTGAAAACATTGATAAAATCTTGTTAATTAACAACATCCATTTCTATAGCACATTTTCATACAAAGGATGTAGCTCAAATAAGTCACTTCCGGTAAATGTTTTTGTTACTGGCTGATTCAGCTTTTAAATTAAAGATCTGCCTCTCCACTAGTTCACTCTGAATATTTTTTGCCTCCTAACTTGAATGGTATAATTAATTTAGGCTTATTCCTTTTAAAGAACTGGTATAATGTATCTGTCAAATAGTTTAAATGAATTTGTTAATTAAGTGGTTTGATTGAAGAAAGGATACTCCAGTGTTCAAGGGCTTTGGTTGGGCCACCCTGCTGTTATCAACCCAGCAGGATGCTAGGGCAACTTTGTAAAATTAACAATGGAAAAATATTCAGCATGTTTAAGTTCATAGGTAATTAAATCAAATAAGCAAATTCAAAGTTTAAAGACAGGATGAAAACTCAAAACCCTTAGAGATGGGCACTCTCCACATCTGGCACAGCTACTGCAATGCTAGGAAACATCAACATCTTTTTTAATTGTATGATTAAAATGCAAAAGAAAATATATTTAACACCATACTTTAATAATGATTCATGAATCAATTGTTGCATCCTTCTTATTTGGATATGGGCTAGTTGTGAGTGATCATAGCCGATCCTAGAAGCAAGGAGGTCAGCAACCAAGTCTTGAGTGTCAGACCAGTGCACGGCATGCTCTTTTACACACCCACATTAATTTACATCAGGCTAATGCAGAGTAACTGATCACTCTTATCTGCATATTTTAGAAGAAAACTTATTCAAACACGGGCACTCTCAGCCCTGATATTTAATACAGTATGCCAGACTTTCAACCAGAATGCTGGAGCTGTGAGATAGAAAGCAATAATTAGTGAATGATTGTGCCATCTAGGTTTAATGATGAGGAATCATTTTAAAAAAATGTAAAGGATCTTATAGTTGAAATCTGTGCACTAAATTAAAAAGACAACAAACAAATTTGTTCTACAGATACTACATGTCAGAAAGTGAAGTACGTTGCAAATAGGACAACAGAGATCATAGGTCATGAGTCACTTTGCGGTACAGTGTTTACAAAAGCTGCCCAAGATATAGCTCCAAGATCTAGGATTCATATCATGGCCTGTGTGGAGCGCTTTTGCTTCCTACTAAATCCCAAAGGTGGAGTGGCGTTACATTCAAAGTTGGTTAGTCTTTTGTTCAGTGCTATTGGGATAGGTGGATGCTTCTTCTGACACTGTACTGTACTAGAGAAAGTACATTGAAAAGTCAGTACTGAAGATTATTCAAAGAAGTACAAAACCTAAAATAAGTCACATGTGGAATGCAAACCAGGAACAGGATAAAGAATGTCATGGTTTTATACAAATGACTATTTAACTAAAAAAGCCCATATTGGTGTATTTGTTGCAACAGTATCAACTATGTGCATAGTGAAGAAAGCTGAAGGACTGTTGATATCATTAGATAGTTCAGTAAGCATTAAGGTATAAGAATGAAGCCCAGATTCACCCTCAGTGCCCACTGTAGTTCATCTTCACATAGAACTGTCCTGTGGGTTTGGTACAGTTCACACACACACAGTGATCTAAAATCTATAGGGATCTGTCATTACTACATCATAACAAGCTCACACACTGAATACTACTACAATCTTCCCCGGCATACATCTGTTATCCTCTAAAAAAGGTATCCTCATTTCTGAAAACACTATTACCAAAATTTGAGTTTGTGCCTTGTACACTCTGAGACTCATATCCCACTTGGAATAAACTAACTCCTCATCCTCTCATCCCTACAGGAGATAAGATGCACAAGTGACTTTACTGGATGACCAAAAAAACTTGTACTCTATAGCCAAGGCAGATAGCATTGATGTTATTTGCACCATTACAGCATTACAAGGAGCTGTCATGTCAAGTACTGTTACCCTCTCCTCCATTTAAATTTAACATCATATGCAAAGATTATGCCTGTGCTTCTTATAGCACTGCAGGAAAAATTGAAGTTCTCCTTAGTGCTCACTGCTACTCATCTAAAAACTTTGGACCTAAGTGTTGAAATATGTCCGCACAACCCTTAAACAGATCTTCATTGGACTGAACACAAAAGTGACCTCATTACCTGAACTAAGCTTAGGTGGCAGGAGCAAGCTGAGGTAGTGTAATCAGTACACTATAAGAGGAGTTTAGATGAGACCTTGGCTATCAGATATCGGAACTGGGTAGGCTGCATTGGTTGTAGGTTGTGTAATCTGTATTATACCATCCTAACCTTGATTATTCACCTTTTGATTATTTTGAGGATAAAAAATAACACACATAACATTCTCAAACTGGAGGGCGGCTGGAGCTCACCGGGGAAGTAGGGGCTCATGATACAAATCAACTCCGAACTGATGCAGATCTATGCAGTGCACACTCATGCACACCTTGACAATCTAGAGCTTAGGCATGTGGAAGGAAAAGCAGAGTTCTGAGAGAAAAACTCACTCAGATGTAGGAAGGAGGAAACTATACAGAGACAATGGTCTGGTGTGGGATTCAAGCCCAGAATTCTGGATTGTGTGAGATTGTCATGCTAATCATGGAGGCAAAGTGATGGCACATTTTGTAAAAAATATTTAATTTCTGATGAGCACAGACAACGACAGATTAATGAGTATGTTATGAATCATGCTTTTCACTTAAATCCGAACTTTTAACAATCTTGCCTAAAATTTAAAAAAAAACTGAATACAAAGTTGTATTCAGCAGAGGAAGAAGTAAGTGAAAAGTATGATTAAGCAAGGGGCACAAATATTGCTTATGTTTGCTGCTATCTCCAAATAACAAAGAATTATTTCTCAGTGACATTAAAAATTCATCTGAGATGTGTAGATGTATTATTTCTTTTAAGATATGCTCTGTGGGTGACTCTTTTAGTGTCTGCATCTCAAGATTTCATTACCCTAAAGTGTGATTTGATTGCTTTGCTGGACCTTTGACACTAGATACTTATCATGTCCAGCTGACAGGAAGGTTTAAAAATTACTTTTTATTTGAAAAAGAAACTGGTGGCTCATCTTAGGAAGCCCTTATTTATGCCTGTGCATACTAAAGACCTACTGTTTGCTTCTTCTGTGTTGCATCTATTGCTTTTTTTGAATCTTTTGCTTTTTTATTTTGAGTTTCTCTGGAACACTCCAGAGAAACTGATAAGGCCACTGGGGAAATTCAGCCTACACTAAACAACAAACAATACTATATTCCTTCAAGCCATGTACAATTTACCTTCTCTAATGTACTGTTGGCTCCTATTTGCTTCAAACAACGATATGTGTAAATGAAAGCAGCTGCGAATCACAAGAAAGAAAGAATTCCACTGAATCTTGAAATGTGAAAGATTTATCGATTACTTTGGTTTTATTTAGGCAAATTGAACAGTAGTATGGCTTTTTACCCCGTATTTATCATTCTGAACCTTGAATTTTTGTCCTTAATAATCAGAACGTTATATGGGTTCAGTTTTTTACTTGGTTTTGAGTTAATTTTTTTGTTAGGGTGGAATAAGATAATTATTTTATCATTATTGTTTAATATAGTCTAGTCAACTTATTTACTATTTGGCAAAATATAAAATAGTGTTTATCCACACAGTTGGTTATAGATACAGGGAGTACGTTAGCTAGTCGTGTTTGAAAGTAACACTTTGGCGAACTGCAAATGGCAACTCAATAATAATTTAATATAACATAATTTGAAAATGTTAAGTGAACAGCAAAATTAAAATTTCTCTTGGGTTAAATAGAATGCTGCCACAACAATAGATAAGAAAATGACACAATATCTTACTCTCCTTAAAATATTTTTGTTGTTATACACTGCACTGTTTTACACTGCCAGATGAAGTTCAGTTGTTGTCCTGGCAAACATCCTAATAATGCTGCTGTTTCAAGGCTTTATATATGCAAGACATCCTGAAGAAGAAATCACTACTCACTGTATTCTGGGATGACAGCATAATCCCCTCTCAACAAATCAGTCAAAACAGGAGTTATTTTCTTGGCCCTTGCGATGCCCTGTGCAATGGCACTATTGCACAGTTTCAGACTCCAGGTACCTGGAACCATAACCGAACAACCAGGAGATGGGAGAATTGAGACTCAGACAAATGATGACTGTTAAAAAAATGAAAAGAACAGAATTATGGTTTATTACAGATGTGCCAATAACTATTTACAATTATGTATTGAGTATATATATATATATATATATATATATATATATATATATATATATATATATATATATACATATATATATATATATATATATATATATATATATATATATATATATATATATGCATATGTACATAGTTCAATAGAAGAACATTAACAAAAACAAGAAAAATAATTGCAGGTGCTATATACAATAATTACAGTGACTCCAAAGCAAAAATGCTATGTGAAAAATCCAATAAATAAATAACCATAAAACCTTTTCTTCCTGTTTAGTTCACGAAGTACTGACAGAAAAATGAACAAAAACAAAAAATGAAAAGTTATTCACAAGGACAATGAGTAAAAAATGAGCACCCACAACCACTGATTTCATCTACACAACAATATATGCATATTGAAAGTAACTGTCCTTATTATCATATAAACATTTAAGCACTCTTCTCCCTGCTCCATCAACTCTGCAGAAAAGAAGCTCTTTCCAGCCTTAAGACCTGTCAAGAGATGACCCCTGGCAGTCTGCAATTTAGACTTATACTGCTAGCCCTCTTGTTTAGCTAATCCTCACGTCTTCCAGGATTCCCCAATAGCAAGTGAAGTTAAGTCATGCACCTTAAATCCCTCTTATCAGGTGTAGTTTCCCTATTTGAAATGTGTGCAATCACAACCTAGCTGCTCGCTTATCTTGCAGATAAGTTACATGGTAAACTTTCATACTCTTTCACTCCATCCTTTCTTTCTCTTTCTCCACACATGGACACATGCTCTGCCATCTGGATGATTTAAACAAGAAAGCCCTTAACTTGTAGGCATCCAACTTTGTGGAATGACTTACCAAGAGACACCAAACGTCAGTGTAACTTTGCCCTGCCACAAACTTTCCCTCCCTACAGCACTAAAACAACAACAGGTAAGTAGCTTTTGTCTGTATGACTATTCATACATTAATCAGTCAGTTATTTTCTAACCTGCTTAGTCCTAAACAGGGTTGCAATGGCCTATCCCAGCTAGAATAGAGCACAAATCCTGGACATGGCGCCAGTCCATCGTAGAGCAAATACACACATGTACCCACACACACCAAGCACAAGCTAGTGCCAATTTAGTATTGGCAATTCAACAACAACATTTATTTATATAGTTTATATAGTTTATATATTTAATACGTTTTCATACAAATGATGTAGCTCAAAGTCCTTTACAAGATTAAGAAAGAAAAAAAATATAAAAATAAAATCAGGCAATACTAAGTAACAAAGAATAAATTAAGGTCCAATGTCCAAAGAGGACAGAAAAAAAAAAAAAAATCTCCAGAGGGCTGGAGAAAAAAATAATCTGCAGGGGTTCCGAGGCCACAAGACCACCCAGCTCCCACTGAGCATTCTACCTAACATAATTGATCTCAATCAGTCCTCATGGTTTTAAGGCTTCATATGGAAGAATTAGACGATGACGGTCATGTGGACTTCTGGCCTTCAATCCGTCAATGTAGGGTCTGCACGGTGATTTGATCAGGTGTTGGTGGCGCAGATCGCCACCACAGAAAACCAGAAAAAGAACAGCAGAGAAAGTAGGGATTAGTACAGATTTCGGAGCCATGAAAAAATATGATAATTAAATACATATACAGAATATCAGGTTTACACTATCCACCTAACCTTCATATCTTGACAGTGGGAGGAAACCACAGCACCCACAGGTAACCTACACGGACACAGGGAAAACATGCAAAAACCCGGGACACAAACCCAGGTCTCCTTACTCTGAGGCAGCAGTGCTATCACTGCACCACTGTGCTCCCCTCATACATTTACGATAAACCATAAATAATTCTATCACAACTTTACTTTTATAATGAACCAGGTCTTGGCTTATCACAATCATCCAAGCAATCGTATGAACAATGATGTGTATTAATGTCTCAGTGAAAGTCTACGTAGCCATGATAGCTGCAAAACAAGTTGCATCTGCAAATGTGTCTTTCTCACAGCAGAGATATTGCCTTATTCACTCTCCCTATATAATAATTCTGTTTGACGTTGACCTGATTTTTCATATTTTTATCTTTTATGGTTGTTTCCTTTTCATGAAAATTCTCCATTGGTACTAGATTATGCAATAGACTTGCAATACATCAGATAATTCATGTCGATTCAAAAGAGTATAACATACACTAAATTAAATTACCATCTGTTTCTATTTAAAGATTTTAGCTGATTTTGACACACAGGTTTGGAGATGGTGGCACTAGCCAAAAAACAGAAGGCAGAGCTGGAGGTGGCAGAGCTAAAGATGCTAAGATTTGCATTGGGTGTGACAAGGATGGATAAGACTAGCAACAAGTACATTAGAGGGTCAGCTCAGGTTGGACAGTTGGGAGATAAAGTCAGAGAGGCAAGATTGCGTTGGTTTGGACATGTGCAGAGGAGAGATGCTGGGTATATTAGGAGAAGGATGCTAAAGATAGAGCTGGCAGGTAAGAGGAAAAGAGGAAGGCCTAAGAGGAGGTTTATGGATGTGGTGAGAGGGGACATGAAGGTGATGGGTGTAACAGAACAAGATGCAGAGGACAGGAAGATATGGAAGAAGATGATCCGCTGTGGCAACCCCAAACAGGAGCAGTCAAAAGAAGAAGAAGAAGAAGCTGATTTTGATATATTCATCCATTTTTACTATTTCAAGACATGCATCAGAGTCAGCTTCCTCTATTGCAATGGATTAATCTGCTTAGGCAGGTATTGTGGTGTCGAGGTTAAGGCTCTAGAGTTCAAACGCTGAGATTGTGGGTTCAAATCATACTACTGACACTGTGTGACCATGACCAAGTCACTTAACCTGCCTATGCTCCTATTAGAAGAAAAAAAATGTAATCAACTGTATCTCAACTTTTTTAAGTCACTTAGATAAAGTCTTCACCCAAAAAAGTAAATAATAATAATTATAACAATAATAATAATCATAATAATACTGTGGTTGAAGTGTGACAGGACTCTCTCTCTTGATCGTGACATGGATGATAGTGAAAGGTCATGTAATTCACTGAATGAATGGATACATTAGAGGTGCGGTGGACGGCTGGGCCACCCCTTCGATGTATGTTCTGGGGGAGTAACCATGCGCTGCACAATACCTTCCCCGGGATGCTTGGTGGGAGCCTCCCGGGCTGACAGTGGTGCCTCAGCTTCCTGCAGGGCTCCATGGGAGATGGAGTTCTCCACAGCCCTGTTGGGATCTGGGGTGGCTGCCAGGGAGCGCTGCATGAGCTCCTGAGCCCAATTGGATGAATTTTCAGCCCCACCCGGGAGTGCAACTGGAAACAGGTGATCAAGCACCTGGAGCACTTCCGGGTGGGCCATAAAAGGAGCCAGCAACCATCACTCAATGGCCAGAGTTGGGAGGAGGAGGACAAAGCTTGTGGAGGAGTGATGGTAGAAGAGAGGAGTGTGGTGCTATACCTTGTGTGTTTTAAGTTTGTGCTTGGGACTGTGTTGTGGCTGGGGGGACACGGGGAAGACGTGCCCTCCAGCTGAAGAAAATAAACAGATTATTTATTTTTATATGTGTCTCCCGTGTCCAATCTGTGTCGGGCGCTTATATAGTGCCTTGTTACAGGGGATAGCACTTGTATTTCTAGAGATCTGTAAATAATTAAAAAAAAATATTTAGGGCTATTAATGCTCCTGAATAAATGAAATACCTTGCATAAACAATAATTACTGACTTGAGGCACTACAGTTACCTTATAGCTTCACGTCACTGGTTTTGAATCCCAGCCTGGACACTACCTTCCTTTGTATGTTGTACTTTAATCTGTGTACCCCGATTTTCCTTAAATACCCTACATCTTGCCATGGACATGTTAAGTTGGTTGGCTGACTGTACTGTCTCTAAAAGTGGTAAACATCAACAACAGCATTTTAATGCTAATGATGTAGCTTAAAGTGGTTTAGAACATGTCAAAAAAGTAGTTACATGGAAAGAAAAACAAATTAAATTTAGAAAAGAAGTTTTTAATATATTTGTAATTTAGACATTTCTGTAAAACATTTTGGCTTAGTAAGTATATTTCATCAGGTCATTTTTGTTTTGGAACTATACATAATTTGTGCAACACTAATTTTTCCCCCCAATCATCCTACATTCTTTAAGTTAAATTGTTTCAGTTCAATTTTTTCCATTAAGTGCAGGTCTCATTAACATGTTGAGGACACCCACTGCATTCATAAAAATTATATACATAATTAGGTTCCTAAATTTTACCCAGGTTTCAGAGGAAATAAACCTCTAGGGTCCTTAATCATTAAACAAAGACAAGCCACAATCTGTCTGACAAAGACCAACATGCTGTTTAGCTTCTCCCTGGGGATCCTACAATGTACTGTAGTGTTGGTTAATGTTTTTGATTTTGATGGAATGTGACAAAAGTCTGATGCTGAGACTGTCACTTGTGATGCTAATGTGTTCTATCAACACTGAGTTCTTGTTCTATTAACAGTCGGGATAACGTGATCAAAGAAGCAGTGGTGAGAATGAACATAGGAAAGACTGAATCACAATGATTGCCACAATTATGAAAATGTAATATATGAATAGTCCCAATAAGAGTTCTAAAAAGGGCATGCTTTGTTCACATACATAAATAGAGTATATGCAAACGTACATTCTGAAACTTACTTCATGTGAATCAGGGCTGAGGTTGGCTACAGAACCTCAAGGTGGGTAATATCCTTAGACACATCACAGGACTCATGCACCTATTAGGCGCAATTCAGAGTCACTAATTAATGTAACCTTATTTCACAGGGGATATAGGGTGGGAATTCACACAATGCACACAAGTGAGAACATGCAGACTCTAAATGGACAATAAGTGGACATTGGACTCAAACCCAGGATACAGCACCACATTATGCTTAAATGATATTCTTGATTTTAACACATTAGGTTAGTACAGACTTTTACAGCAACTGTCCACACCTAATCTACTATGAGAGGGGTCAAAGGTATACAAAATAGTCACTTTCACTAAATAAACACACAAGGGGGAAGTGTAATGATATGATATTAATGTGAACCTGAATATGTATATATATATATATTCTTTGCATTTATATAGCACTTTTCTCACTACTCAAAGCACTCAGCAATTGCAGGTTAAGGGCCTTGCTCAAGGGCCCAACAGAGCAGAGTCTCCTTTGGCATTTACTGGATTCGAACTGGCAACCTTCTGATTGCCAGTGCAGATCCCTAGCCTTAGAGCCACCACTCTGCCTCCAAATCCTTATTTTTTAACATATGCGAGCCCCAATTAGGATTTGGGCACACGTTCGCACACCTTACCGCTGTAGCAAGGACAACTGCTTTTACGCTTTGAAAGCTGTTAGTGATGTATAAATTAATGTACATATACAATAACTGATAGTAGCAGTTAAAAGAAAAATCAGGAAGGTCTACATCTACCTCCAAAACATCTGTTAATCAAATTATGTAGGTGAAAACTGGAGATTTAAACACTGAACTGATTTGAATCATAAAACAAAGAAAATGAAAGATTTGTTGTTTTTAAGCCTAACTGGGGACAAACAACTGGACGTTTTCCACAATTTTGTCATTGAAGAGAGGGACAAAATTAAGATTCAAACCTGCTGACCCCAAAGTCTGAGGTGTACTGCATACCAAAAAAAGTGACTTAAGAAATGCCCATCTAAAAATAGAGACCTGACAAATTCTTTAATCAAAGAATGAACTGTATGTTGAATACCTGAAAACATTTTGAGAGAGAACCTGTTAAGAGAATAATGTCTAGATTTTGAGAAAGGTTTAGTTCTGGGCAGGGCTGATGAAACAGTAAAATCACAAGCTGGAGAGCTGATAAATGAAAACTGTTTGGCTGATGGGAAAACTGTATGGAAGGTGTTCTAAGAAGCACAATACACAAAATGTGTCCAAAGAGAATAAAGTAAAATCGAAGAATTCTTTGTGGATGCACTGCCAGAGAACTGAGACAAAAACTGAGACAGACAAAACTGAGACTGGGATATTCCTGTGTAGGTGAACAACATAACAACATAGATAGATAGATAGATAAGTGTCTTATTTAAACTTGACACTGGAGCACAAATGAAAATTATTTCAGATGATGCATTTTATGCTTTAAAGCCAAGAACAAAAGTGTATGATATAAATGTGAAAATAACAGACACTGATATCCCAGTAAAAGGAAAATGAGTGGCAAACATGACCTATAAGGGCAGAGTGTGGATGTTAATTTGTATTGTAGTGCCAAGGGATGCACAAGCAGTATTGGGTTTAGCTGTCTCTGAGAGACTAAATTCAGTGAAGAGAATTTTGGTCCTTGAAAGTGAGAACAGTGAATATGATGATCTGATAAAGAGTACAATGATTTGTTTGAAGGATCTGGATATCTCCCAGTAGAGCACAATATAAAGACAGACAAATCTATACCTCTCGTAATCTATTCATGTGGAAAAGTCCCATTTTCTCTGATAGAAACTTTAAAAGCAGAGCATGACGAAATAGAACACCTAGCAGTAATTAAAAGAATAAATGAAAAAAAAAAAATGCGTTAATTCGATGGTAGTCATAGACAAGAAAAATGGAAATTTAAACATTTCACTGGATCCAAGGGATATGAATTTAAAATGATTACATTTGAAGAAATAATGTCTCAATTTCCAAATGCCAAGTACTTTAGTAAATCAGACGCATCCTCAGGATTTTGTCTGCAAAAACTGGACAATGTCGGTACAAATTTGTGCAAATTTTTAACACCCTTCTGCACTCGAGGTATAGATAGATAGATAGATAGATAGATAGATAGATAGATAGATAGATAGATAGATAGATAGATAGATACTTTATTAATCCCAGGGGGAAATTCACATACTCCAGCAGCAAAAAATATTAAATTAAAGAGTAATAAAAAATGCAGGTAAAAAACAGACAATAACTTGAATAATGTTCAACGTTTACCCCCTCTGGTGGAATTGAAGAGTCGCATAGTTTGGGGGAGGAATGATCTTCTCAGTCTGTCAGTGGAGCAGGACAGTGACAGCAGTCTGTCGTTGAAACTGCTCCTCTGTCTGGAGATGCCACTGTTTAATGGATGTAGTGGATTCTCCATAATTGATAGGAGCCTGCTGAGTGCCCGTTGCTCTGCTACAGATGTCAAACCGTCCATCTCTATGCCAACAATAGAGCCTGCCTTCCTCACCAGTTTGTCCAGGCGTGAGGCATCCTTCTTCTTAATGCTGCCTCCCCAGCACACCACTGCGTAGAAGAGGGTGCTCGCCACAACTGTCTGATAGAACATCTGCAGCATCTTACTGCAGATGTTGAAGGATGCCAGTCTTCTAAGGAAGTACAGGCGGCTCTGTCCTTTCTTGCACAGAGAATCAGTATTGGCAGTCCAGTCCAATTTATCGTCCAGCTGCACTCCCAGGTATTTATAGGTCTGCACCCTCTGCACACAGTCACCTCTGATGATCACGGGGTCCATGAGGGGCCTGGGTCTCCTAAAATCCACCACCAGTTCCTTGGTTTTGCTGGTGTTCAGTTGTAGGTGGTTTAAGTTGCACCATTTAACAAAGTCCTTGATGAGGTTTCTATACTCCTCCTCCTGCCCACTCCTGATGCAGCCCACGATAGCAGTGTCGTCAGCAAACTTTTGCACGTGGCAGGACTCCGAGTTATATTGGAAGTCCGATGTATATAGGCTGAACAGGACCGGAGAAAGTACAGTCCCCTGCGGCGCTCCTGTGTTGCTGACCACAATGTCAGATCTGCAATTCCCGAGACGCACATACTGAGGTCTGTTTGTAAGATAGTCCACGATCCATGCCACCAGGTATGAATCTACTCCCATCTCTGTCAGCTTGTCCCTAAGGAGCAGAGGTTGGATGGTGTTGAAGGCGCTAGAGAAGTCTAGAAACATAATTCTTACAGCGCCACTGCCTCTGTCCAAGTGGGAGAGGGATCGATGTAGCATATAGATGATGGCATCTTCCGCTCCCACCTTCTCCTGGTATGCGAACTGCAGAGGGTCAAGGGCGTGTTGGACCTGTGGCCTCAGGTGGTGAAGCAGCAGCCGTTCCATGGTCTTCATCACGTGTGATGTTAGAGCAACAGGCCGGAAGTCATTCAGCTCACCAGGACGTGATACCTTTGGGACTGGGGTGATGCAAGATGTTTTCCAAAGCCTCGGGACTTTCCCCTGTTCCAGGCTCAGGTTGAAGATGCGCTGTAGAGGACCCCCCAGCTCTGATGCACAGACCTTCAGCAGTCGTGGCGATACTCCATCTGGACCTGCTGCTTTGCTGGCACGAAGTTTCCTCAGCTCTCTGCTCACTTGCGCTGCTGTAATTGTGGGTGGGGATGTCTCTCCTATGTTGGTATCAGCAGAAGGATGTGTAGAGAGTGCAGTACTCCGAGGTGAGAGAGTATACCACAAAACTATGCTATATGTATGATCTATGAGCGTATTGAAGGTGTGTTTATACATTGAGGGGCAATATTTTTATTTGGGGAGCTATAAAAGAAGAGCATGATAAGTGACTCAGAAATGATCTTGAAGCAAAATTCAAAGTCAGATTAACGTACAACGGGTGACAGCTCTAACACTTGTACATGATACAATTAGCAGTAAAAGTTTCTGGCCTCACCCAATGAAAATGTCAGCTATTGAAAATATGCAACAAGTGTGTACAAATGTTTATGGGAATGATTAATTATATGGAAAAATTCATACCTAATCTCTTTCACCAAGAAGACTAACTGAAACGAAAAAATGCATGGGAATGGAATCATTAGCAAGAGATGGCTTGGAATCGTTTAAAGAAAGAACTTACATAAGAATCAGTATTGAAATGTTATGATTCAGCTGATGCCAGGCTTAGGATGTATTTTATTTCGGAACCATGACAATAACTGGTCACCAGAGGCATATACATCTTGCTCTATGACAGGAACAGTAACCAGGGACCTCATGTATAAACGGTGCGTACGCACAGAAATGTTGCGTACTCCCATTTCCACGCTCAAATCGCGATGTATAAAACCTAAACTTGGCGTAAAGCCATGCACATTTCCACGGTAACTCATACCTTGGCGTACGCAATTTCTCCGCTCGGTTTTGCAGACTGGCGGCACCCAGCGTCAAAGCAGTGCTACTGCTACTATGTGGTCACACTTTCTTTCTTAGCTCCACATTCCTGACGTGGCTTTATATATACACTGAAATTAACTGCATATTGTTTATTAGTGTAATGCATCTGATTGTAATTAACCTGTAGCAATATAATGGTCTAGGGAATAGCCATAGTATTCCAAATACCATAACTGCTTTAGCATTGTTACGCTCACTGCATCTTGTTCTTCTTTTTGCTGCTCCAGTTAAGGGTTGCCACTGCGGATCATCTTTTTCCATATTACTCTCACTGCACCACTCGGAGTATTTATATCACTGTATCTGAGTATGATTCACAGCAGCAGCTGATCGGAAAGAGAATTATCGGTATACAGTTTCAAGTACACACTACCTCAACCACGGCAAAAAGCGTCAAAGCCTTTCCTGTGCGGACCTCGCGTTTCAGAAACAGTTTCATCCCAAGAACTATAAACGCACTTAATCAGTCCATCAAGTGCTCCTTGTAGAACTGTTTGTACTTATAAGTACAATCACCTCACTGTAAACTTACACTACAGTTATAATATTGCACAACCTGCACTACTGTATAAAGTGCGTATGATGACAATATCATTTTTAAGATGAAATGCAGCAAAATATGTTGCTTATAGTATACAGATAAAACTTTAACTTCATTTAAATAATCTGTATTGTTAATAATTAAACATGTGAGGACACGGTGCCGCAGCGTATAGCTAGTTCACGGATAGCTCCTGCCTTGCGCTGTATTCTTGCTGGTGCTGACGCGACACTGGAAGGATAGACGAATAGAATAATTAAACATGTACTACGAAGATATTTCAATGTTCCTTAAAAGTTTTGAAGAGTCGGCGTTCTAAGCTTACAAATGGCTTAACGTCTATTACAGAGCTGATTGTGTGGCGATTGGGTTTTTTGGAGAAAGAAAAGTAAGGACAGGAATTGGAGGTTAGTACGTTTGAAAGAGACAGTACTTGTGTAATAAATTATTTCATCGAAGGTCGCACATGGCGCAGCAAGCCTCTTGCGTGAGATATGAACAATCACTGCGCCACCGTGTTCCCATGTTTAATAACATGCTTTCATTCCTATCATCATGAAAATGATATCACGTATACATCTCAGTATTTTAATTATTCAGAGAGCTGTAATATCTCGAATGTAATGGATTCTGTGTCCTGTCGGAGAAACAGAAAGAACGGAAGCACGTAGTGATTCACACACATAGAGCACATAGAAGATCAAACACAGAACAAAGCATTTAACATGCTACTTGAGAAACTAGTAAAATAAACGATTTTAAGATGAAGTTTATGACGTTCTACTTTAATGGCAAAATACACTACGTGATTAAAGTGGAAATTTCGAGATTAAAGTGGAAATTTCGTGCTTTTTTCCCACTGTGTGCCTATTTTTTTGTCTGTACCCTAATAGCTTTCATATGACACTCAGACAGTGGGCTACGACTTGCCTTTTCATGGCGACTTTGATATGTGATTTCTTTTTTATTTCAGGCACTGTGCGACTTTGTGAACTCGATCTTTCGAGTTTCTCCAACACTCTGTCACTCGATCAACTTTCTTTTGTTGATTATACCACTGTTTATACCAACAAATAGTACGTTTTTCCTTTGCCTCCACTTGGTATTCGCTGAAATTCTTATATTTTCCCCTGTGCTTTTCCCATTGTCTTTTCTCAGAAGGCTATTTATATCGATTTGCATATTCAAAGAGGCATAATTCTGGGAGGAGTTGGAGCGGGACAGAAGGCGCGTGCACGTGCGTTACTTTTCACGCTGATCGGGATTTATGTAGTGGAAGAACGTGAAAGTTTGTGTGCGCACAGATTCCTACATCTGGATTTTTCTGTGCTTACGCACAATCCCGCTTTTGTGCTTACGCCATGTTATAGTGTGAATTCTACGCACGCCGTTATACATGAGGCCCCAGGTATGTCCAAATTGATAAAAGAGCAGATGAAGATTTTGTTTGATGTATTAGGTTTCATAAGTTTGTTTCAGTACAACTTGTCATAGAAGAAACTGATATAAGCCATTGCCATTTCTGTTTGTAAAACCACTCAATGATTGTACTTTATGATTTCAAACAATGATGCTAAAACTGCAATGCTATGTACTGAATGTAGTGTATACATATTAGAACATTAGAAAAATGTACACAAGAACAGGCCAATCGGATAAATCAATATTACAAGTAATAACCATTTAATTCCTTCAAAATAACATCAAGTCTACATCTGAAGGTCCCTAAAGACCTACTGTCTACCACACTACTGGTAGCTTATTCCATGTGTCTGTGTAAAGAAAAACTTCATAATATTTGTGCAAAATTTATCCTTAACAACTCTCCAAATGTGTCCCCATGTTCCTGATGAACTCATTTTAAAGTAACAGTCTCAATCAATTGTACTAATTCCTGTCATAATTCCAAACATTTCAATAATGTCACCTCATAATCTCCTTTTGCTTAAATTGAAAAGTTTCAGGTCTTTTAATTTTTTGTCATAACTCATCCCCTGTAGCCCTGGAATCAGCCTAGTTGCTCTTCTCTTGATTTTTTCAAGTACTGCTATGTCTTTTTTGTAGCCCATAGACCAGAATTGCACATAATATTCTGAGTTATAAAGCTTCAGCAAAAACTCTTTGGACTTGTATTCAACATACAGTATCATGCTATATATAACGTATCATTCTGTTAGCCTTCAGAATGGATTATGAACACTGTCTGGAAGTTTATAGTGAAGAGACCACTACCACTTCTAAATCCTTCTTATAAACAGAACTTTCAGTTTTCAGACCTCCCATTGTCTATTCAAACATAACATTTTTACTTCCTATGTACAATACTCATAAAGAAGAGGCATTGTGAAAAGCTGTGAACTGCCCCTCCCTACACAAAGATCATGAACTGTGCGCATGTGAGCCGTGATCAGTGGACCAATATATAGGGGAACTGTTGAGGATTTGCAGAGCTCCATGATTCAGGAGCTCTGCTGGACAGCCAATTGGATTGCATGTTAGTGTTGCTTGGTTTACTTGAATTGAGTTAGATAATTCCTCCCGCATCCCTACCCTTGACCATAGTCGGGCGTGTCATGTAACATCACTGACGTAAAATGCAAAGCAACAACCTCCTTAGCTTGACTCTGTTTGGGTTTTTGCTATTTCATGAATTGTCAAATTAATGTCATTGACAGTCAACTATTCTGATAATTTTCCATTAATGAACAGACAGTTGACTTTAAGTGAACATCAATAAGGTACACAGAAAAGAAAAAAAATGAAAGAATGAAGAAGCAGCTAGTGTGTTTTAGAAATCAAAATTTGACCAACTTCCAGTAAGCTAGCTAACTTTACATCAATTGCCACTATGCTAAAGCTGGTGATTTACTGGAGTAACAATGGAATAGCATTATGTGTAATAGTTTTGATATTGAGTGTTTAGTAGATATTATCTGAAGTTACACTATCTGACACATGGTTGAGGATTATTTATTACCACCATATACAGTGGTGTGAAAAACTATTTGCCCCCTTCCTGATTTCTTATTCTTTTGCATGTTTGTCACACAAAATGTTTCTGATCATCAAACACATTTAACCATTAGTCAAATATAACACAAGTAAACACAAAATGCAGTTTTTAAATGATGGTTTTTATTATTTAGGGAGAAAAAAAATCCAAACCTACATGGCCCTGTGTGAAAAAGTAATTGCCCCCTTGTTAAAAAATAACCTAACTGTGGTGTATCACACCTGAGTTCAATTTCCGTAGCCACCCCCAGGCCTGATTACTGCCACACCTGTTTCAATCAAGAAATCACTTAAATAGGAGCTGCCTGACACAGAGAAGTAGACCAAAAGCACCTCAAAAGCTAGACATCATGCCAAGATCCAAAGAAATTCAGGAACAAATGAGAACAGAAGTAACTGAGATCTATCAGTCTGGTAAAGGTTATAAAGCCATTTCTAAAGCTTTGGGACTCCAGCGAACCACAGTGAGAGCCATTATCCACAAATGGCAAAAACATGGAACAGTGGTGAACCTTCCCAGGAGTGGCCGGCCGACCAAAATTACCCCAAGAGCGCAGAGACGACTCATCCGAGAGGTCACAAAAGACCCCAGGACAACGTCTAAAGAACTGCAGGCCTCACTTGCCTCAATTAAGGTCAGTGTTCACGACTCCACCATAAGAAAGAGACTGGGCAAAAACGGCCTGCATGGCAGATGTCCAAGACGCAAACCACTGTTAAGCAAAAAGAACATTAGGGCTCATCTCAATTTTGCTAAGAAACATCTCAATGATTGCCACAGACTTTTGGGAAAATACCTTGTGGACTGATGAGACAAAAGTTGAACTTTTTGGAAGGCAAATGTCCCGTTACATCTGGCATAAAAGGAACACAGCATTTCAGAAAAAGAACATCATATCAACAGTAAAATATGGTGCTGGTAGTGTGATGGTCTGGGGTTGTTTTGCTGCTTCAGGACCTGGAAGGCTTGCTGTGATAGATGGAACCATGAATTCTACTGTCTACCAAAAAATCCTGAAGGAGAATGTCCAGCCATCTGTTCGTCAACTCAAGCTGAAGCGATCTTGGGTGCTGCAACAGGACAATGACCCAAAACACACCAGCAAATCCACCTCTGAATGGCTGAAGAAAAACAAAATGAAGACTTTGGAGTGGCCTAGTCAAAGTCCTGACCTGAATCCAATTGAGATGCTATGGCATGACCTTAAAAAGGCGGTTCATGCTAGAAAACCCTCAAATAAAGCTGAATTACAACAATTTTGCAAAGATGAGTGGGCCAAAATTCCTCCAGAGTGCTGTAAAAGACTCATTGCAAGTTATCGCAAACGCTTGATTGCAGTTATTGCTGCTAAGGGTGGCCCAACCAGTTATTAGGTTCAGGGGGCAATTACTTTTTCACACAGGGCCATGTAGGTTTGGATTTTGTTTTCTCCCTAAATAATAAAAACCACCATTTACAAACTGCATTTTGTGTTTACTTGTGTTATATTTGACTAATGGTTAAATGTGTTTGATGATCAGAAACATTTTGTGTGACAAACATGCAAAAGAATAAGAAATCAGGAAGGAGGCAAATAGTTTTTCACACCACTGTAGACTTCAGGACCTACACACAATGTTAAAGGATGCTAACGTTAGTCAACATATGAAGTGCTCTGAGTGTTATTACATTGAGGACAAGTTTGTAAATTTCATCAACACACAGGCTTTCTTGCTTGCTAGTGAGTCATTGGCTGAAAAGAACCACACAAACAACCTTAACATGCAAAAACAGCATCAAGCGCAGATGAACTTCAATTGTTGGTTGCCAGCACTGATTTAGTTAATGCCTTATTGCTATTTGCTGTCATTGTAAGGACAAAATGAAGTTTAGATAAATTAATAAGTGTAGTTGATATATTCACATGTTCATTTTTAAAATATCTAAATAGTCAGTTTCACTTTGACCCTGTATTTACTGCATCAAGTTTATTAACCACATTCAGTAGTAGTATTAGTAGTTTATTTTATTATTATTATTGTTATTATTATTATTGTTATTATTATATTATTATTATTGGTAGTAGTAATAATAATAGCTGTATTTTATATTATTATCAATAGTAGTAGTTGTAGTAGTAGTTTTCCTAAGGGTGGCAATGATCAAAAGGCTCCTCATGATTATTAAGTACCTGAAGAGGTTCAAGAATATGTAGACTTACTGTAATTACAGAGGCATTACCAATGGTAAACACCAGAATGCAGTGAATGCAAGAGACTAAAAAAGATACAAGACTGTAGGAGGTGACAAATGCCATAGTAAATGGTTAGCCTAAAAACAAAGACTAGTATTTGGTTATCTGTGAGTACTAGAACAACAGGGATTAACTGACTCTAAATGATGGCCATATATAAAAGGGTAGTAACATAGTGATTCCAAACAGATTAAGAAAGGAAAAGGCAAAAACTTATGAAGATCATACGACAAATGAAAAATGTAAGAGGAGGACTGCTGAAATAATTCATCGTCTGAGTATAAACCAAGACATTACAAAGTAGTGTGAAAAATTTATTTGGTATCTGCTAAACAAACCAAGTGAGCCACTAAAAACACATCCAGTATCCCAGGGGCCTTCTCAAAAACATTCTTAGTGTAACCTATTAATGCTTCTTATGTCCAGGAATGGGTGGTTTGAGCATAGTAACAGCTGAGAATTTCATGTTGTGTGTGCATTTTCCATTTTCTTGAGACATGAAGATGTTTTAACAGACAACGGTCCACAATTTTCAAATGCAAGTTTTAAAAGCTTTACAGAAAGCTGTGAGCTGATGCATACTACTTCTATTTTTCATTTTCCACAATCCAATGCGAAAAAGCGAGATATTTAAAGAAATAACAAAAGGCTAAACAGACTATTTACTTTGACAGAAGAACACGGCCATCATCAGAACTATGCAAAGGGAACAATCACCTGGACACAGAATAATAATGTCATGAAACAAATGCAACCAAATTCATACCAAATGTAAACAGAAGGTAGTACTGTGGAGAAATAAACAGCATCTCCTAGAGATAACAACAATTAGATATGATAACAATAATAATCTGCATACTTTGTTGAAGAAAAACAAGTCAGTGACAGCAAATACCACTTAGAAAATGTTCTCATCACATGAAATATCCTTAAGGACTGTTTGAGTCATGTCAAAACAAAAACTGAGGGTATGATATATAAAGATTCTTGGAATACTGCACCTAGTTTGAAATAGTGACAGTTGCAATAATGTAAAATATACACATTCTAATTTAAATGTAAGAGAATCATTTGAGTTTGTAAACGAAGGAAGATGTAATGAGACAAAAATATTGTTGATGTTGATCTTTGAACCTAAAAACTGTTAATGAAGTCTAAGTTAATACACAGTACATAAACAGGAACCAGTAGTAGCAGTTACATGGCTTGTGTAAGATGGTTCAAATAAAATGTTACTGTTTTCCAAATAATGTATTTGAACACACAATATTAATACAGGAGGGATACACAAAAGGCGAAAGAGAGAAATATAAAGTAAAACAAAAACTGAAATAACATTATCTTGCTGCACTATCCTTTAATTATGGGACCATGGGCTTGTCATGCTACAGATTCCTATTTGGCTTCTTATCACTCTCCAAATGTCATTATGTCTACTTACTTGGAATCATCTTTTTCTACATAAATCAGAAGGTGTTCTGTCCTCCTGCAGCCCACCCCATTGTAGTTTTTCCCTACTTGCCAAACAGGGAGTTAGGAAAACTTTGTATCTGATGAATTTCCCACATACTGTCCTAAAAGAACATAACATATGTTCACTCAGGCTACATTTCAGTCTCTCCTGCATTGGTGTGACAGCCCTTGGCCTTTATGGATACTATGCATAGCTGCCTTCCAACACTACCAAGTGCAAGATCTCTAGTACTGTCACTATGTCTTTTTCTCCCTCTGTTTTGGTGGTCTACTGCAGGGTTGCCCCAGGCCCCGTGATATTCTGGTGGTGCTTCATGCCCTTAACACCTCTTGTTAGCTCTACACAAATTGAAGAAGGTAAGGTAATGTAAGTTAATGAGACACACAGTCATATACTGTATACTATACATTTATATTGAAAGAGTTTGATAAGAAACTCAAGTGAACAACTGTAGGCAGTTGGAGCTAAACTGTTAATTAATTTTGGTTGGGTTCTGTCTGAATCTGTTCCATCAAAATATCAGTCAGACAATTTTGTTAGTATGCAAGCCAAAAAGAGGATTTGGCAGTTATCCTTGACTGGAATATGTTTTCAGTGAAAGAAAGTGAAGGGGTGAACACTTATTGTTGATTGAAAGGATTTTTTATAACTGTTTAAAAAAAAAAAAAGCAGCAGTCCATGCTCCTTCACATATTCAACTCCTCAAGTGGCCTAAGGTCCTAAAATATAATACTATAAATGTAGTCTACATGCTAATTACAACATTTCTACAATAATACATTTTATAGTAGAATGTTTCAAGACAGACTGTAATCTGTAAATTGTAACTGCAAATGAAAGCATCCAAGGACATTAAAAACCCAAAAGATATACAACAATGAAAGTATGTGGGTTTCTGATAATAACAGTTGCAGTAACATGACTCATGGAAAGTGTGTATTACTATAAATAGGAGCAAGAGGTCTCAGAGTCAGACCCCTAAGGAAACAAGGAGGAAAACATTGGAATCTTTATATCAGCATCATTTTAATAACCTTAATCTGTTTATGTTTTATTGTTTTTAAGACAATGGGACACTTTGCATCATGGTAACACAGTGGTTAGTACTGCTACTTCACAGATCCATGATTCTGTGTTAGAATTCCACATTAGGGGCCTCAAGTATAACACCTTGCCTAGAATTCACACTAAAACATGGCATAGGGACAAAACTAGAAAAGTGTATACACTCAAAAGTGTCAGATGCATAAAACTGTGCATAAACAAAGTTCTGCACACTTTCCCTTTATAGATCCCAATCAATGTGAATTTTAATGCACATGCACTAGCCTACAGCCCCACCCCATCTCTCCCTTGAATTTTGCCTATTTGAATATGCAGATCAATATAAATACCCCCTTCTGTTCAGTGTTTCGTTAAAAGACAATAGCAAACGCATATGTAAAAAATAAGAATTTCAGCAAATGTGAATTGGAGGTTCTGCTCAGTGAAGTGGAAGCAAGGTAAAATGTACTATTTGGTGGCTTAAGCAATGGTATAAGCAACAAAAGGAAATTGATGGAATGGTACAATGTAGTAAAGGCACTCAAAAATTTAAGTTCAAACAGTGCTTGTTATATAAAATAAATGGTCAGATATCAAAGTAGACGTGAAAAAGTGAGTCACAGCCCACAATCTGTGTGTCAGCACCACGGGAAGGAGGTGACAGAATTCTGGGGCTCCCACAGTTTGAGCAGCGAGCTGCTGCAATTATTGGTGAGACACTTCTATATCTCACCACAGCATTAATGAGATGCAAATTTCGCATCACAGATAATTTTCCGATTAATAGAGTGGAAATGCTTTCTGTGTACATAAGCAAATTCATTTTCTGAAGGAGCCTTTATAGCAATGTGTGTGCAATCGATCACTCCAATTACATTTGAAAAACCGAAAGTTGCTATGAAATGCACTTTGATGTTTGCCCATTCAACCACAGTGTAAGGAAATCTTATACATCTGGATGACAAGCAGATAATACCATCCCTTACAAAGGAACAGGTAGAGCACAAATCCTCAAAGTCTGCCTTTATAAACCCTCACCAGTTCAGCACATACCTCCAAGAAGATGGCTTTTAGAAATCTAAATCAACTTAGAAGCCAGTTATCATCATGGGACAAGAAATCACTATGATGTCTAAATATGTGCTCTCTTCTAATTCTTCCATTTGTGAGGTCTTCTAACAATGCTAAAGCAGCCATGGTAGTTGGAATAGGTTGTCCATTTCATGCACCATTATATTGTTACAGATTGATTACAATCAAGTGCTTTAAATTTGTAAACGGTATGCAATTAATTTTAGTGTTTTTAATAAAGGCTGTGTCATGGACTGGTCATCGTCTGAATTGATTTTGGAATGTTTCCTCATGTCTATCTGGGAATCTTCCAGGTACTCTGGTTTTCATCCTTTTTACAACCTGTGCTGAAGATGGAGTAAGGAATAGATTTTTGAAACTGCTGGTCTCTTTTTCAAACCTATTTGGAAGATTTTGGCTAATGTTTGGCCTGTTTATATCTTTTTTATGCTTTAAAATTATTTTTGCATTTTTCCTTCTTTTTTTATGGAAGTACTTGGGTGCAGATATGGATTAAAATTAGGCATGTGAATATACAGAATATAACAACAGACTTAACAGAATTATCCCACTTGCCTTTCCAGGAATGATGGGCTGGGTACTAGGAATATTTTGAAGAGCAAATCATATAGTATGCTGCTCTAGATAAACCAAATGTGGGTGCTGTGGTGTCATCTTATGTTTAGCCCTGCTGATGTGAACAGACAATTTCCAAAAATTATTATTTTTGTATCAGTAGTGGCCATGGTGCTTCCAGCTGTCATTCTGACCTTGAATGAGGCTTCACACTAGAGAGTTTTTTTTATTTTTGTTTCTTTTTTTATTATGATTTCCGAGTTCTTGATTTAGCTTCCTGGATAGATGTTTTGATTATGTAATTGTGTGCAAGTACCTTGTTTCTTAGTACACCCACCCATCTGGAACTTGAGTACAGTACAAGATCTTGTTAGATTGTTATTGATTATCATGATGACAGATATATACAGTTGTGCTTGAAAGTTTGTGAACCCTTTAGAATTTTCTATATTTCTGCATAAATATGACCTAAAACATCATCAGATTTTCACTCAAGTCCTAAAAGTAGATAAAGAGAAACCAGTTAAATAAATGAGACAAAAATATTATACTTGGTCATTTATTTATTAAGGAAAATGATCGAATATTACATATTTGTGAGTGGCGAAAGTATGTGAACCTTTGCTTTCAGTATCTGGTGTGACCCCCCCTTTGCAGCAATAACTGCAGCTAAACGTTTCTGGTAACTGTTGATCAGTCCTGCACACTGGCTTGGAGGAATTTTAGCCCATTCCTCCGTACAGAACAGCTTCAACTCTGAGATGTTGGTGGGTTTCCTCACATTAACTGCTCGCTTCAGGTCCTTCCACAACATTTCGATTGGATTAAGGTCAGGACTTTGACTTGGCCATTCCAAAACATTAACTTTATTCTTCTTTAACCATTCTTTGGTAGAACAACTTGTGTGCTTAGGGTCGTTGTCTTGCTGCATGACACCTTCTCTTGAGATTCAGTTCCTGGACAGATGTCCTGACATTTTCCTTTAGAATTCTCTGATATAATTCAGAATTCATTGTTCCATCAATGAAGGCAAGCCGTCCTGGCCAAGATGCAGCAAAACAGGCCCAAACCATAATATATTTTATTTATATAGCGCCTTTCCCATGCTCAAGGCACTTACAGAATATAATAAAGAATGGCAGCGTATACAGTATATAGCATTGTACAAACCAGATAAATAAATAAAGAAGATTAAGATAGTGAATTCTGAAAAAAAAAGAAACAGATAACATAATTGATGGTCTAGCACACATACACAGGTTACATTAGCATCTTGACAGAGAAGTAAACTGAGAGAAGGGTAATAAAGTCAAATAGAGCTAAAAGCCTTCCTGAACAGATGAGTTTTGAGTTGTTTTTTAAAAGAATTCATGGAGTCAGCTGACCTGATTAATTTTGGTAGGTCATTCCAGAGTCTGGGTGCTATACAGCTGAAGGCCCTGTCACCCATGGAGTGTAGATTAGTGAGGGGCACAACAAGGTTGCCAGAATCAGAGGACCTTAGTGGGCGGGCAGGCACATAGTGATGGAGAAGGTCACTGATGTAGTTTGGCGCGAGGTTATTTAAGGCTTTGTAAGTTATTAGTAGGATTTTATATTCGATTCTGTAAGACACAGGGAGCCAGTGGAGACGGAGCAGGATGGGTGTGATGTGCTCGCTGCTGCTGGTTCGAGTAAGGACTCTTGCAGCTGAGTTTTGAATAAGCTGGAGCTGTGATACAGTATAAGATTAGAAGGGGCACCTGCCAGTGGGGAATTACAATAATCGATGCGGGATGTGATAAAAGCATGGACAAGTTTCTCAGCATTAGAAAAGGAGAGGAAGGAGCGAACACAGGATATTTTACGGAGGTGAAAGTAAGAAAGTTTAACCCTTGGGTTATCGTGGCCACTTTCTATTATTCTGCGGTAATGGGTGTTCTTGGCAGAAGTTACTGCTTCTCTGTAAGCTCTTTGGTGGTCAGAGAAAGCCTGGATGCGCACGGTGAGGCCAGTCTTACGTGACATTCTCTCAAGGCGTCGGCCAGCTGATTTCATAGATCGCAATTCTGAGTTATACCAAGGAGCTGAACATTTAAAGGAAACCTCCTTATGTTTTAAAGGAGCTGTTTTATCTAATGCTGAATGAAGGGCTGTGTTATAGTGGTCAACAAGACTATCTAGCGTTGGTGGAATAGGTGAAGACAGTAAAAGATCAGAAATGGATCCAGAAAGGATAGAGGGACAGATATTTTTAAGGTTTCTGTAAGACATTTGTCGTTTACAGGTAAGAGGAGGGAAGGGCAGTGAAACAGTGAAAAATACTGCTTTATGGTCAGAGAGTCCCAAATCAGTGCTGTAAATGTTGGCAACAGATAGTCCAGAAGTGCAGATCAGATCCAATATATGACCGCCAGAGTGGGTTGGAAAATCAACATGTTGTGTCAAGTCAAAGCAGTCCAGTAAGGATAGGAATTCATTCCTCAGTTTAGATGTGGGGATGTCAATATGGATGTTGAAATCACCAAGAAGGATAATTCTCTGAGAGTAAGAGCTTAGGTGGGTCAAAAGTTCAATCAGATCGGATAAGAAGGATGCATTGTATTTTGGGGGACGATAAACAACAATGAGTGAGACAGGACCTGATTTCGTTATTAGTTTAAGAGCCAGGCACTCAAAAGACAATGGACAGTCAATCGGGATTCGTTTAATGTGTAAGTCATCTCTGACAATTACTGCAAGCCCGCCGCCATGTCTTGAGCTGCGAGACTCTGTGTGGAAAGTGAAACCAATTGGAGTCGCCTTCGTTTGGTTTTTGCCAAGTCTCCGTTAAACACAGAATATCAAGTTTGGTGTCAGTGATGAGTTCTGACAGCACCAATGCTTTTCCATTAAGAGACCTCGAGTTAAATAGTGCAATGTTAGTTAATGAGGCTTCTTTTTGCACAGAGCCGCGATCAGGGTTTAATTCCACATAATGTAAATTTGGCACACTGACACTTCTATTTCCAGGGTCATGAGAAAGACGGTGTATTCCTGAGCAAATGCTGCCGGTGGTCTTTTCATTCGCAGCCCGGCGGTGGCGGCGACCTGACCCGCGATGTATATGTTTCGGGCGTTGCAAAATACCGGCGTCTTTTAGAATGTTCCAGTCAGACCATTTGCTCTGGACAAACTGTTTAATAAGAAGGAGTTTGTCATGAGAGTATTTTAGCATGATACTGGGCAATACTTATCTGAATAGCACTGGAGAAGCAGCACAGCACAGCGGAACCGGTAGGACAGGCGGGTGTGGTAGCGTAGGTGAGCGGCGATAGCAAAGCAGCAGAAAGCATAGCAGGAGGAGGTAGCAGGATTTGGAGGTTCCAATACACAGCCACAAGGAGTAACGCTTGGTAATTTCAGGTGTGATCGCCCCGGAGCCAAAAGCCAGGTTAATATGAAAATCAGATCAGTTTCCAGTCGTAGAGTACTGTAAGATGAAATGGGAGCAGATCAGCATAGCGAATTTAATATAATCATGGAGACAGATCATCCCGAGGTCCTAGATTGCCAGGTACAAAGAAATGTTCGTAGGTTCTCGTCCCGTGATCCACAGACTCTGCTGTTCCCAGTCAAAGTAGAGTCCATAAAATCTGTAAATATTAAGCCAGATCCATACAATTCGAGTCAGCTGTATCCATGAAGTATACGTACAATAAAAGAAATAAAACAAGCGTAAGAAAGTGTAGAATTAAGGTGAATTTTGTGAAAAGTGTTGTTAACAGGGAGGAGCGGCAACAACATCAGTGCACCAGCGTCCCCTCACCTATCTGTACCGTGACTGTGGCCCAAACCATGATACTACCACGACCATGTTTCACAGATGGAATAAGGTTCTTATGCTGGAATGCAGTGTTTTCCTTTCTCCAAACATGATGCTTTTCATTTAAACCAAAAAGTTCTATTTTGGTCTCATCCGTCCACAAAACATTCTTCCAACAGCCTTCTGGTTTGTCCATGTGATCTTTAGCAAACTGCAGACAATGTTTTTTTTGGAGAGCAGTGGCTTTCTCCTTGCAACCCTGCTATGCACACCATTGTTGTTCAGTGTTCTTCTGATAGTTCATGAACATGAACATTAGCCAATGTGAGAGAGGCCTTCAGATGCTTAAAAGTTACCCTGGGGTCCTTTGTGACCTCACCGACTATTACACGCCTTGCTCTTGGAGTGATCTTTGTTGGTCGACCACTCCTGGGGAGGGTAGCAATGGTCTTGAATTCCCTCCATTTGTACACAGTCTGTCTGACTGTGGATTGGTGGAGTCCAAACTCTTTAGAGATGGCTTTGTAACCTTTTCCAGCCTGATGAGCATCAACAACTCCTTTTCTGAGGTCCTCAGAAATCTCCTTTGTTCGTGCCATGATACACTTCCACAAACATGTGTTGTGAAGAGCAGACTTTGATAGATCCCTGTTCTTTAAACAACACAGGGTGCCCACTCACACCTGATTGACATCCCATTGATTGAAAACACCTGACTCTTATTTCACCTTCAAACTAACTGCTAATCCTAGAGGTTCACATACTTTTGCCACTCACAAATATGTAATATTTGATCATTTTCCTCAATAAATAAATGACCAAGTATAATATTTTTGTCTCATTTGTTTAACTGGTTTCTCTTTATCTACTTTTAGGACTTATTAAATATGATAGTAAACTATGCCTCAAAATTATTCTGTTAAGTATCATCATTTGATACATCAGGCTGATGTCATGGATTTGCTTACAAATCTCATCTCATCTTCTGAAACCACTTTCTTGGTCAGTGTCTCTGTTTGTCCATAATATCCTTATGATTATTTTTAAAATTTCTTCTGGAAAGCCTGCATCAGTTGTTCTTCTTCCAAGCATAAAAATAAACTGCTCCTCGCTATGGTGGTCTGTTCCCTAAGTTTTTACTCTATATCCAAATTTTCATGGCGTGTGACATTAGCTTTATCCCTCTACAGTTTCCACAGTCCTGAATATCATCCTTCACCTTATATAAATGGATACAATCACACTGTTCCTCCAGTCCTCTGGTATTCTCTCCTGTTCATAAATCTTCAGCATTAGATCCCAAAATATATCTACTCCCTCTTCTCCTGAACTCTTTCACACTTCAGCTGGTATTTCATCTGGTCCTGTTGCCAATCCATTTTTCATTCTTTTCAGCACCTTCTTTACTTCCTCCCTTTTTATTCTTGGTACTAGCCCTTCATTTGGGACTTAATCCCCAAATACTGCCTTTGGATTTTTTTCATTCCACAATGATTCAAAGTACCTCTTCCAACTCTTCTTCATCCTATCATGCCCACTAAAGACTACACCATGCTCATCTTTCATGTCCTTTATCTGACTAATGACATTATTGAAGAAGAAATTGTCTGTAGCCTACCGTCATTTTTAATACATCTAAAGATAATGGACAATTTTCTTTGCAGAACTGTAATTGGAATGACTAGTGATGGTGAATCTATTGTTTAAATGTGGCATTGGGATAGTTGGCTGATTACAGGCCCATCTCTCTAATATCACAATGTTCTATTATACGATATATGGATTTGTGCTTAATATGAGTTATGTTGTCAAGGAAATTGGTACTATCAGTCAATTCAAAACACTGATTATCAACCTCTACAACATCTCTAACAAAAGTAAAACAAATGTGTTGCGAGTTTAGGTATAATGTATGGATTTTACATACTTGATGGGTGAAATCAAACCTTAGAATGGTTGTATTGAAAGATTGTATGGAAAAATCATGAACAAGCACTATGGCACAACTTCTTAAGGCGTGTGAGCTACAGTGACCTATCCTTCAGTGGGTTATACTTTTCAAGAATTGTTTGAGCTTTCATTGCATGATTGTGGGGCAGACTGATCAAATTTGAGGAGAAGAAAGGCATCTTAATTTATGGGAGATCATCCACATTGGCACACTTGGATCATGCAGATGGACACAGAACAGACTCTAATTGAAACTCAAATTCTGTAGATTTTGAAGGAAAATTTATCCATCCATCCATCCATCTATCCATCCATCCATCCATCCATCCATCCATCCATCCATCCTCTTCCGCTTATCTGAGGTCGGGTCGCGGGGGCAGCAGCTTGAGCAGAGATGCCCAGACTTCCCTCTCCCCGGCCACTTCTTCTAGCTCTTCCGGGAGAATCCCAAGACGTTCCCAGGCCAGCCGGGAGACATAGTCCCTGCAGCGTGTCCTGGGTCTTCCCCGGGGCCTCCTCCCTGTTGGACATGCCCGGAACACCTCACCAGGGAGGCATCCAGGAGGCATCCTGATCAGATGCCCGAGCCACCTCATCTGACTCCTCTCGATGCGGAGAAGCAGCGGCTCTACTCTGAGACCCTCCCGGATGACTGAGCTTCTCACCCTATCTTTAAGGGAAAGACCAGACACCCTGTGGAGGAAACTCATTTCAGCCGCTTGTATTCATGATCTCGTTCTTTCGGTCACTACCCATAGCTCATGACCATAGGTGAGGGTAGGAACATAGATTGACTGGTAAATTGAGAGCTTCGCCTTACGGCTCAGCTCCTTTTTCACCACGTCAGACCGATGCAGAGCCTGCATCACTGCGAACGCCGCACCGATCTGCCTGTCAATCTCACGCTCCATTCTTCCCTCACTCATGGACAAGACCCCGAGATACTTGAACTCCTCTACTTGGGGCAGGATCTCGCCTCCCACCCTGAGAGGGCACTCCACCCTTTTCCGGCTGAGGACCATGGTCTCAGATTTGGAGGTGCTGATTCCCATCCCAGCCACTTCACACTCAGCTGCGAAACGATCCAGAGAGAGCTGAAGATCACGGCCTGATGAAGCAAACAGGACAACATCATCTGCAAAAAGCAGTGACCCAATCCTGAATCCACCAAACCGGACCCCCTCAACACCCTGGCTGCACCTAGAAATTCTGTCCATAAAAGTTATGAACAGAATCGGTGACAAAGGGCAGCCCTGGCGGAGTCCAACTCTCACTGGAAACGGGTTTGACTTATTGCCGGCAATGCGGACCAAGCTCAGACACCGGTTGTACAGGGACCGAACAGCCCTTATCAGGTGGTCCGGTACCCCATACTCCTGGAGCACCCCCCACAGGATTCCCCGAGGCACACGGTCGAACGCCTTTTCCAAGTCCACAAAACACGTGTAGGCTGGTTGGGCAAATTCCCATGCACCCTCCAGGACTCTGCTAAGGGTGTAGAGCTGGTCCACTGTTCCGCGACCAGGACGAAAACCACACTGTTCCTCCTGAATCCGAGGTTCGACTATCTGACGGACCCTCCCTGAATAGACTTTTCTAGGGAGGCTGAGGAGTGTGATCCCTCTGTAGTTGGAACACACCCTCCGGTCCCCCTTCTTAAAGAGGGGGACCACCACCCTGGTCTTCCAATCTAGAGGCACTGTCCCCAATGTCCATGCGATGCTGCAGAGACGTGTCAACCAAGACAGTCCTACAACATCCAGAGCCTTGAGGAACTCCGGGCGTATCTCATCCACCCCTGGGGCCCTGCCACCAAGGAGTTTTTTGACCACCTCAGTGATCTCAGTCCCAAAGATGGGGGAACCCACCTCCAAGTCTCCAGGCTCTGCTTCCTCATTGGAAGGCATGTTAGTGGGATTGAGGTGGTCTTCAAAGTACTTCCCCCACCAACCCACAACGTCCCGAGTCGAGGTCAACAGCGCACCATCCCCACCATATACAGTGTTGACACTGCACTGTTTCCCCTTCCTGAGACGCCGGACGGTGGACCAGAATCTCCTCGAAGCCATCTGAAAGTCATCCTCCATGGCCTCCCCAAACTCCTCCCATGCCCGAGTTTTTGCCTCAGCAACCACCGAAGCCGCATTCCGCTTGGCCTGCCGGTACCTATTAGCTGCCTCCAGAGTCCCACAGGACAAAAGGGTCTGGTAGGACTCCTTCTTCAGCTTGACAGCATCCCTCACCACCGGTGTCCACCAACGGGTTCAGGGATTGCCGCCACGACAGGCACCGACCACCTTACAGCCACAGCTCCGGTCAGCCGCCAAAATAATAGAGGCACGGAACATGGCCTATTCGGACTCAATGTCCCCCACCTCCCTCGGGACGTGGTCGAAGTTCTGCCGAAGGTGGGAGTTGAAGCTACTTCTGACAGGGGACTCTGCCAGACGTTCCCAGCAGACCCTCACAACACGTTTGGCCCTACCAGGCCTGACCGGCATCCTCTCCCACCATCGAAGCCAACTTACCACCAGGTGGTGATCAGTTGACAGCTCCGCCTCTCTCTTCACCCGAGTGTCCAAGACATGTGGCCGCAAGTTCGACGACACGACCACAAAGTCGATCATCGAACTGAGGCCTAGGGTGTCCTGGTGCCAAGTGCACATATGAACACCCCTATGCTTGAACATGGTGTTCGTTATGGACAATCCGTGACGAGCACAGAACTCCAATAACAAAACACCACTCGGGTTCATATCGGGGGGGCCATTCCTCCCAATCACGCCCTTCCAGGTCTCACTGTCATTGCCCACGTGAGCATTGAAGTCTCCCAGCAGTACGAGGGAGTCCCCAGAAGGTATTATTATTATTATTATTAGGAACATTTATATCCCAGCAAAATAAATGAAAGTTTATTCCATTAATATATTGAAGAAAGTAAAAAGATAAAAATTAGAATAATGTTCCTGAGAAAATTACTGTATATGGACATTTTACAATTAGATTGTATTACTAGTTATATTAAATTCTATAGCTACCAATAACAATTTCAATAAAATAAATTTGCTATCAAACTGATTGTCACAGGCAATACTGTATAAAGTATTTACACTCACGCTTGAACAGCTTCTTCAACATTTAGTCTGTTCACATTTCAGTGTTCTTAAATTGGTGCATTTCATGTGAGATACTGTTAATTTCTTCTTTGGAGTGAGAAATAAGGGTGCATTAAGGGTGCTGTTGTGTTCTTATGTACACATAACAACCATGATTGCACTTATATGTGAAAACCTAAAGAATCTGAAAATGTGTGAACATTAATAAAATCATGTAACAATACAGTCAAACAGGTATTGCTTCTAAAAGCAATTCTAATTATACATGCTTATCATTTTGGAAAAACAATGCCCTACTTCATGTACCTGTTTAGAATACAGTACATTTTTAGATTTAATATAAAGTACCAATAATTAACCATTATTACTCTACATTGCCATTAATTATAAAACTGCCCTGCTGAAATTCTTTAAAAAAAAACATGTGTAAACTTAAGTCTTCAAGCAACTAATATGGTAGCACATTCAATATGCAGAGAACAGATGTTGTTGCATACAGCAATCTCCTTTCCCTGTATCATTGTTCATACAGGCTGTCCATGATTTTACACCATTTGCAGTGTTTTAGTAACAGAGTATCTTACTTAGCAAAACAGTATATTCATATGCAATACCTGAAATTGCAGTTCCATCTAACACTTCTGAGGGCTGTCATGAGATTTGTCTTTTTCCCCATTATATAATCTGGCGCCAATGCATTTGCGGTACTTTTTTTAGAAGCATTAAAAATTTCAAGACTTACTCTAAAATACCTCATCCCTACACCTATTTACTCAAGCTGCTTTTTCACTCTAGAATTATTAAGAGACTTAGGCCAATAGCAGCATTAAATCCTGGACAGCTTGTCAGTACCTTACAGGGCACGCTCCTCCCCTTCAAATCCCTAAACTGATCTTTGAGATGCTTGGAAATCAACAACAAATGACAATTTATCTGAAAAAAGACTGCCTCTGTACATGTACATATCTGCAGCAGTGATACTGTATCTGCAGAAACTACCAAAGATAACAGTATGACTATATTTACAAGTGTGGTGCAGGAAAATTGTGAGCAGTGCAGTGAGAAGTTTGAACAAAATGGACATATCTGAAGGTAATCAAAGTTACCTGAACTTCAACAACTGTGAATCATTATAAATTCTCTTCAGTGCTGTTTGTTTGGACATGAGAGTTCAGATGGACATATCCAAAGATCAACAGAAATATTAAGATTATAGGGTGGTGCATTAATCTATTGCTTAATGCTGCTGTATCACTGACCCAATGTCCTGGGTCTGATTCCCACACCCAGTCATTCCCATTGCAGATTTCATAATGTTATGTTAAATTTATAAAAGTACCAGACACTGTTGTTATACTAAATAAAAGAAAAAAGAACATACAAACCAGCTTGTTTTCTCTTAATTTTTTTCAATATAATTAATCAAGATATGGTAGCAATCTAAACTAATCCAGGAAATATTTTTAGACGCTTTAAATCCATTGAAACCATGGTAGACAATAAGCACAGTTTTCATATCCTTTACAATTTTTAAATTATTTGGTATTTTTACAGTTGCCACAACATACTCTTAAATAAAAAAAAAACAATTATCTATGGTTGGTTTGGACACGGGGGTGCACTGGGGTCTGCTGTAGCCAATCCCAGCTGTGTTCGGATTCAGCGGGTTGGAAAATGGATGGATGGATGGATGGTTTGGACATGTGCAGAGGAGAGATGCTGAGTATATTGGGAGAAGGATGCTAAGGATAGAGCTGCCAGGGAAGAAGAAAAGAGGAAGGCCTAAGAGAAGGTTTATGGATGTGGTGAGAGAGGACATGCAGGTGATGGGTGTAACAGAACAAGATGCAGAGGACAGAAATATGGAAGAAGATGATCCGCTGTGGCAACCCCTAACGGGAGCAGCCGAAAGGAAGGAGAAGAAGAAGAAGAAGAAGAATCTATGGTACACTTATTATTGCCATCGACAAATGCCACAAAATGAATAATTCAGAAAATTCATAATAAAAAAAGCTGGAAAAGATACTGGACATAACTTTTTATTCCTTAGATGCCTGTTATACCAATGGCTTTTCCTTTCAGTTTTAAAATGATTGACCTTCCCAATTACAGTTGAACATAAATAAAGTTCAGGACTAAAATTTAAATGAAGAGCAAATAGACTTGTAGAACCAAAGCGTCTCTCAGAAACAAATGTGTTGATTGCTCTAAAGTAGGAAATAATAACTATTTATATTTCTAACAAGTTAATAATGTATTAATAATTGTGAAGGGTAATAATATTATTTGATTAAAAAATCTTAATTACTAAGTTTGCCATATGTTTTAATTTACTATACATATATTACCTTATGGCTAACAGAAATGTTAAATTTCAGATACATTGTGGAAATACCAGGTGTAACTGGCAGTAAGACAATAAAACTTCTCATCAATAATGCAGTTGCTGCCACAAGCTAAAAAATCAACCAAATCAGGGAAAAGATTTAACTTAAAATAGCTAAAATAAAGAATAAAAAAAAAAAACACATGTGGTGTTGAGAGAATGTAACATGATATAACATTCTCAAAACTTCCATCCCAGCATTACTGGGTACAAGGCAGAAAACAGCCTTGGACAAGGGGCCAGTTTGTTTCAGGGCTCACACATTCATACACTATATTCAAACATAGACTATTTGGAGTTGCCAATTAATCTGAAATGCACTGCTCTGGGCACATGGAAGTAAAGCCTATGCAGACATGGGCAAAATGTGCAAATTTCACACTGGCAACTGCTGGGTATAGAATTCGAACCCAGAACTTTTAATGTAGTGCCAGCACTTAACACTGTACATTGTCTCAGTATCACAATTGTATGCTTTAAAAGGAATTAAGAAAAGATAAAACATTGTGTAAATATAATAAAAAATGAACTAAAATATAAAGTTAAGAAAGGACATTAAATAATAATAGGCGTTTCCTAGACAGATGCCAGTAGTCTCCAGTCATAAGTGTAAAAATGTCTAAGGAAACATAGAGGACCACAGGCACTCAAAATTTTTCAGAAAAACTGGGACATACTGTATTTGTCCATTCCTCAAGGCTGCTTTCACATTTTATTAGAAAACTACAGAACAAAAAAGGAAACTATTGTTAAACCATGCAATATAAAATAAGAGAAAATAAGAATAATAATACAAAACAATATTACATTTGCCTTCAGCACAGGAAAAGCAATAGAATTACCTCATTACTCTTAAAATGTGAGGCGATATTGTATATTGTAGAAAACAAATAAAGACAAAGTTTTATCTGTATAGCCTTTACCACCAATCTGAAATTCCACTTACAAAAATTTCAACTTTCCTTAATTAAAAGAATGAAATCAAGTCAAATTATGTTAAACATTTCTTTTTTTTTCCTTTTTTTAATCTGATCTTATAACAAACAAGACATAAGAGAAAAACAAGTACAGATTTTTTTTTTTTTTTTTTGGTAAAAAATGATTAAGAATAGAAAAACCTCTAAAGGTCATGCGAAAAGATATTTCTTTGGCTACAAAATTGTGCACACCCTCACTACTATGTCATAGAAAACCCTTTTGCATTGGTTACCACAGTCTGTCTGGCTACGTCACTATTAATTTAACATACTTAACATTTTGTAATTTTACCAGTTTTTCTTTGCAGAGTATTTCAAGATCACTCATATTGTAAGGACTTTCTCTTTACAAAAGTCCACAGACGTTTGCTGCACTCCAACTATTTGGAATGTAACACAGTTTTTCTCTTCATTTTTTAATGGTCTGTTTGTTTCGTTTTATTTTTTGCTTTATGGTTACAACATTTCTTGTTAAAGCTCCAAACCTAATGTGGTTTGGCTTGATGTCAGCCTTTAACATTAACAATAATTCATTTGACGTCCGAAGCAGTATATTATGAGAATAATTTCATTGTATTTTTATGCTTGCAACACTCCTTGAAAAAGTGTTGAGAATTTTTGTTGTTATTGTTAGTTATTTTATGCGTATCAGATTCTGCAGTTAAACTGCTTTGGAACTATTGGAGGCAGTCCCATTTACGAATTTTTTAGTTATTCTATTTGATATATACATTAGCTAAGCTACAGGAAGCAGATAGTGCTTTCTTCCACTCTAGTACTTGTGCTTTTATTTTTGCAGGGGGTCTCTTATTCACACAATAAACAGTATGAATGTCTTAGGACTAAAACATTCATCACTGAGGCTACAAATAAAGGGAAGTTTGGAATATAGGCTACAGAGCAAACAACAAATCCAGAATAAACACATGTCATCCAAGAACAGGAAGATGTGGCTACAATTGATACATGATCAACAAAACTAGGTAACTGAAGATTGTCAGAATTCGAAATTAACACCATGAATCAGTTTGCCTTGTGTCAACTTTGACTAATGTCGGTACTGTAACACCAAAATTGAATGTTTTCTTAAACACATATTAGGCCTTTTAACACCAATTAAGCATGGTTTTAATGTCACATGATACCTAAGATTGTCGTTGATATGCATTCCCTCATTAAAGACCAGACATACAACATTTCAATTATTGCCATCACCAAAACATTACTAAACACTCAGGAAAGAACGGCTCAGCATGTAAAGAGCTTCTGTCCGCCTGGAGACATTCTGGTCAATAAGAGCTTTTGATTGACTTCTGCAACCCCCAATCTTATAACTGCTCAGTTCAACCTAAATAAGTTTGATTTTGATACATTGATACATAGAGTTTGATACATTGTTTGTAACAAGAGCACTATTCTACGCATTGTCATGTTGTTGTATGTATTTTACAGTATTTGTTGTGCACTACAGTATTGTTTGCTGCTATTGCATATAATAGGCTGATGTTGCATATTGTGTATTGTACTGGCATCTGTGTTTTGCTTTAGAACAGTGACTAATTTCTACCAACTATGTTTACTAACAATAAAGTTCAAGTTCGAGTTCAAGTTTATGGTTATAGTCAACTATTTTCAAATTGATTCTTGCAGGAAGATAAAATGTTATGTTACAAAGCATGAATCATCTGAAGCTATTTCAATGAATAAGATAATGACTTACGTTTACTCATGTGGCCTTCACAGCTACCAAATTGTAATCTAATAAAGTAGGTTTGAACTGAAGTGGAAGAAGAGGTTCGCAGCATAAATGTGTGGCTGAAATATCTGCAAGAAGAATATGATGTTACAGAGTCAGAAGGGGCCTGAACCCCTAATGAATATGTCTAGCACCTTGTCTCAATTAATTCAAGCTGTTCTGGAGGCAAAGGGGTGTCCTATTGGTTCTTCCTGGTATGAAGTGACCACTGAGTGTATTCACTAGTTGTGTTATTTATATAAATGGGAATAATAAACAGGAAATATGAGGTAAAGGCTTGGGTGCTAGCCTTTAGGCTTCAGAGCTGCACATTCAGTCTCTACCTGTGACTCCCAAGTTGACCTGTCTTTGTTAAATTATAAAATAATAAACTGTGAACAACTGTAATATTTACTGTAGCTTACAGGAATGATAAATATATAATGAATAGATGTATACAGACACATGTAGCTTTTAAAAAAAAAACTCTTTTAAGATTATTTTTATAAACAACTAGCTGGGGTACCTGGTATTGTCAGAGTTGGTGGCACCAAATGGCACTGTCCAGAGTGAAGGCACTGACTAAAATTTGGAATGAAACATAGCCTACATTCTTTTCTTGTACAAACTGGGAATCTGTGCAAATGTTTGATGGGATAGGTTCAATGGACAAGCACACACAAAGATATATTTAGCTTTACAACAACAACAACATTTATTTATATAACACATTTCATACAAATAATGTAGCTCAAAGTGCTTTACATGATGAAGAAAGAGAAAAAAAGACAAAATAAGAATTAAAATAAAAGAACACTAATTAGCATGGAATACAAGTAAAGTCCGATGGCCAGGGAGGACAGAAAAAACAAAAAAAAAACTCCAGACGGCTGGAGAAAAAATAAAATCTGCAGGGGTTCCAGGCCATGAGACCGCCCAGCTCCCTCTAGGCATTCTACCCAACATAAATGACATCAATCAGTCCTCATTGTATTCAGGGTTCTCATGAAAGGACTTGATGATGACGGTCATGTGATCAGCTTTATATTAAATTCCTTTTTGAGCTCAGAACACTTTTCTCATTGGAGCATGAAAATGTTTACTTCTGTGTTTAAGTAGAGAATGGAGACCTTGCTACTCTCCCTGTATATGCTTACATACAAGTACAAGTCCAATGCAATACATTTTACAAAGCCTCTACGTCAATAGATAAAGAAAATAAAAGGTAGATTGTAAAAAAGTGCTAATTTCTTCATGAGGTAGTTGCCTATACTTCAACAAAGGTACAAGCGTACTGAAGAGCATGCAGTGTTAAAAGGTATACAAGTGATCTTTTTCTGTTCCTGTCTAAATGCTTGTCCAGACTAACAGACGAAAATAACAATAACTCTTGTGTGCTATTTAGAAAATGTGATCATTTGAAAAATGGGGAATTAGAGCTGACATGCAATATCACTACAAGCATTAGCAATGCAGATTTTATGAACTTCTTCACGGATAAAATTAATAACATAATATCCCAGATTTGAAAGTCATCTCACAAACTTAGTACTGCAGTGTCAAATCCCATTTCTTCTTATGAAACTGCCATAATTAATTCTAACTTTAGTAATGACCCAAAAAAAACATAACTTCAATTTCATTCAAGTAAACAGAAAATGTGTTAGTATATAAGTTATTTAAGTTTAGAAATGTAAAGATACATAATGTATTTAAAGAAAGTAGACTCCTGAAGTACAGATTGTATAGTATTAGTAATGGAGCAGCACTGTAGCTGCAGTGAACAATACAGTTGTCATGCACAAATGCATTTTTCACCGTATTGTGATAAAACTGATTAGAAATTTAATTATAGAAACCTAACAATCTTCCTGAATACCCAAGGTAGTGCTAGTTATTTCTGCAGGGTGTGATGAATATCTTCAGTAGTTGAAAACAAAGGAAAAATATACCAAGCTGCAGCAAGCTGAAATTTCTGGATTGAACAGATTGGTTCCCATAGAGCAAAACAGTTTCTGTTTGCAAAGTAAGAAGCTGATGACAAATCTCTCATGAAGCATATTGGTGCCTCCAGGTCATGAAGTAATGAAGTCACAGGGAAGACATAGCTGCCTACTTGTGCTAAAGAGGTTCAGGTGTCAATATAACAAAAATTCAGCTGGCATCTTAGCTAAAAATACAGTATAGTTGCTACCTTTTTAATTGTGCAATGGAAGCTTCAACAGATTTCTGTCAGCAACACATTAGAATAGTGGCTACATTAGTTAATCTTCTAGTTCAGTTACTGCTTTATGACAAGACATTATTAAAGGTTTGATTAGATCAAAGAAAGTATTAGAAAGAACGACTTATGCTTTAAAATGCATTATACCTGTAGTGCACAGTATCTTCTACTTACATATTATGTATCAAGACCATTCTTTGCATAACATGGCAGTATCTGGCTTATACAGTTGATACAGGGACAGCACAATATAAGGTAACCCTGAGAGTCTATTAATTCACTTGTTTGAATCATTCTAGAGATTAGCTCTGGGGAACACCATACACACAGGCTTTTGCTCCAACCAAATTCTGATTTTAAGTGGACTACCACCATAATCAAGTTAGGAACCACTGTTCTATATAATTTTCTTTACTTGAAGCCAATCCAAGTAAAAAATACTGTACATGGAAATCCAGTCACTTAAGAAGGGTGCAGTATTTAAAATGAAAAGTGCTATTTTTCTCTATGCTCAACAAGTTTGGGTTTCAGAAGAAATGATGAATATGAGGTGAACACACAGATTGTCTTATCATTTTTACACTTATTTTTCCATTGAGTCTTATTGTTTCAGTTTTTCTTAAGTATTACTTCTTTCATTTTATGAACCCATAATTCCAAAACAGGATCATGGGAGTTGAGGGACATTAGGCAAAAAGCAACTATTGACATTGAATAAGTCGATTGCAAGAAATACTGTATGCACATTCACTTACAAGAAGAATTTCTAGTTTCTAGTGAAAGTAGCCTAAATGTGTTTGGGATGTGGAAATAGAACTCATAGAATGAAAATTTGCTAATGCCTTTTATAAGAGATTCATTCAACTTTCAAAAATGTTTATAGTGTTCTCTATCCCAATGAAAATTGAATGGTCTTGACAAATTTCTTGAAGAAAGAGTTTACCATATTTCAATGAAATTGGTACACTGGGAGACAAGTTGTTTTATACAAGTAGACAGACAGACATGAGAACAACATTAAGTGCTTTTGATATTTTATTCAAACTCACAAAAAAGCCTTGGGGGGCCACATTATAGATACACCATACAGACAGATATACCCGACTTTCGCCTTCCTTCAACTCTGGTCAAAATGAAGTTTAAAGATATTGTCAGACACCTGAAAAAATGACAAACAAAAACTCAAATCGAGATCTTGTAACATTTGAGCAGTTTTCCAAAAGTTAATTACAGAACTTGGCTTTGTGGGTAGCAAGACAGAACAGTGTTTAACACTTAGTCAAAAATTCAGTGTTCTCGGATTGACTGTTATGCAAGGTTCTTAGCAAAATGGACTTTGCACACTCTCTTTATATCTGTGGGGCTTTTCTGCAGTTACTACTGTCTTCCTCACTCATCCCCACAGACATCTGTGGTAGGTTAATTGTCAATTCTAAATTGGCTGTGTGTGTGAGTACGAGTATGAGTGGGTCCTACAACAGAGTGCAGCTTTATCCAGGGCTGTTGGAATAAGCTCCACACCACTATGACCCTGAATTGCATTAAGTAAGTTTTAGAATGTTATATTTAGTGTTTTGTATAGTTACTTCCACCATCCTAATAAGCATCTAAGATTTTCCCAGCTCAAACTGATAACGTCTAAAAACCAATAACCAAGCTTAACATGCAATTTACATTAGCCACAGTAGTATATTTATATAAACTGTAAATTAGATTTAATCATAAATGTGACACTCTACATTTGTACAGTTTTCAATGTAATTATTTATTCAAAGCTTGAGTTTGCTACACCCACCCAAATGTACCAGTGGCTACATCTGTAAATAGTATAAAATTATATTCTATTACATTCTGACAAATGTAAGCAAATACTTTCCAATAAATGTGCTGTACTTTTATATTCCTTGTAAACAGATCTATCCTATTTAAGTACAGATTTTTGTCCTAAATAGTAATCTTTTGGAATATACAAATTTTGTTGGTTAAAACAAACATATTAACAAGAACTGTAGGTTCCAATCAAATCTAATTTAACAATTAATTCATATTCAGGATTTTTTTCTGATACAAATTATAAAGAACTCCCGAGACACAGTTTTTGACTAAATTAAACATAATTTATTTAGAAGAGGTGATTATTTAAGAGATTAATTAAACCTGAAAAAGTGGGAAAGTGTTGCAGTACATAATCATTATTAAATAAATTGGCATATTTTACAGTTTGCAGATGTCAATGTAAGTCTTTTTTTTTTTTTTTTAGATTATCTGATTAAGGTCAAAACACTGAACTAACAATGCATCTATTCTGTGAAATAAACATCATGTAAATTATTACAAATATAAAAACGCATATCCATTTCAAGACATGTCAATTTGTTGAGTGTTAAATAGGTAATATATAAATATAAATGAATTCTAAAAAAATAAAAAAAGCATAGAACCTATTCACTTTCTTAAATCACTATTATAAGTTTACAAGATTGGAAAGCTGTAGCATTAGCACTGGGCATGCTGCAAGATCCAGCCATTGGTGGGAATGCCACTACACTGCAAGCACCCAGACTTGCTCAGATCAAGCCAGTATACTGCTGCAAATTTGTTTAGCATGCTAGGCTGTGTCATATAGGACAAAAATGGCATAGGTTGAAAAAACACTCATATAGATACTGACAGAACTTGCAAACTTCAGAATGGAAACCCAAATCCCTGGAGCATTGCAAAACATAATGCTGAAAATAATTCCTATATAAAGAATCCATTTATACAGACATTATTGCATTATTAATTTCTATATAATTTTGAAATGAGAGTAGATGTGCATATTCTGAAATATTTTCTAAACAGTGTGAAATTTTTTTTTTTATTGTTTACAACCTTTTCCACAATGAATGAACAGAAAAAAATCTAATTTTCAATGTCAACTTGTAAACATAGTCCAGCAATACTTGTATGAGTCATTGAGATTTCTAACAGATTCATCTATCATTATTTTTATTAGTTCACGTTTTTTGTTAAATGATTGCAAAGTGAATGCTCGAAGAATCAGGCACAAATACAGGATGAGATACCAGCGTATCATAAAACCAAGTCACATAGATACACCAATCACCAATTGTCTTAACCTGTGTGTCTATAGAAAATGTGAGGTAACTGGAGCATCTGGAGAAAACCCTCCCTTACCTGGGGAAAATATGAAAACCCCACAAATACAATAACTGAATTGGAAAAATGAACTGCTTATGAAGCAGTGAGGCTGCAAATACTACACCATCATTCCACCTTTAACAAATGTAATGAAGGTTTACAGCAGGGGTTATCATCTCTGGTCCTGGAGGTGCACAGTGGGTGCAGATATCAAAACTTGGTATTTAATTATATGGCATATAAGTGGGTGCTGTATCAGCAAAATGTATTATTATTATTAAGTGCTTTCATTCTTCCAAGAAAAATCTAATCATTGTAGATTTCTCGATTTCTGTGAACATTATCCATATATTTTCTGGTCCAGAACAGATTTGGACCTCTTGAGCCTTCCTTTCTCTGTTGTTTATTTCAAAACATGTTTTTAACTGTGATACTTCATGATGTGTATACTCAGGTTTAAATGGAAGCACGATAAATGGAGAGCTGGTTGTTCCTTTGTCATTTGCACCTCATTATTTATTAATTGAGGGCTGACCAAAAAAAAGGCAACAATAAAAACCTAAAATAAGCTATTTAAAACTAAAATAGGTATTTTGATCATAACAAATGAGTTAACTAAAACTAAGCGCAAAACAATTATTGCTTTAGTATTAAATAAATGGGCTCTGATTTAAAAATTAAAGCAAAAACCTGCAGCCACCATGGACCTCCTGGAGTTGAGAGTATCTCTGATATACCGTGTATGATTTTTTTTCAATATATGGTAAATTTTGTTTTCAAAGATAGCTCCTTTATCACTTCTTGACTTTATTTATTTTTCACACTCTTTTATTTCTTTGCATTTGATTAAATGTAGTTTTGTGTGGGAATGCACCTTTATCACTCCACCATGGATTAAGGACTTTTAGAAAGATAGCTTCGGTTTAGCGTCTAATATTTCCCGGACACTGTATCGAAACAATCATCATCATGGATTTTCCAGATTTACCCAGGTTAATCATTTGCCCCATAAATTGGTTTCCTCCACACTATTTGGTCCTGGGCATGTACTGAAACATTCAAAAATAAATAACTGAATAAAAGAATTTGCTTGTTAAAATGAACAACAAAATTAATTCCTCTCAATAAACAGTACAATTTTATTGCCAGTAAATATAATACTTTGTTCAGTATTTGCAAGTAGTAAAAGAGATTACTAGAGCCCTCAGTTAAAACTCCCATCTTATTAGAGATAAAGTTGCTCATCTTTTTTTAAGTGCAACTTAGAAGGGATAGTCAGTAAACAGACTGTAAAATAATTATGATAATCCCACATGTCAAAATTCAACAAAAGGTCAAAAATCAAAGTAAACTGACATAAAAGTCATAAATAATTATAAAATGAAAATAATTTCCAAAATAAACATAATAGGAAGACTGTGTCATACAGTCTTGTTTTAGATATCATTCCTTTTACCAGGAAAGTCTATGAAGTGTCAAGTCCATTTTTTTTTCTTTTACACCTGAGGCAGGAATACTTTTTTCACTCTGCAATGTGTAAACGTTTTAACCGTCTCTTTGAGATCAAATTTTTGAGCTAATTGGTGTTCACTTGAAACAACTGCCAAGCCATTTTAACAACCTTCATAGATACAGTATAACAAAATGTATGATGCCTGTAGTCATAAGTCTATGGTTGTAGGCTTAATTCAGCTGGGTCTTTCCATCAGTTCCAAAAGAATCAATATAACAAAATGGAATAATTGCTGCTAAACCTTATTTTTCAGATGGTCATTACATGGTCAGCACTGCATTTTGTTGTGCACTGAGCCGCACTGTCGCAGTGGCGTATCTAGGGTTCTTATCATTTCTCTCTTCTAGTATATCAATGCTTCAACATAAATATGAGAAATGATAGAAATAATTTTGCCCACCCATTATAGACTGTAATTATCAGTGTCCCTTCTCATTCCCTCGCTACGTTACAGCGGAGCTCTGGTATCAAAAACGTCAAAAGGAAGTATTTTGTGTTGAATCAACCATAAACAACTTTCATTTTGTGGTGAACGGGTGGTAGTTAAATCATTTTGCAGAGACTGGAATCTTTTTTGAATTTATTTTTAAATGACAGGCGAACTGGGCACATTTTTAAACTTTTACAAAATTAAGTTTTATGACTTACAAGGGAGCAGATGCTTTGTGAGTGCCAAACAATGCAAAAATCTTTTAAGGGAGCAAAGAGAAAATTATTGATCTGATGAGGGTGCTTAACAGCAATTTTTTATTTTAGATCTTAGTACAGTTTAAAATAAAAAAATGTTAGCGCAGAAAATGTTCTGTAGCAGAATGTAATTTATTGTGTAAATTTATTTTAATCATTAATTTTTTTTATTTTTTTGCCTTGTTTTAGGTGTCCCTCAAAATTTCACCACCCTTGCCAGTTGCCTAGCTCCTCTATATTTTAGACCTTCTCTGGTGGCTTTCTTCTCAGGCAGAAACCATAAGTAGGCTGGCTAAAAGTCACCCAACATTACCCACTGAGGAAAATTACCTTTATGTTTCTCTTGGCAAAACATTAAAAGGCAACAGGGATAGAAAACCCTTGGATCTCTCTTAGTTTTTTTGTGAGGGAAGAGAAGCTAACCATCTGAGTTTCTGAGGCTCCACACACCAAAGTCTGTGTGTGCTTTTCTCACTCAATATACGTGGACTACTTTAACTGTTTTGCCTCAAGGCTATTGTGAGTTACCTATTCTTTTCAGTCAACCATTGAAAGCTGACCTTAAATTTGTTCAGTTTCAGGGCTCAGGTCTGATTCAGTATTGGCTGATTTGCTACTTGCTTCTGTATCAGCTGAAGTATGTGTTAAGGATTCTGTAATCCTGCTGTGTGCACTGGCCGAAAAAGGGCACAAGGTGTTTCTGTCGAAGCTGCTATTTTGCCTAAGTAATTGGAACACATCCTGGATGGGCCATCTCAAGCATTGTCAGACAACCAGGTATGAGCAATTTTATCAGCACCAAAGCCAACTACTCACCAGCAAATGCAACAATTTCTAGGGATGGTTGGCTATTGTCGACAGTGGGTTCCAGAATTTGCTTTATGGACCCAACTGCTTTACAATTTGTGTAAACTGTCCTCACCTGAGCCTCGACTGGAGTCAAGCGGCAGAGGATTCCTTTGCACTGCTAAAATAGCATTTAACTGATGCCCCGCCGTGTGTACTCCTGGATTATACTAAGCCGTTTTACTTGTTCATTCATGAGATTAGAGGATTTTCATAGTCAGTATTAACTCAGAAATATGGCAATCACCGTTGGCATAGTTTTCAAAAAACCTGGATCCTGTTGCAGTGTCTGCTGCCTTGTTGTATTTGTTCGCCAATAATTGTGTTGTTTATGTACCTCATTTGGTTGCTACACTGCTCACCAAATCAGTAAAGCAGCATTTCACCATGGCTCAGCTAACCAAATATCAGTTGCTTTTGTTAAACACACCATTCATACATATTCAAAGGTGTACACCATGAAATCCAGCATACTCTGTTAACAACCACAGAATCAGGGATCAGCATAATTGTAATCCCTCAGTGTCATTGTATGACTCCTCAAGCAGACCTCGAAGATGTTCCATTGCAAAACCCGAATTTTGTGTTCTATGACGATGGCTCCACTCACTGTTTGCTGAATGAATTGTTTTTGGCTTCAGGTTATGCAGTATTTTTACAGTTTGAATGTATTGGGAGAGGTCATTTACCTTCTTCCACATCAGCAAAAACAGAAGAGATAATGGTGTTAGCCCATGCTTGTATATTGCCTAAAAGTCACCCTTTGACTACATGCATTGATTCGAGATATGCATTTGGGGTGGTACATGACTTTGGTACACTATGGTAGGCTCATGGGTTTCTTACTCCTGCTGGAGCCCCCGTAAAGCAATGATCCATAGTTGCTAATATTCTTAAAGTAATTCTCCTTCCATCTTCTGTGGCTGTTGTCAAATGCACAACACATACAGGCGCCTCTGAAGATTTGGCTCAAGGAAATGCTTTGGTAGATTTCCATGCTAAATCTACGGCCTCCTCGAGGAAGGGCCCTTTCATTTTAGTGGCTGCACTTCAGTCCACCTTTGTAACTTTTGATTTAGCAGCCCTGCAGGAACAATCTGTGGCTGACGAACATGGTCTCTGGTACAGGATTGACTATGCTCCCAGGGCTTTAGTCCAAATGTGGGTGTTGCCTGACGGTTGTCCGGTTGCACCCATGGTTGGCCCTGAACACTCAAAGGATCTCTCATCTCTCAAAGAGGAATGGCTAAGCTAGTGAAGGAATCTAGGTTTGCTCCAGGATTTTCCACAATAGCTCAGCAACATTGCCAGCGTTGCAATATATGTCAACAATGTAACATAACTGAAATGTCTAAATTGACTGATGCAACTTATCCAACCACATGGGACCCCTTTTTGCATGTTGAAACAGATTTTGATGAATTTCCTATATACAGTATATGGGTTTGCGCTATTTTCTTGTAATTGTAGTGAGGTTTATTAGGTGGGTAGAGCCTATACCATATAAAAAGGCAGATTCTATTTCTGTAGCAAAGCTTTTGTTGAAAGAGTTAATTCCAAGGTATGAATTGCTAAAGGTCAATTAATGTTTATAAAAAAGACATTTCTGGAAAATGCACACACATACCTAGAAGCCAGGGCCTGTGTGTGTGACAATAAAGATTTCCTTGCTTTGGAAAACTAAAGAAACAAAAGTACGATTTATTTTATTTAGGTAATTTTTTACTGAATCTCGACACTGGGTTACCACATTCTAAAAGAATATAAGAAATTAATGTTGTAATGTTTAGTAGCAGAGGAAGGAATGTTCTTCCTCTGTGTAGGTCATTAATAAAACAAATTAATAGGACAAGAAATGTTAAGTGGGACATCATTTTGTAATGCCATATTACCATTACAGGCTTAGTTTATTGGAACTATAGATGATGGAAGATGATGAATTATTTGAGGGTAACCTAACTTGATAAATTATTAAAAAAACAAAATTGTAGATATGTAATGTAGGTGTTTTACTTAGAGTTAGATTGTAGCCAGGTGAAATCAATATATTACACTTGTGAATATTGTTTTTAGCAAGCCCCTAATGAGTAGGAAAATAGTGCCATACAAATATCAGCCTTCATGATTGACAACTGTTTGTCCACTGAGAGCCTGGGATGTAAAGCTTCCCCTCACAAAAACATAAGCTATATGACAGTTGGGGATTCACAGTATCTGTGAATAACTCAACACCTCCAGGGTAACTACTGTGTCAGTAATGTATTTAAGTGAATGGATCTGCAGGCAGGATGACTTAGTGGCTACATTATACATCCCGTAAATGCCCAAAAAGAGACTCTGCTCTGTTGGGCCCTTGAGCAAGGCCCTTAACCTGCAATTGCTGAGCGCTTTGAGTAGTGAGAAAAGCGCTATATAAATGCAAAGAATTATTATTATTATTACATTTTGAGTTTGACTAAAATCACAATGTTGCTGGTTCAATCACTGCCTTTGATTTACTGTGTGGGCCTGAGCCAATTTAATTTGCCAATTTAAAATTCTTTACTTGTAAACTGCCCCGGGATGATGTTCATTACAAAAAGGCACTATATAACATTAAATACAGTTTGATGTAGAATTAATTTTGAAAGAGTTATTCTGGCTCACTTCTATAGGTTTTTTTTTTCTCTCTAAGGGTACCCACTTTAAGAAAGGAAGCAAAAAAGTCTATAGGAATTTATAAATGTATTTCTTTTAGTCTGAGGAATAAAACGTAGACCTGAAAAATTTTCTGTATAAGTTTAAATCAGTACATCACACTTATTTAAAACTTCTTTTAACATAATGTAACTAGTAATGAGGAAACCAATTTGCATCAAATTTGGAAAATACATTGTGTTCTGCTTTCAGTATAATTCGTGCCACTGACACAAGAAAATAGGCATTTAGTTCCTGTCTGGGAACATTCCCGTGCATTAATTCTAAATGTGTCTGCATGTCATTTAATATTATAATACAGATTGCTTGTGAAAAAAAAGTGGAATTCTGATATCCTGAACTGGGATAAGGTGATTCATAGGTAATGGTGGTTTCAGGGGTTGATGTACAGCAGCAACTTTTTGTGTATTGAGTTTTCCTGTGGTGAAAACGCAGTAATGTGAACAATGACGCACTTTAGTGTGTCTCTGTGTGGAACATATGCAGTATGTCATGTTTTGAAAAATGTACTACACTCCACTGTGGTGATGAGAACAAAATGCATAAATAGAATTAATTTTTATCAGTGACGTACGGATTACATGCATACCACAGCTGCAAAAAGCACACAGATAAACATGAAAGTGTGAACGAGTCTTTAAGGAGCAATGTTCATTGTTTTCCACTCCACAATAAAACATAAAACCTCCAAAAAAATATTTTTAGAGAATTTTGCTTTTTGTGAAATCATGTGTAAAACTAAATTTAGTGTCAGTTTAACAAGATTGAATGCAAATCAGAGCCAGCCTGTTTTGCTTAACATTACTTGTAACAATTATACGTGAACACATCCATTGAGGTACTGCCTAAATTAAAGCTTAAAACATTTTAAAAATGTCACCATTACATTAACAAATACTATACATGGAGTTCCAAAAATTTCAAACTTTTCAACTCAGAAATATAAAGGGCTGAATAAACATAATATAAATCCCAATACAAGAATCAAGACAATCTTAATATTCTGGAGGAAGGCTCCAGTTTTTTATTAATTACATGTCCTCCATGTCTGGGCTGAAGCGATACCTGTGGTGTCATTTCTACCTGTTTATCAAGTATCACTCTCCAGAAATAATAATAAGAAGTAGTAACATTATTACTTTATTTTCTAACTGAGTAAATTGTGGCTTTTAAAATTAAAGACATCTGTACACTATGACTTTAACTGTACTGTATTCACCTTTTTAATTTTAAAAATATACTTCATTTCTGTTCTAAAACAACACACTACATGGCCACACAAAGCCAGAAACTTTCCCAATAGCATAGAGTGCAAGGTAGGAATCATTCCTTTGGGCACACTTCTGCACATACCCACACTTAATCAATTTTGTGCTATTAGTCACCCTAAGATGCACATCAGTGAAAATTCAGACAAAACCAAAATACCTTGGGGAAAGAAATCCTTTCAGTCATTGGGTGTATGCAAAATGGACACAGTCATTGATCTGGCTAAGATTCAAGACTGGTTCCCAGGAGCTTTGATACCGTAATTACTTCTAAATAATTTCCTTGAAAAATGCCAATTAACAAAGAACAGGCAGCAATGGAAACAACAATATTTCCTAACCACAAGCTTTAAATTCAGTTATAGTTGCACCTGTGTGTGCCTCATCAAGATGGAACTTTAATAAAACACATTTTAGAAGAAATAAGAAAGAAAATGTTAACGTGATATTAGGAAACTAATCAATTTTGGTGGATAAAAATACAAATTATTGGTAAAATTGGTTCAAATTATCAAACAAACCCTTACTTTAGGTAGTTCTCTTTATAAACAAAGAAACAACCACATGATAAATTAATGTAGGGTTGCCAGTGGAAGCCTGATAGATAAAACAGGTTGTAATGAAAACCAAATGGTACTTTGCTACTTCAGTATTACATTTATCAAAATAAGTAATAGCATATGTGATTCAATCCCATTGTCTTCTGATCCATTTACTAAATATACTCTTTTATATACTTTTTTATTTCCTGATGTTATGGCATTGATTTTTGTGATAAAGTATGAAACTACACAAATACTTTTTCTTCCTCCTCTTTATCTTTTCCCACTTCTATGTGGGGTCAATGTGCTTAATCAACCTTCTCCATAGAGTTTGGTCGTGCACCTCCTCCCCAGTCAGACCCTTTTCCTTCTGTCACAGGTGGCTGGGTGTGGTTGGCATTTGGCTGCCTATAAAAGGGTCCGCCTCCCGACAATCAAGGCTGGAGTCGGGTGAGGAGGTGGACGAGGTCGGAGAAGGAGGTGGGCGAAGAGAGGCCCAGTGTAAATAGTGTGCTGAGAAGAGAAGAGGTGGCTGAAGGAAGCCTGGCCTGTTGGGACAGTGGGGAACTGGTATTGGTGCACTTATTGACTGTATATAGTAGTGTATTTAAATAAACGTGTGGTGATGGACGTAGTCGTATCTGCCTGCCTGTGTCTGGGTCGCCCTAATCCACAGTGGCGTAGTCGGCAGGATGCTGCAACTGGCTCAAGGTGCGGACCTGCATATCATCAAATATCTGTGGACGACCTGGCATGGCAGGAGACCTCACACATGTGCCGCAGGAGCTGCGTGCACCTAACCCCGCAGGGGCATGTAGGAAGCCGGACCGTTAGCGGCTCGTGCTTGGACTATGTGTTGCAGGCTGCAGCTGGGCGAGTCGCAGCAGCAGCGGAGCCGCCCGGCATCTTGTGTACCTGGGAGAGAGGAGGACGAGATGGCCGCCGACCAGAAGTCGCTCCTCGTGACAGGCACGGGATTGGACAGCATGTCCTGTTTCCTCACCAATGATTGGTCGGAGGTGGGAGCATGGAATGTCTGTCTCGTGCCTTGAAGAAACCCGAGTGGGCCGCAGGGAAGGGCCCATAGACAGCAGTCGGCGAGTGACGCTGCTCGCAAGGTAAGCTCACGGCCGGCTGTTTCTCTCTCCTTGGTGGCAGTTTTGCAGGAGCTGCAGGAAGAGCTTCAGCTTGTGCTATCGCTGCCGGCCGAGCGATGTGCCCTCCGGGCGGAGACGCAGGAGTCAAGAGGGATGGCAGTGACGTGCAATCAGGAGCCGCAGGCGAAGGAGGATCGGCGCGCTGCAGGAGCTTCTGACCGGAGAGGCACAGTGGGGAAGGTAAGCGAGACCGACCCCGTGAAGCTCCGGACGCCAGCGGAGCTGGGTCTGCCCTCTTGCAATGGGCAGATTCGAACCGTCACGGCGTCCCAAAATGAAAGGAGGAAGCGGCTTGAGAAAGCCAGTTCTTCCGATACGGGAGGACGTGCAGCTGGGTGCATGCGTTCCTCGAAGGGCCATCCTCTGCTGATGCAGAGGAATTACCTGCTGGCTGGGAGGAGACGAGCACGTGTGCTCCCGCTGGTGGTCCCGTTGCGAGGACCGTGGACTTGTCGGGCTGGGAAGCGGAAAAAGGGAGCATCGGGGTGCCGATCAGGGCTGAGAGCGTTGGCCCAACAGAGGATGAGCCGAGGGGCTGCGTCAGGGCAACACCTCTGCCCTTGTTTTTCTTTTTGGATTGCAGGATTGGGCCCTAGGCTACGGAGTGTCGGCTTGCCGCTGAGGAAGGCCAGTCCTCGTGGATCGGTCCGCTGGCCCCTGGAGGTCTCAGCTAGCGGGGGAGTCATGTCACAGGTGGCTGGGTGTGGTCGGCATTCAGCTGCCTATTAAAGGGTCCGCCTCCCGACAATCAAGGCTGGAGTCAGGTGAGGAGGTGGACGAGGTCGGAGAAGGAGGTGGGTGAAGAGAGGCCCAGTGTAAATAGTGTGCTGAGAAGAGAAGAGGTGGCTGAAGGAAGCCTGGACTGTTGGCACTGTGGGGAACTGGTATTGGTGCACTTATTGACTGTATATAGTAGTGTATGTAAATAAACGTGTGGTGATGGACGTAGTCGTGTCTGCCTGACTGTGTCTGGGTCGCTCTAATCCACACTTCAAATCTTTTTTGTTCTATTCATCCACCTCCACTTTTGCCTCCCTCACTTTATCTTTCCCTGTTCTTCCATTGAAATCACTCTTTTGCCCATGTATTCATTGCCTGTCCTTATCACATGTCCATACCACTTCAGCCTACTTTCCTGTACATTATGAGATATCTCTCCATGTTTTGTTGTACCTCCGATTGTCTCATTTCTTATTCTGTCCTTTTATATAAGTCCACACATCCATCTCAACATGCTTCTTATTCTGCATGCCCTTTACTGCCCATGTCTCAACTCCATAAATCTTTACTGGTCTTACCCACTGCCTTAAAAACCTTACCTTTTACCTTTGACTTAATTTTTCAATCACACAATAATCCAGATACCTTCTTACAATTGTTCCATCCACACTGCACTCTATGGGTTATCTCTGCATCTAAATTTTTCCATCTTTTGCTACCACTGATCCTAGATATTTAAATTTATCCACTTGATTCAATAGCTCCCCCTGCAGGCTAACTTCTGAATACTGATCATCTTTAAACTTTATATATTCTTTCTTCTTCTTATTTATCTTCGATCCACTATTGTCCAAAGCCCTTCTCCATTCTTCCAACTTTCTCTCCACTTCCTCTTTTCTGGTGCTACACAACACAATGTTATCAGTAAAAAGCATGCACTGGGGGGTGGTCTTTCATCCCATGACACAACACATCCATTACCAGATCAAACAGGTAAAGACTGGTGCACACCTATTCTACCTGGGATCTTGTCTGTTTTCTGCAACTCTGCTTTTAACCACTCACTCCCTCATACATATCCTGGACAATCCATACTCAGTTCTCACTCATGCACCTCCAGACCTCTTGACATGGCAATCTATCATAAGCCTAAACCAAATCAATAAACACCATAAGCAATGCTTTCTGTTTTTCTCAATGCTTCTCTATGAGATTTCTCAATGCAAAGACTGCTTTAATTCTTCTTCTCCTTGGCATAAAACCAAACTGCTCCTCCCCTGTGGTGGTCTCTTCCCTAAGCCTTCTCTTTATAACTCCCAAATTTTCATTGTGTGTTCATTGTAGTTTCCACAATCCTGAATATCACCTTTTTGGGTACAAAAACTCTGTCCCTCCACTCCTCTGGTATTCTCTCCTGTCCATAGATCTTCTGCATTAGATTCCACAACATATCTACTTATTTTCCTTCCATACTCTTCCATAGTTCTGCTGGTATTTCATCCGTTCCTGTTGCCTCTCCATTTTTAGTGCTCCTTTAATTCCTCCCTCCTTATACTTGATACTAGCCCTTCATTTGGAATTCCATTTCCAAATACTACCCTTTGAATTTCTTCATTCAACAGCTTTTCAAGGTACCTCTTCCCTCTATTCTCGATCCTGTCATGCTCATTTAAGACCACACCTTGATCAATTTTCAACTGTTTTTCAGACTAAAATCCTTTTCAGCATTGTTCCTAGTCCTCTCTATTCTAAAAGTCATTCTCTCTTTCTCTTATGTCTCCAGTTTTTCATACACCTCCTCCAAAACATGTGCCTTGGCTCTTGCTGCTGTCCTCTTTGCCACCATGTTTGTCTGCCTATACATTTATTTATTTTCATCCCTCCCTGATTGGCACCGTGTCACCTTTGCCTCCATACTAGCTGTTATATTATATAGTACACCTCTCTGTACCACCACCATGTATTTTTATTCCCAAGTGGGCTCCTTTATGTTGTCCCATCCAAAACCTATTCACCTGCTCTTGGTACAAACTTGATAGATAGATAGATAGATAGATAGATAGATAGATAGATAGATAGATAGATAGATAGATAGATAGATAGATAGATAGATAGATAGATAGATAGATAGATAGATAGATAGATAGATAGATAGATAGATAGATAGATAGATAGATACTTTATTAATCCCAAGGGGAAATTCACAACTTTGCTATTCTTCACTTTATTTAAAACTTTCTCCCAAATATATTCTTAAACCCTTCCTCTTTTAATCTCCACCACTTTATCCTTAGTGCTGCTTGATCTGGTTTTATTCTCCTGCTGATTCTGATCTCCAAGTCCATCGTCCCCACTATGCTACACTGTCACATTTTCCCCATTTATAACGTTGCAATTCTTTCTCTTTCAGTTGAGATCTTCTACACATTAGAAATTCTATTTGTCTTTCCATTTCTCCACTACTCTAAGTCACAAGCTGATTTTCATTTATTTTCAAAAAATGTTAACTATCACCAAATCAGATGCCATAGCAAAATCTACATCCCAGCCCTCCATGGACCTTCACTATCATCTCTCTACTCCTTCCCACATGCCCATTTAGATCTCCACCAACAATCACCTTTTCTCCTTCTTGTACCACCCTAAGCTCTTCATCCATTTTTGTCCTGAAAACTTTCTTTCTCATCCCATGGCTCACTTGAGGAGCATATGCCCAAATAACATTAACTACAGTCTCACCAAGGCCCAGCTTGACACTTATCACCCTCTCTCTCCTCCTATTCACACTAACTAGACTATCTTTTAGTTCTTTGGATATTACTACATCTACACAATTTCTCCTTTGCTCTTTTGCTCCACTGTACAACAACTTGAAGCCTCCTCCCAATTATCTTGTCTTGTTTCCCTTCCATTTTGCTTCCTGCACACGCACAACACTCACACTTTCCTCCTTTCCATCAGCTCATTTCCTTTCCCAGTCACTGTCCCAGCATTTAGTGTCCTCACTCTTAACTTTAACGTTCCCTTTTCTTTCCTCTCCCCCGTCTTCTTCTGCTTCTCCTTGACTTCTTTAACAGGCCCACCCTTGACCCTCTCTCACTTTATATAAGGGTCAGGCTAGGCCCCTGCGTGTTGCCTACAGGGTACACTCTAGCAATTTCTGATGCTGATTGGAATGATATAATCATTAACAAGTTTTACAGCAGGATGCCCTTCCAGACAGGCTTGGGATATACAGTACACCAAGTTGCCACCCCATTTGCCAACAAATGTAAATTATATAAATCACAAAAATTGTAAGTAATAATTAAGTCTCATAAAAATACTTTTAAATAAAGCATGTCCTGTACTCAGCCTTCCATGTAAACTTCCCGTTCAGAGAACAATGCTTTGTTTGATTAAGATAGTTTGTCTTGGGTGAAAGAATGGGGCAATTTAAAAATACTTCATAAATGTTCTCCTTTTCCACAAGTTCTTTGTGTTGTGTGTAATTTGCACCTAGATGCTTAACAGAAGTTAGTATTAAAGACTGTGGTATACTCAAAAAAGAATGCAATCTGTTATAATACCATGTTTTATGTTCACAGCATTTTATACTTTGTTCTGTTTATTATTTTTCTTGTTTTATGCGCAAGGTCTGAGAACTCCATTCTAGCCTAATACTTACAAATACTTGCCTTTGCACACTGCATTTTCTATGTATTTGCTGTTATTGGTGCCAATACATATAAAAAAACATTGAGAGCAACTTTTGTTTTTTGTTTGAGAACATTGCTGTTATTATATATGCCTCAAAATCCTCAGCATACAGGTTTGCATGATGTTTACCATTGTAGGCTTTTAGTTGTAATATAGGAAATGTGTTAACTTCCACTTTTGTAAGGGGAAAAAAAAGAACGTCGAATGAGTTTATAATGCTGCCAATCGGTAATGTAGAAATTTCTAGAATTGTTTGTACATGGGTAACGGTAAAGTAACTTTAGTTTGTACATGAGAGGAGCATGTTCAGCCTGTTATTAAAGAAGTGGATTGGTTATAAAGATCTACTCTTGTAATATTTTAATGTTTAACAGCAAAACTGAGCAATGTATTAAGTAAAATAAAAGTGAGAGTCTCTTGTTGTGGGTATTATAACTGAATACGTTATGTATATGTTTCTATATATGATTTGTATATACAGCATTTCTTACATGCTTAGTATGGCTTTGTTATGCATATTGATTCATAATACTTTTTAGATGGATAGATAGATAGATAGATAGATAGATAGATAGATAGATAGATAGATAGATAGATAGATAGATAGATAGATAGATAGATAGATAGATAGATAGATAGATAGATAGATAGATAGATAGATAGATAGATACTTTATTAATCCCAAGGGGAAATTCACATACTCCAGCAGCAGCATACTAATAAAGAAAATATTAAATTAAAGAGTGATGACAATGCAGGTATACAGACAGACAATAACTTTGAATAATGTTAACGTTTACCCCCCCCGGGTGGAATTGAAGAGTCGCATAGTGTGGGGGAGGAATGATCTCCTCAGTCTGTCAGTGGAGCAGGACAGTGACAGCAGTCTGTCGCTGAAGCTGTTCCTCTGTCTGGAGATGATACTGTTTAGTGGATGCAGTGGATTCTTCATGATTGACAGGAGCCTGCTCAGCGCCCGTCGCTCTGCCAAAGATGTCAAACTGTCCAGCTCCATGCCTACAATAGAGCCTGCCTTCCTCACCAGTTTGTCCAGGCGTGAGGCGTCCCTCTTCTTTATGCTGCCTACCCAGCACACTATCGCATAGAAGAGGGCGCTCGCCATAACCATCTGATAGAACATCTGTAGAATCTTATTGCAGATGTTGAAGGACGCCAGCCTTCTAAGGAAGTATAGTCGGCTCTGTCCTTTCTTACACAGAGCATCAAAATTGGCAGAACAGTCCAATTTATAATTTATTTTTATTATAAATAGGAAAGAAACCTGAAAGAGTTAAATAAGAGGAAGTGTGGAATGATAATAATGACGCAAGTAATTGTAAGTAGTTGTAACAAATGTATAGAAATAATGTAAGTTTAAGATATAGAGGATAAACTATAAGGACTAATGTTTATAAATTGGTGAAAGTTATGCATATAAAGACTGTAAGCTGCTGAAGAGAGATAAAATGGGTAGTTTATTACTGAAAGCATTGTTTTATTGTGCTGTTTTAAATAAACTCATGATACATACATTGCTGAGGAAATAGTGTGTTGAGTCTTAAGTATTAATCATTCCCTTTTTGGCAGGGGTGTAACACTTGCTTAATTTGATAATTTGCATAGGTTTCTGTAGTCTCTCCTGGAGTTTCAAGAGGCAGAAAGGTTGGATGCTGATGCATTAAGTACTAAAATTATTGGCAATTTGCATAGGAATGATTTGGATGATAAACAAAATCTTGCAGGTGAAGGATGCGATGGAGCAGCAGTTAAGAGTGGGGCACATTCCTCATTACCATTTAAGACTATAAAATGACATTAAAAACTCAGAATCAATGTCTCCATGATGGAACAGTTAACTTTGTGAGCTGGAATGTTAAAGGCCTGCATCACGAATTAAAGAGAAAGAAAGTATGCTCTCACCTAACAGGCTTAAACGCTAAAATAGTATTTTTACAGGAGACCCACTTACTAAGCAAGGATCAGTTCAGACTACAAAAAGATTGGACTGGCCAAATGTTCCATTCTAGCTTTATAAAGAAAACTAGAGGGGTGGGAATTCTCATACACAGCACAGTTCCTTTTGTAGCATCAGATGTATCGGACCCTGAAGGGAGATATGTGATGGTCATGGGCAACTTATTTAACTGTAAAATGATTTTTGGTAAATGTTTATGCACCCAATGTTGATGATAAGGAATTCATGCAAAATCTATTTGCATCCATTCCCAATGTGAACACTCATAAAATTATAATGGCTGGGGACTTTAATTGTGTTCTAAATCCACTCTTAGATAGGACTCCTGTGACAGGGGGGACGACATCTAATACTGCAAAGACAATTACACAGTTTTTAAATGATCACAACTTATCAGACCCCTGGAGGTTTCTTAACCCAAACTCAAGAATATATTCGTTTTACTCACCAGTGCATTATAGCTACTCAAGAATTGATTATTTTTTTTATAGATAATAATTTCCTGCCTACAATTAAATCATGCAAATACAACACAATTGTTATCTTCAACCATGCCCCTCTAGTCTTGGAGCGAAAATCATTAAGCCCCTCACACTCACCTCGCAGATGGCGCTTTAACCCTCTTCTATTAGCAGACGAGAACTGTACAGAATTTACTGTATATCCAAACAAATCAGCTTCTTCCTAGAGACAAACACGCCCACAGAGGTTTCCCTTCTCCATCTCTTATTTACATATATATTTATTCCTCCCTTTCTTTTGCTTATTGTTGTCTTATTAAAAAGCCCAAAGCAATTCTCCTTTAGCTAAGCTCTCCTTCTCAGGGGTGGGGTTTGATTTGTCTTCAATTTTGTTAGGTTATAAATTGATCTATTTGTATGGAATGATTACAATAAAAAAAAAGAGTGGGGTACATTCAGGTGTCCAAGCTATGATAAAAAATGTTGCCAAATTTGCATCTTATGTCAATTGCACTGCACATTGCTTAAACGTAGGGACAGTTGACACAGTCAGAGCTGTACCTGATGTTGGAAATTGTTTGGCTTTGTTGGAAAAGCTGTACACATTCATGTTTGGACCCTGTGTTTATCAGAAATATTTGGATGTGCAGTGTGAGATGTTTACTGGGACACCAAGCGAGCTTTAATGCCTTAGAGATACATGTGGGTCTTGCAAACATGTAGCATGTTGCAATGTAATGGACAGACTGCCTGCTATTCTTAAAGTGCTTGAGGAAATTCACAGAGAGCTACTGAAGCATGAGGAATACTGGGTCAAATTGATTTGAATTTTGTAGGGTAGATGAAAGTTTTGAAAGTTTTGTCAGACATTCTTCAGTCAAAAACTTAATCTTTCTAAGGTGTTGATTTAACTCAATCACTGAAAGTCACAATGGCAGTATGACAGGTAAGGAGAGAGATTTAGCTGATATGGTGGAGAGAAGAAAGGTTCATATATTGTGCGTGCAAGAGACTAAATGGAAGGGTAGTAAGGCCAGGTGGATCAGAGATAGATTCAAATTCTTCTATCATGTTGTGGATAGGAGGAGAAATGGGGTAGGGGTTATTCTGAAGGAACAGTATGTTAAGAGTGTTTTGGAGGTGAAAAGAGTGTCAGACAGAGTGATGATTATGAAGCTGGAAATTGGAGGTGTGATGATGAATGTTGTTAGAGCATATGCCCTGCAAGTTGGGTGTGCGATGGATGAGAAAGTAGATTTCTGGAGTGTGTTGGACGAAGTGATGGACAGTGTACCCAAGGGACAGAAAGTGGTGATTGGAGTGGATTTCAGTGGACATGTTGGTGAAGGGAACAGAGGAGACGAGGAGGTGATGGGTAGGTATGGTGTCAAGGAGAGGAATGAAGAAGGTCAGAGGATTGTGGATTTTGCCAAAAGGATGGACATGGCTGTGGAAAATACATATTTTAAGAAGAGAGAGGAACATAGGTTTACGTACAAGAGTGGATGAAGATGCACACAGGTAGATTACATCCTGTGCTAGAAACATGACTGGTTTTAGTGATCATTTGGAGTAATAACCTATTTTGAATGATATACAATTTAAAAATAAATTATGAAAGCATTGTAATGTTCAGAACTTTATAATGGAATAAATGATAGAAAGAAAGTAAGTGAGCATAGCTAAAAGCAAAGGCATAAATTTACTGTAATTAAGGGAACGTTTTAAGATGAAAGCATGATAAAGAGTTTACTTATTTATAACTGAACATAAGATGTATGGGGATGTCACAATTCTTGTTAAAATTTAAAAAAAATTGTAAAAGTTAATTATCAATTGCATTATGCCGAAAATGGAGCAAAGCATTCATTTTACCAACATTATGGCATAATGTCATATTTTCCTGCAAAGACTACTAGAGATTCATTTGTCTGGTTGATTGAGTACTGTTCTGCTTTACCAAAGTAATTTCAATAGTACTGGTGTTTTTTTGACCAGTAGCGCCTTGAGTCAGGACTACACATATTGCTGTGGAATAGTTCTGAGATTTTGTAGGTTTATTCCTACAGCAAGAATTGGTTGATTAAGACAATGAACTTTGACTTCCATAGCAAATTTGTTGAATAGGAGTCACCCCTCAAACTTTACTGTGTAGTGTAGTTACTGTGTAATTTTTTACTTCTTGAAAAAAATGTAACATTTTTAGTTGGTTGGATGAAGATGCACACAGGTAGATTACATCCTATGCAGAAGAGTCAATCTGAAGGAGACTGAAGAATGCAAAGTGGTGGCAGGGGAAAGTGTAGTTAAGCAACATAGGATGGTGGTCTGTAGGATGACGTTGGAGATCAAGAAGAGGAAGAGAGTGAGGGCAGAGCCAAGGATCAAATTGTGTAAGTTGAAAAAGGAAGACTGTAAGGTTGAGTTTAGGGAGAAGGTGAGACAGGCACTGGGTGGTAGTGAAGAGTTACCAGACAGCTGGGAAACTACAGCAGAAGTAGTAAGGGTGACAGCAAGAAGGGTGCTTGGCATGACATCTGGACAGAGGAAGGAGGACAAAGAAAACTGTTGGTGAAATGGCGAAGTACAGGAGAGTATACAGAGGAAGAGAATGGAGAAGAAGAAGTGTGATAGTCCGAGAGATGCAGAAAGTAGACAGGAGTACAAGGAGATAAGGTACAAGGTGAAAAGAGAGGTGGCAAAGGCTAAAGAAAAGGATTGAGGTTGAGTTGTATGAGAAGTTTGTCAATAAGGAGGGAGAAAAGGATCTGTACCAATTAGCTAGACAGAGGGACCGAGCTGGGAAAGATGTGCATCAGGTTAGGGTAATAAAGGATAAAGATGGAAACTCACAAGCGAGGAGAGTGAATCAGGAACTGCAACGGATTAGCAAGGAGGAAGTAAGGACAGTAATGAAGAGGATGAAGAGTGGAAAGGCCAGATGACATAATTGTGGAAGCATGGAGGTGTTTAGGAGAGATGGCAGTGGAGTTTTTAACCAGATTGTTTAATGGAGTCTTGGAAAGTGAGAGGATGCCTGAGGAGTGGAGAAGAAGTGTACTGGTACCGATTTTTAACAATAAGGGAGATGTACAGTAACTACAGTAGTAGCTACAGGGGGATAAAATTGATGAGCCACAGCATGAAGTTATGGGAAAGAGAAGTGGAAGCTAGGTTAAGAAGTGAGGTGATGATTAGTGAGTAGCAGTATGGTTTCATGCCAAGAAAGAGCACAACAGATGCCATGTTGGCTCTTAGGGTGTTGATGGAGAAGTATAGAGAAGACCAGAAGGAGTTGCATTGTGTCTTTGTAGACCTGGAGAAAGACTCCTTTAGAGTCCAATATTGAAGACTTGAAGCATGAACGTCATCAAATAAGGAGAGCCTTAGAAAGACATGAAAGGACTGGTGAACAAAATGCTGCCACTCAGTTGGGACTTGCAAATTATTTGGATCCTTACTGGGATGTGTTCTTTGAGCTGTTATGGTTATATAAGATAGCTGTGGTATTACCAGTTAGCAGTGCTTCTGGTGAACAAAGTTTTTCAGCGCTAAAGCTAATAAAGAATAATTTGTGATCTACTATGACAGAATGGAGAATGTCAAATTTGGCTATATTAAGCACCGAGTCCAAACACAGTAAGTATTTGAATATGGAAGACTTTGTGAAAAGATTTGCTGGACAGCATTGTAATCATTGTATTCAGCTCTTATAGTTGAAAATTCTGTTGTAATTGTCAGATGAGAAGGAACACTATTTTTGGGATACATCCTTTGTTGCAGATACTTTACACCTAAATAATTCCAAAACAATATGACACTTCATTTTACAAATATACATCAGCATTATTGAACATATTTGTCTGTAGCTTCTTTTAGGGTGATAATTATAAAATGTGCTAATCAAACAATAATCTGCTGATTGCTACTGTGAGGTTGGACTTATCTTTGTAATTATTGATTTTGTTTACCTCATAAATACAACCTGTGTCGAACATGTATGTCATATACAGTATGTGCATTTGAAAGAATATTTTTTTCATGTTGCAACCCTCTTACCACCCCATATAAAATTCTGTAGATCTGCCACTGCTGGTTTGCACCCCTGGTGGCTAGATTTAAGATGTATAAATGTAAAGGAAACAGATTTTTACACTGGTATCTTGGCTAATACAATTGATTATCAACCTACATTAAACTAAATTGCTAATTACAAGGCTGTCAGTCTTAAAATAATTTAATAAAATAGAACTTTTCTTCTTAATGTTTTTGTTATAATTCTGCTTCTGAATTGAGTAAACAGTATTTAACCAGGAGTTGTTCCTGTCAATTACTAAAAAATTTAAACCAACTAAAAATGTTACATTTTTTTCAAGAAGTAAAAAACTACACAGTAACTACACTACACAGTAAAGTTTGAGGGGTGACTCCTATTCAACAAATTTGCTATGGAAGTCAAAGTTCATTGCCTTAATCAACCAATTCTTGCTGTAGGAGTAAACCTACAAAATCTCAGAACTATTCCACAGCAATATGTGTAGTCCTGACTCAAGGCGCTACTGATCAAAAAAACACCAGTACTATTGAAATTACTTTGGTAAAGCAGAACAGTACTCAATCAACCAGACAAATGAATCTCTAGTAGTCTTTGCAGGAAAATATGACATTATGCCATAATGTTGGTAAAATGAATGCTTTGCTCCATTTTCGGCATAATGCAATTGATAATTAACTTTTACAATTTTTTTTTATTTTTAACAAGAATTGTGACATCTCCATACATCTTATGTTCAGTTATAAATAAATAAACTCTTTATCATGCTTTCATCTTAAAACGTTCCCTTAATTACAGTAAATTTATGCCTTTGCTTTTAGCTATGCTCACTTACTTTCTTTCTATCATGTATTCCATTATAAAGTTCTGAACATTACAATGCTTTCATAATTTATTTTTAAATTGTATATCATTCAAAATAGGTTATTACTCCAAATGATCACTAAAACCAGTCATGTTTCTAGCACATGAGGTTTCGTCTTTAAACTTGGCCAAGGTGCAAAATATGAGGGAGTTTGGAGCCCCATTTTTAAATAAAAAACCAACAAAGGCCTGAAAAATCAAAAATTCGGGGAGAGGGGAGAATAAGTTTTAAAAGCATGTTAAAAAGTACCCTTTACCAAGAAAACACTGAAGCAAGTAGAAGGCAATTATATATCTGTGTGTGCTTTGCAGGTTGAGTTACACCAGATGGGTTGGTAGCAGTAGTCTGTCTTGCTTTGCCAAGCCTGAAGTGGTTCTGTGAGCAAGGACAGAGACTTCTACAGACAATTTATAAATAGGAGCCCACATTGCCATTATTACGTTTTGTCGCAGTGATGCTGAAAAAGGTGATGGTTGATAATGGAAAGTGACAGAGACTACCGATACTGTTTCACATTGCACCAGATCACTGCTTTACTCTTGAAATGCCTTTTGTGATCTTAAATAACTAGAGCTGCAGCACTGTTCAGGAGCAAGGTGGGGAATTAGTTCATGGCATGACAAAAGTACACATTTAAGCCCTGTACCCACAGCACCTTATCATAAATTCTGCCTATGTCAATCTACTGTAGATCTAACAAACTATTATACAAAGGATGGTTTAATGGGGCATGGATGACCATTGAAATTATTCTGATAATAGATGGTGCTATACCAGCGCTTAATCCAACACAGACAGACATGGGAGGCACACTACTAAAACAAAGTGCTTTTATTTTTCTTTGCTCGTGTGGAACATCTTCCCCATCCCCACGAGCCCACAACACAGTCCAAAGCACAAATTTCAATCACAATACTTCTCTTCTTCACTCTCTATCTTCACCACTCTTCTCTGTCAAGCATAGTCCCTCTCCTCCTGACTCTGGCTCCCGGAGTGGTGGCTGCTTGCTCCTTTTATAGCCCACCCAGAAGTGCTCCAGGTGTTTGATGACCTATTTCTGACTGCACCTCCGGGTGTGGCAGAAGGACTGCTCGCACAGGCTCAGGAACACTGCAGCACCCCCTGGCGGCACCCCCGGATCCCAACAGGGTTGCAGGGAACTCCATCTCCCATGGAGCCCTGCGGAAATCCGAGACACCACTGCCATCCAGGGGGGCTGCCATCTAGCGTCCTGGGGGAGGTACTGTTCTGACAAGGCTTGCTCCCCCGGTCCATACAGTGAAGAGGCGTTCCAACCGGACAAGGACCTCGGCCGTCTGTGACATTATATAATATATATAGTGTAAAAAAGGGCACAAACAAAGAAAGAGTTTGGGCAACACCTTCGTGACTTCATATAACTTGATTTGTAGAACAAAGAAAACATGCAGTAAATGTGGAGAAGTCTTTTCACACTGGAGTTCTGAATAGGATTTGAAACAAGACGGACTTTTCCTGGATTATTTGTTCATGTGACGGGAAGGGCGGGTCCAGGCAGATGGACACAGAAGTGATGTCAGCAATGGAGTGGCTGTAAATATTCTGTTCCGCAGAGGGAGGACAAAAGAAGACATTTGTGCAGAGCTAGATAGATAAATTAGTAGATAAATAGCACTACTATTTCTTTATGATGAAAGTGGGATATAATCTGTTTTAGAATGTACTGTATTACAAATCTGTTTTTGAGGCAATAAACATGATATGTTGATTCAAACTGAGTTGTTCCTGCCATTAATTTCTGTTACAAGGATAAAACTAAACTGTTCAACAAACTACTCCTTTCTTCAGCAGGGTGCAGACCTGGTCATATTGCAGCCCAGTGCCTAATGACGTATAAATTACCCATTTACACACTTTTATAATGCATGAATAGTTGCAACTTTAGATTAGGTACTACAAAAACCTCCACAACTGATGAATAAATGGTTTATAAACATGTGCAAACCTGTATAATGCATGAAGAATTTCAACTTTAGATTGGGTACTGCAAAAAACATTTACAACTAATGAATAAATGATTTATAAAAATGCACAAATGATTACAATGGACAAATTGTTTAAAACATCTACAATTCATGAATAAAATGATTTGAAAACATGCAAAGTGTAAAACCTGGCAAAAATTCTTGCAGTGTTACAAGCAGGCCAGAACATTAAATAACCTGTTTTACAGACTGTACAACTCATGAACCACACACTTGCATATGATAAATAAAGCAAGTGTAACTAATGTTTAAAGATATCTGTTCCTAATCAGCTAGACATTAGTGAATGGAGTGTCAACATGAGTAATATGCTAACAAACGGTTAAAAATGCCTTACTAACAATTTGTTGAATCATTTTAAAATATTTAAAAGTACATTACCTAATGTATGAATTATGATGTAATAACATTGATAACTATTTGAATGAACTTGAACTCATGATCTGTTAAACACTGCATAATGCTTGTTAATGCTTTATTAATGAAAGTTATTATAAAGTGCTACCGATAAATTATACTTTATTGTGTAAATGAAAAAGTCACAGATGCTCCCAAAAAATTAAAATAAGTACTAAAAAAAAACCCTGCCCCTAAACGCATAAAAATGTCTGACTTAGATAACTGTTGCTGCTACTACTGTCAATAACCGGCTTGTAGGTGGTAGCAAATATGTTCTGTCCTGGTTTTCTTTTTGCGGATGCTATAGTGAAAAGTATCAAAAGCAGCATTCTCTCATGTTAAGGCAGCCATTAACTCCTTGGGGGCTGAATATTTTTTTTCCCAAAAAACACAGTTTTATGAAAAGCAGACAAAGAAAAGCAGAAATCAACATAAAATGTCTGTTGCTGTGTGCTGTGATCGCCAGTTTGTCGCAGTGCAGCACAATCTGGTTTGCACATCTTCTCATTGCAAGTGGTGGTCCTCCTATGCCAATGTTGCCATAGGCATGTCAACTACATGAACCGCCATCAGCTGGGGACTGATCAGCTGATGCTGGTACATCATATTCATGTTCGATTATTTATCAAAATTGGAGTCTGACATGTCAGCGTCGAATTCAGCGATAATATGCAAAACGTTGTTGATGGAATATTTTGCTTTACACATTTGCTTCAATCTCTTGCCAGATATCAATGCCATTTTTGCCATTGTTTCCTCCTTGCTACTCACGCAAGTGCAAGGAATCTCGGTCAAACCAATGAAGCTAACTTTCCTCCTAGCAAAGACAGTCCAACTAAAATGTAACGTTTTCAGTTGATTACCAACGTCAACCCCTCCTTTTGACAAAAGTCGACATCAGCCCTGAAAGAGTTAAACTCTGAACCACTACCTTTAAAACAACAGATGAATGCAGTTTACTCTTGTTAATATTTTCATTGTAGATATTATGTTTGTAGAATGTATATTTGTAATATTTTAATATTGTAAGTTTATAAAGTTAATTTTAATTATATGCGGTTTGTTTTTAAATAATGTGCAGGTCTTACCCGTGTGTAGTATTTAAGAGTTTGCCGTTTTAAAAATAATAATTAACTTCTTGAAATCTTGTTTTAAATGTGTTAAAACGTAATATCCACCATGGGAAACCCCTAACTGTAATAAACCTCCACAATCACAAAATGTGTGCTCAAACTGCTTCTCCCCACAGAAATAAAAAGTAGAAAATGTATACACTCTTTGTGATTTATTTTGGGCAGCCCATGTACATAACACAAAAATTGTGGGCCAGCTTTGGGCTACCCATGCTGGCCACTAACATTGGGCCAAACAGGCGGCAAACATTTCATATCCTAAGTGAGATAACCTTTTTCAGCCCTATCTGGCACCACAATGACCCAGTATGGGCATGTTTGCTGGTTTAGTGCATACTTGTATGTGTCATAGTTCTGTATGATGCTGGTCAGAAGTACAAGAGAGCGCTAATTTTGTTTGCAGAGCATGTATTTGTGTAAAATGCAATTTGTCTGCTTAAAAGATGTGTTTCCTAAATTATAGCAATCTCCATTTCTAATGTAGTACACCACAGAGTAAGATTCAGTGTTGTGCCAGCATTGTAGCACTAATGGCACCCTGTTTAACATGGGGTATTTTGCACACTGAACCTATCCAAATGCAAATGAATGTAGCTTTCACATTGTCTTGATAATATTATGAAAAGGTACAGATAGATAGAAAAAAGTGTGTTTTTTGTGAAAATAGTGTAGAAATAATGAACAGATTCAAGAAATAAAGAAATGTATGGTTGATTATATATATCAGAGTGCTACATACGACACATTCACACAGAAGTTTTCTAACCAGCACAACCTTCTGAGGAGTTCAGTTGATACTGTAAAATAATTTGTATAATGATGAGTAATACATTCTTTAATTCGTATAGCATATATTGTAACACTTCTTATCTGATCAATTTTGATAAAAAATCTGACCTGAGGCACAGGTGTTTTATTCAGTTGCCTATTATGTTTATGTTTGGCAGGAACATTTAGGCGAGTAGGGAACTGTTGCACAGGATGTCGAAAAAAAGAATACACATTGTGACCCCCTCCTCTAGGCTATTAAAAAATATAGCCATTTTGACAATGAAATGATAGAGCTGTTAAATGGGGTGCACATTTGGAATATCTCTTGAAGGTACAGTTGAATGTACTGCAGGTTCTTGAACAGGTGATTGGCAACAAGCTTATATCAGGTCATTCTGGAAGGAAGTGCGTTCCAAATACATAATTTGTGGTTTTGTTAGACAGCCAAGGGAGCAACTAGTAAGGATATCTACATGTGAGTGAGTGAGGAGGTGACAAGACCACCTTACTGCTCAAGGGGACATGGTCCCATAACAGAATGAGGCGGCATTGGAGACCTGACCATTTACAGGCTAAATAAGGCTCAGATCTAAAGGAGGAGTTTTAACATGATATACACGATTACCTTTAAATATCCCTGGGTTTAAAAATATGTTATTTATTTATCTTTGTATGTGTTGAGGCTGGTAGTTTAGTTCAGTGGTGTGATTATGTTTGGCAATTAATTGAGATTTTGTCAAAGGCCAAATCTTGGCATGACCCAGTACAAGACTAAGAGTTCTGATAGACTGAAGTATGTCAAAGAATACCTAGTATTCTGCAAAGCGTGAACAAGTACTCAGTGGTGGAAAGAGTACTGAAAATTTGTACTTAAGTACAGATACTATTACATTGCTGAAGTAATACTAAATTACAAGTAAAAGTACTAGTGTTAAAAAAGTACTTAAGTAAAAGTACAAAGTACTCTTCTCATAAACTACTCAGACTACTAGTTACTTTTTAGCCGTAGATATTGAATGAATTATCAAAAACCACTGAATTAAATTGGAGAACCATGTAGAAAACAGCTACTTCAAATATTTCTACATTGAAGTATATGAATGGATCAAATTCAAGAAATTTGTGTTCTAAACAAATAAAGATTAAACAGGAGTTTTTCCTGTAGTATGAACTTTTACTAGAGATCTGCAAACATACAGGTGGGCATGGACCTTAAAGCCTTGGACATAACAAACATGTCTTGAACAGTTCACTTTCTGAACCTTTTGTTAAGTTTCAGCAAAAGCTAATTTTCAAAGTTCACAGAGTCTATCCGGCTTCATTTGGATGTGAATAGTAGACCAGCACAACTAAAAAGCCATTCACATGCAGCTGATGCAGGCAGAGCTGTGTTTAGCTTAACAGACAGCTTCTTGAAGGCTGGGAAGGAGTGAAGCAGCTCCATGCTGTGCGAGACACAAGCAAGGTAACCATCAAGCTCAACGGGACTTTGCAACATTCTGGACAGTGGTCTGGAGAAGAAAGTGTTGTCATCAGATGAATCTCTTTGCTGATGCTCACTCTCATGCTATTTGGTTTCAAGATGTTGTTTCAGGTATTTCAAGGCTGTAATTGGAACATAATTACTTTAATTTATGTGACTATTTTTAAATATCCACAGTTAAATTAGGTAAATCACAACAAATTATACTTTAATATTTTGAGGAACTTAGTAACAATGTTTTGAGATATAACACCATATACACACTTATACCAGTGTGCAGCCCAAGCAACACGCAAATATATAAATTTGAACTTACCAGCCTCTATGACATCTGCTCTGTCAGTCCAGGAGGTCTTGAACTTGGGTAAAAGGGTACTGCAGCAGCAGCCAAGTCTGGATCCTCCATCATCTGTCCAAAACGCTTCTGCAGGCCATTTTTCAGGGCTTTGATGAGTGGCATGCAGGACTTGCTTGATGTCTCCAGCCTGTTCGGTTTTGATAGAAGTTGGTGGATTACTGGCAGCAGCCATCCCATGAAAGCACTAGACTCTAACTAGAGAATGTTCACAGCTTTTACCAGCGGCTTCATGGTGATACAATACTCCCGGAGGAATGCAACTTCAGCAGGACATAACCTGGAAGATAAAACGTGTATAACATAAACAACTAAGTCAATCATGGCTTTAATAGGGAGAGACTGAATACATGGTATTTAATATTACTCACATTTTCACCTTGAATTCGTCACATACACTCCTCATGGCATCTTCCCCCTTCTCGTCAATGATGCGTATTATTCTTTCAATGGAAAGATAGGTTGAATTGCACCGTGTTGCACTTGGATGAATGATATGTAGTCCACACTTGTCCTCTACCACTTCACTAGCCAAATGAGATTGCCCAGTTTTGTTGCAAATGCCCTGGCATTTTGCAAAGGTTGCACGGAAAAGCCTTTTGTTGGTGTCATTCATGCACTCTGCAAGATCTGCATCTGCTGTTGCCACAAGATTTAGCAGGTGACATGCACATCGTTGATGTGGGGGTAGTTGATATTCCATACCAGAGTCTTCATCAAGAATTACACTTGTATCATGATATTCAATATGGTCACTCACATCAAGAGCATCCAAGTCTGCTTCATCCTCATTTACCTCTGCATCATTCTGTGCCCCAAACACATGGAAAGCATTGATAAAGTTGGATCCACTATCAGTTGTTATGCTTACAACTTTGTCTCTAATCTTGTATTGACAATGGACATCATCAAGAGCACTAGCAATCATGTCAAATGTGTGAGACCCTCTCAATCTTTTGCATGCTAGTGCTGCAGATCTTCTTTGTAAGGACTCCTCCTCTATCCAGTGGCAAGTGACACCAAGGTAACTTTTCTGATGAGCTGACCAGCAATCAGTGGTGGTTGCAAAAAATTTGGCTTTACCCAATTTTGCAATTATAGTCTTCATGTAATCAGCAGCGTCACAGATTCTGGTACAAACGGTGGACCTGGAGATGACTTTGGATTGAGATTGCAATGTGATCATTAATTCTTTGAAAGCTGGCTGTTCAACTACTGCAAATGTCTGTAGACCTTCACATATGAAATTGATGATAAGCTTGTCAATAGTTGCTTGAGGGACATGTCTTCTTGCAGCTGCCAACATTACATCTGGTAACTTGGCTTGCTTACTTGCTGAGAGCTTGTTTGGTGTGGCTGTGGTCTTCCGTTGATGAGTAGCTGATGTCACAATGATGTCATGGTCCTGATCAATCTTTGATGGATGTTTCCTCTGTAAAGATCACAGAGGAATTATACAAAGGAAAATATAAATTATATTAGCCAAACTATATACAGTATCAGTCAGACTCTAAACATCACTTCCTCACATCACTACTTTTAACACCAAAGAAAAAACATTAAAAAAAAAATCATTCACCTAGAGTAATTATTTAAGCTAAACATTGATTGTTTAAAATGAAGTGTGGTAAATTTGTTTAATCATTAGAAATCAACCATACATCTATTTTTATATTTTAAGGGAGGGGGGAAAATTAAATTTCTCCAGTCAAACCCATTTATGCAATTCCAGTACAGTCAAATACAGTGTATTTGGCTCCAGTGTGCAGGAATATTCAAAAATAAGAGGGAAATTTTACATAAATGCTGCATGCAAAAATGTGTGTTTTTTTTCTTTGCCCCAAATTGCGTGGGATTAGTATTATGTGGACATGTCTTTAAAGCTGAGACTTGAGTAGCACCACAAGCCATTTTCATTCTGATACCTTAATGCCTGAGATTAAGGGCATCACTAAAATGTATCTATAATTATCATGGGTGCAAAGCTGATATCTACTGACACCTTTATTCTGTTGGTTTTATGCAATACAAGTATCTTTTCTTTAGCTTTAAAACTGAGCCTGCTATAGCCTCTATATGTGGCTAACTGTGTTGCCGCCCCAGTGGCTCTTTGAGGGTTAAGTGACTGATGTTACTGATATAACCCTAAGGTAATGAAAGCGGTTCCCCTAATAGTTTGTGATAGTATTTTTAATGTAAATTATGCATGCGTGTGAGCACGCACACAGGTTAGATAGCTCAGTGGTCCTTGAATCACAGGCTAACGGATGACATTTGTTGGCTTCAAGTAGACCTAGCCAAGCTAGATACCTTAGACATATTAAAAAATGAAAACAGTATCACAAAAATATAGCTGTAAGTTTTCTTACCATAATGTGCTTTTTGAGATCAGAAGCTGAAGTCTTGTATGCCGAAATCACTGCAGATGGCAAACAAAGTTTACACTGCATTAACACGCTGTCCCCTTTCCTCCCTCTGTACTTGAACAGCTTCTCCAGGTGTGGCCAGGTCCACTCATCCTCCGGGATTTCTTGGTCATTTTCACTGTTTTAAATGTTGCTGTCCTCCACGAAGTTTGTTTCTCCAAACCTTCAGTCCTTAAATTACTCCGAGCTCCTTCACTGTGTGATTATGATCAAACCTGCTGGCGCGGGGATGGGTGTTTTTTCCCAATCCAAATTTCAGGGGTCATCGGTCCGTTTACCATTGGATACTTTTATTGGCTATCAAAATGCCGGTCAAAAGTTTGAATATTAATTCAAATTGTTGGCATACTCAGGAACAAATTGCCATTTTAATAGTACCGAAGTAGATTCCTTACCTTAATTTGTACTTAAGTACAAGTAAAATTACAGATTTAACAATATACTCATTAAAGTACAAGTACCCGAAAAAACTACTTAATTACAGTAACGTGAGTAGCTGTAATTCGTTACTTCCACCCCTGCAAGTACTATATAGTGACTAGTCATTGTCCTTTTAACAGGTGTAGCTATTTCTTTATACTTTCAGTTTTTGAAAAGCATTTTACGATCTTTTTGTCATCACTTACTGTAATGTGCCTTGTCTCTAGGTGTACTGGCCAACCGATGCAGGCAACTAAGTAATTTGTTGTGCTTTTCTAATAGTTGCATTCTTAAAGTCCCTTCACTCATCCTGTTTGACTCAAGTAGGGTTAATAACTAATAGCAACAACTAAGCACTGATCTAATAATTAATCATTCACTTTAGAACAACATTGTATTTTTCAAATCAATGCACCTTTTATACAATTTTTTCCAATAATCTTCCATTCCCTGTTAGTTGACAAAAATATTCACATTTACTGATTTTATTAATTCATTGTCTGAAAAACAACTATTAACATTTTTGAAATGTTTACTTGAAAATTTGCAGTTAAATTTTATTGTAGATAACTAAAAATTTGGGTTTTGTCTTTTTTTCTTACTTATAGCATACAATTTTTTGCAAGCTGATATTGACCTTAGATAGCAATTCCATTTTTTTTTTTGTTTTAGATTTCTGCTTTAAATTTCTACACTGCTGAATTCACAGAAGCATGTAATTTCTTCTGGAAGTAAACTGGCCCAACTGATGAGTCACAAAATAGATTTCTGACCAATATCATCTCTTCTTTGATTGTTTCATACCCAGGAGTGTGTGGGGTGTTAATGCCCACAAGAGAGATTCCAATACATAGCATATGTGTTTGGTACTGCCATTTCAGATTGGCATTTGTGACTTCATTATTTCATATCTATCCTAACAAAGGTAAGCAGTTTACCTGACTTACTGGGTAAATAAAGGCTGCAAAGTAAACTATGTGAGCAATAAAGAGATGAAAAGCAAGCTAACACATGACTTCTAAGTCAGGAGTCTTAAATTTAGTTCCTGGAGGGCCACAATTTTAGCTCCAGCCAAATTCTTAATGAAAATTTATCCCTTGCGGTTAATATAACACATTATTTAACTACATGGCTTGTTAATTTTCTCATCATGCCATACCAGACATTTCAAAACCTTTCATTTTCTTTTTGTGAGAGCAGGTATCCAATTTTTTTCTGGACCAGGGCAAATGGTTATATGTTTTAGACCTTCACTTTGATCCTTTATGATTCAAATATTTTACTGAAACCACTTTTCTTAAGGGTCACAGGGTCAATTTAGAAGAAGCAGGATTAGTGTGAAATCTGACTAAAGTAAATTAGGATTTTCGGAAATCTGGATAATTCATGTCCAGAAAACCTTGATTTAACCAAACCTGTGTTTCTTGAACAGGTTAAGCCTGAATTATGTGAGACCAAAGCTACAGATAACTCATTAATCCTGCTTTTTGGAACTGACTCTGGATTTGCATTGTTACAGAAAAAAAGATTTAATGAAATCCAGCTCAGTTAATGGTGCAGCCAAAGTTCTGCCACAAACCTGCAAATAGCAGGTTTAAGGTGAAGAAGTAACACTTTGAGATTACAATAATTAAGAAGCAGATCATCCAATCATAAGATCAAAAGTAATAAATATCCTTTCATACAGTGCATCTGGAAAGTATTAACAGCGCATCGCTTTTTTTCCACATTTTGTTATGTTACAGCCTTATTCCAAAATGGATTAAATTCATTTTTTTCTTGCAGAATTCTACACACAACACTCCATAATGACAATGTGAAAAAAGTTTACTTGAGGTTTTGGCAAATATATTAAAAATAAAAAAACTGAGAAATCACATGTACATAAGTATTCACAGCCTCAATACTTTGTCGATGTACCTTTGGCAGCAATTACAGCCTCGAGTCTTTTTGAAAATGATGCCACAAGCTTGGCACACCTATCCTTGGCCAGTTTCGCCCATTCCTATATTGCAGCACCTCTCAAGCTCCATCAGGTTAGATGGGAAGCGTCGGCGCACAGCCATTTTAAGATCTATCCAGAGATGTTCAATTGGATTCAAGTCTGGGCTCTGGCTGGGCCACACAAGGACATTCACAGAGTTGTCCTGAAGTCACTCCTTTGATATCTTGGCTGTGTGCTTAGGGTCGTTGTCCTGCTGAAAGATGAACCGTCGCCCCAGTCCGAGGCCAAGAGCGCTCTGGAGCAGGTTTTCATCCAGGATGTCTCTGTACATTGCTGCAGTCATCTTTCCCTTTATCCTGACTAGTCTCCCAGTCCCTGCCGCTGACAAATATCCCCACAGCATGATGCTGCCACCACCATGCTTCACTGTAGGGATGGTATTGGCCTTGTGATGAGCGGTGCCTGGTTTCCTCCAAACGTGACGCCTGGCATTCACACCAAAGAGTTCAATCTTTGTCTCATCAGACCAGAGAATTTTCTTTCTCATGGTCTGAGAGTCCTTCAGGTGCCTTTTGGCAAACTCCAGGCGGGCTTGCCATGTGCCTTTTACTAAGGAGTGGCTTCCGTCTGGCCACTCTACCATACAGGCCTAATTGGTGGATTGCTGCAGAGATGGTTGTCCTTCTGGAAGGTTCTCCTCTCTCCACAGAGGACCTCTGGAGCTCTGACAGAGTGACCATCGGGTTCTTGGTCACCTCCCTGACTAAGGTCCTTCTCCCTCGATCTCTCAGTTTAGATGGCCAGCCAGCTCTAGGAAGAGTCCTGGTGGTTTCGAACTTCTTCCACTTACAGATGACGGAGGCCACTGTGTTCATTGGGACCTTCAAAGCAGCAGAAATTTTTCTGTAACCTTCCCCAGAGTTATGCCTTGAGACAATCCAGTCTCGGAGGTCTACAGACAATTCCTTTGACTTCATGCTTGGTTTGTGCTCTGACATGAACTGTCAACTGTGGGACCTTATATAGACAGGTGTGTGCCTTTCCAAATCATGTCCAATCAACTGAATTTACCACAGGTGGACTCCAATTAAGCTGCAGAAACATCTCAAGGATGATCAGGGGAAACAGGATGCACCTGAGCTTAATTTTGAGCTTCATGGCAAAGGCTGTGAATACTTATGTACATGTGCTTTCTCAATTTTTTTATTTTTAATAAATTTGCAAAAATCTCAAGTAAGCTTTTTTCACGTTGTCATTATGGGGTGTTGTGTGTAGAATTCTGAGGAAAAAATGAATTTAATCCATTTTGGAATAAGGCTGTAACATAACAAAATGTGGAAAAAGTGATGCGCTGTGAATACTTTCCGGATGCACTGTAAGTGCTCATCCCAGAAGAAGAAAAAGCAGATGAAATGTTGAAAGTGTTGTGCCCCTTCCAAAATGAACAATTGACACAGAAGCACAACTTCTTTGCCAAACTCTGCCCAGAAACACATAATCAGACAGAAACATGTTTGTATGAACATTACCATTTTTATTTTATATTCTTGGAAATTACAGCTTTCCCCACAATACTGCACATACACACACAGACTGAAATAAATAACCACCATCAAAGGCGAAATCCACAGAATAGCAGGCATGGCAATCGTATTTAAACAAATGCAGCATTTCTGTTCAATTATAACTGATAAATAAGATAGTGTAAGAAGCTGTCCTCCTGCAGAGTCCCTGATCTTTTAAAGAAACATCCCTGAAGACTCTCCCCTTCCACGAATATATGTCTACCTATGTGATTACTCATGTACTTTCAGTTTGCATTTTTGTAATGGAATAATTTTCTAATGGAATAAGGCAAACAATATGATTTCTTTATAGTAAAGTTCATTTGGGTGATGGCTGTTACTATTGTCTATAGCACTAACTACTCACTTACTTCCTGTTCTCTCTTACTTATACTTATTTAGGTAGCTTAACGTGTGACTGTTGTACTATGCTCATGCCAAAAGGTGGTCACTCCACTAGATTTTAATCCGTGTGCATTGCTTTTAAAACCCTTTGTTAAATGAAAAAAATATTATAGGATTTCCCAATGCAATTGGCTGTGTGGATGGAACACACAACTTTATCAAATCACCTTGCCTGAATATAGACCATTGTATTGTTCTACTTTATGGAGCAAAAGCAACAGAAGCAGGTTGAATTGACAACATGCTGTTTCTCAGACCTGCAGTCCATAGTTGATTAGCTGTTCAGTGCTCGACTCATGAGGGCTTGTAAATAATGCAGTGAATGCCTGTTAATCTGGTTGAACTGATCTGCATTTGCGTGAACCGATTAAAGTTCAGTGTTCTGGCACCAGCTAATTTACTGGCTGAAGTTGTGCCATAGCAAGCCGGTGTTCATTTTGAATTCCAGGATTATCTAATCTCTCTTTCTGGAACAGATCCTTGCTCATCTGTTGGTGCACTTGGCACCTTATTATTGTTTGACCGATGGATTGAAAAAAAAACAACAATTCAAAATTCTAAATCTCAAAAAGCAAATCATTTAAGATTAAAGTAGAAGGACTATGTTCTATTAGCAACAGTAATTTGTTACTTATTAAGAAAATGGCAGGAACAAAGAACTGTAACTCCTGTAGCCCTCCAATTGGAGTTTTAATCATCTTCTACTAGAGTAACATCTTTTACTCCAGTGTTGTTTCTTTATGTTTAAGTCCACCTTTCTTGTTGAAATTATCTCCTCTATTTCTTTTCTTCAGCAATTCTCCAGTACAGCCTTTACCAGTCACTATGCAGGCCTCCTTTAAATCCATCTCTGGACGTCAGCCTGGAGACCCCACCTCTACCTATTGCAATCCATTAATTCCATATGGCCAGTAATTTCAGGTAGTCTGCTATTATGCCATCTTCATGACCAAAGGGTTGTAATGGGGGATAAGTGGAAATCCAGGGCTTGAAATGCAAAGCCAGCAACATTGGATTAGAATTTTGCTATTTTTCAAATATATAAACCTAATAAAAGAAATGTGGTAATTGTAATGTTGAATCACTTGTTAGCGGTAGGTGGTCCTTGTATCTTTGACTTGAGCAAGATGGTCCACAGTCTGAAACACTGTAAGCCCTGCTAACCTGCATGAAACACGGTTTTCAATAAATAAAGGTAAAACTTTATTTTGAATATTTTGCAAAATCATATATGTTTTCTAGAATGCCCCTGGATTTTATGTACTAGGGACAAAAAATGGCCTCTTAAATAGGATTTCCTACCCTGCACTATCGTCAGACTAACTAAATTAGTCTTAACTAATTTCTATACTTCATTTTTTTCATTACCTCACACTCTAAATAAATGAAAAAGAACACATTTTTTTAATTCAGATCCACCTTTTGTGCCTTATGTTTAGAGTTTGCTGGGATTGGCCCCGGCTTCTCCACAACCCTGCTCTGGATAAGCAGTCTTAGAAGATGGATTGATGAATGAAGGATACAAAAAGTTAAAGAAGAGTGGTATTTGCTTTATTTTAATAACTGCAGTAAGACATCTCCTCACAGAGCAATACAGTAATAGACTGTTGACAGAGGCTTAACCAGAGAGGGGGCTGACAGAGGCATATAGCAGTCAAGAAATCAAATGTAATCCGAGTGCACACACCAGCATATCACAAGACAACGGTGAAGTATGGAAAAGCTGAAGAAAAAATAGTTGAAGACAAAAAAAAAAAGACAAATGTAGTTGTAATGAAAAATTATATGACAGTTACAGGCAAAGAAAAAAAAAACAGACTTTGACACTTACATTCTAAAATGAACAAATGAAGAAAACTGGGTAGAAAATTTTTCATAGTACTTATAAAATCGATTGACGACACACAGACATTGACAAATGATTCTTAACTATAGCTTTTAATAACTGTAAAATCATGTCATTTTTCTCATTAGGTTCTCTCAGTAACAAACAAAATACCTTATTTAAGAACTTCCTTTTTCCCACTAACATTCTACTGGAAATTACTAACAACAGGAATGTCAATCAACATTAATATAAATTTAACTTGTTACTGAACATACAAATACACAACAGTACTGTAGGAAAATATTAAGAGTGTAGAACTCTGAAATCATTTTTAAGACAACTTTGAGGAAAAACCAGATAAATGAATCAAATCACAACAAGTTTGTAAAGAAAATAATCTCTAATGTGGTGATTGAGACTACCACTTAAAAAAAAAAAACAAAGTTGACAGTGGAAGTGATGGTGTGAAAGATAAAAAGCTAAGAGAATATTCTAAGCATCATTCAGGAAAGTCACTACTGACTTAATAATGATTTAATGATAATAAAGGAGAAGGAAAAAATAGTGATTAGTGAAAAAAGGAACTATAGGTGTAGTGTTTCCTAAAATAAGGAAGATGACCTCAATAGAAAAAAATGCATGTAAAATATAACTGTGTTAAAGAAAATAACTAGAATGATATGGTAGAAAATGAAGCATTTACATATAGAGGATTCTATCTATTGAGAATTGCAATGAACGAAGAGCACATGGCAAATCCTGGGATGTGAAGGTAGCATGAAGAGTTAAAGACTGATAATACATGTATAGGATCTAACAAAACTCATAATGACAGAAAGGAACAGAAAGAAAAATAGAAGTAAAATAGAGAATTGTATACAAAAAATATATGGCAATATCAGAAAACCAGAAGGCTTTACAAGTCAAAAAGAGAGTTATTTGAAAGGAATAGTGTTATAATTGAATTTTAGATCACAGCTTTAAAGGATAAACCTGATAAAAAGAACAAACAAGTTATTTCATTACAATCATTGTATATATTAATTTATGCCATAAAATTGTATTCTAAAATGAAGAGTTTTTGTAAATTTTAAAAATATCTTGTCTGATCTTGCTGTATAAAATAGGGCCGAAGGCCATAGATGAATGGAAAAAAAAAAATGCACACACACACACACAAGTACTCACACTTTGAAGCAGCAAAGATTTCAATATAACAAATTATACCCTCCATGATTATGAGGGGAGAGTGAAAGGAAACTAAAAACAATTATTTTGTCTCCAGTCCAGGTGGTTCGTTGTGTAGTGGGTGCGGCAACACACGATCAATGCATGTACTCAACCTCACCTCACCTTACTGTTTCTTGGATGCATTTTTCTTGAATTAAGAATACTTTTTCTGTTCACTTGTCTGTCCGCAGCCTCCATCGTATGGAGTCATGACAACCCAACAAGCCCCTAGTGCCAAGCTGTATTCTGCTTTTAATCCTACTTTTGCTTCTCCAATCCTGCTTCTTCAGCATTTCAGCATTTATAGTCTGCCATGGTTTGTAATAATAAACAGGTGCATACTCAAATCATGATTATTTTTTTTCCTAAACAGAATTTACTTTTTGCCTATTATAAGCTGTGTTATTATTTTACATAGCCAACAGTGCGTGATTAATGCCAAGTGGCAGTGTAGTGAAAAGAGCATGTAAGTTTCATTGCACTTTACACAAATAACAATAAATGTGATAGATAGATAGATAGATAGATAGATAGATAGATAGATAGATAGATAGATAGATAGATAGATAGATAGATAGATAGATAGATAGATAGATAGATAGATAGATAGATAGATAGATAGATAGATAGATACTTTATTAATCCCAAGGGGAAATTCACATACTACAGCAGCAGCATACTGATACAAAAAAAATATTAAGTTAAAGATTGATAATAATGCAGGTAAAAACAGACAATAACTTTGTATAATGTTAACGTTTACCCCCCGGGTGGAATTGAAGAGTCGCATAGTTTGGGGGAGGAGCGATCTCCTCAGTCTGTCAGTGGAGCAGGACAGTGACAGCAGTCTGTTGCTGAAGCTGTTCCTCTGTCTGGAGATGACACTGTTTAGTGGATGCAGTGGATTCTCCATAATTGATAGGAGCCTGCTGAGTTGCTCTACCACAGATGTCAAGCTGTCCAGCTCCATGCCAACAATAGAGCCTGCCTTCCTCACCAGTTTGTCCAGGCGTGAGGCGTCTTTTTTCTTAATGCTGCCTCCCCAGCACACCACCGCGTAGAAGAGGGCGCTCGCCACAACCGTCTGATAGAACATCTGCAGCATCTTATTGCAGATGTTGAAGGACGCCAGCCTTCTAAGGAAGTATAACTGGCTCTGTCCTTTCTTACACAGAGCATCAGTATTGGCAGTCCAGTCTAATTTATCATCCAGCTGCACTCCCAGGTATTTATAGGTCTGCACCATCTGCACACAGTCACCTCTGATGATCACGGGGTCCATGAGGGGTCTGGGCCTCCTAAAATCCACCACCAGCTCCTTGGTTTTGCTGGTGTTCAGGTGTAGGTGGTTTGAGTCGCACCATTTAACAAAGTCATTGATTAGGTCCCTATACTCCTCCTCCTGCCCACTCCTGATGCAGCCCATGATAGCAGTGTTGTCAGCGAACTTTTGCACGTGGCAGGACTCCGAGTTGTATTGGAAGTCCGATGTATATAGGCTGAACAGGACCGGAGAAAGTACAGTCCCCTGTGGCGCTCCTGTGTTGCTGACCACAATGTCAGACGTGCAGTTCCCAAGACGCACATACTGAGGTCTGTCTGTAAGATAGTCCACGATCCATGCCACCAGGTATGAATCTACTCCCATCTCTGTCAGCTTGCCCCTAAGGAGCAGAGGTTGGATTGTGTTGAAGGCACTAGAGAAGTCCAGAAACATAATTCTTACAGCACCACTGCCTCTGTCCAAGTGGGAGAGGGATTGGTGTAGCATATAGATGATGGCATCCTCCGCTCCCACCTTCTCCTGATATGCAAACTGCAGAGGGTCGAGGGCGTGTTGAACCTGTGGCCTCAGGTGGTGAAGCAGCAGCCTCTCCATGGTCTTCATCACATGTGATGTCAGAGCAACAGTCCTGAAGTCATTCAGGTCACTAGGATGTGATATCTTTGGGACAGGGGTGATGCAAGATGTTTTCCAAAGCCTCGGGACTCTCCCCTGTTCCAGGCTCAGGTTGAAGATGCGCTGTAGAGGACCCCCCAGCTCCGATGCACAGACCTTCAGCAGTCGTGGCAATACTCCATCTGGACCCGCTGCTTTGCTGGCACGAAGTCTCCTCAGCTCTCTGCTCACCTGCGCTGTTGTAATTGTGGGTGGGGATGTCTCTCCTATTCTGGTATCAGCAGAAGGATGTGTGGAGGGTGCAGTACTCCGAGGTGAGAGTGAGAGTGGGTTAGGGTGGTCAAACCTGTTAAAGAAGTTGTTCATTTGGTTTGCTCTCTTCACATCTCTCTCGATGGTGGCACCCCGCTTCGAGCTGCAGCCAGTGATGATCTTCATCTCATCCCACACTTCCTTCATGTTCTGCAACTTCTGCTCCAGCTTTCTTCTGTACTGCTCCTTCATCGCCCTGAGCTGGACTCGGAGTTCCTTCTGCACGCGCTTGAGCTCATGCTGATCACAGCTTTCAAAAGCCCTTTTCTTCTGGTTCAAAAGGCCCTTGATGTCACTTGTAATCCATGGCTTGTTGTTAGCATAGCAACGTACAGTTCTTACTGGAACTACAATGTCCATACAGAAGTTGATGTAGTCAGTAGTGCAGTCAACAACCTCCTCAATGTTCTCTCTATGTTTTCCCTGCAGGATATCCCAGTCTGTAGTTCCAAAGTATTCTCTCAGAGCCTGCTCTGCCTCCGGGGACCACTTCCTGAATGAGTGTGTGGTTGTAGGTAGGACCCTCACTCTTGGTTTGTAGTGAGGCTGAAGCAGAACCAGGTTATGATCTGCTTTCCCAAGCGCATGCAGCGGGGTGGCGCTGTATGCGTCTTTAACATTTGCATACAGTAAATCAATAGTCTTATTTCCTCTGGTGTTACAGTCCACATACTGGGAGAAGGCAGGTAATGTTTTGTCCAGCGTCACATGGTTAAAGTCTCCAGCGATTAGCACAATCGCCTCAGGGTGCTGCGTTTGTAACTTAGCAACAGCAGAATGGATGATGTCACTCGCTGTCTCCACGTCCGCCCGAGGAGGGATGTATACAATAACAACAATGACGTGTCCAAACTCTCTGGGCAAGTAATAGGGACGCAAACTTACAGCCAATAGTTCGATGTCCCTGCAGCAAGTGGAGACTTTGACGTTAACATGTCCAGAGTTACACCACCGTGTATTAACATAGAGAGCGAGTCCTCCTCCTTTGTGCTTCCTGCAGGTACTTGCATCTCTGTCCACTCTAACTGTGCTAAACCCGGGTAGCTCCACGTTAGCATCTGGGATGGTGGTAGTTAAAAAAAAAAAAAAGCACACTCACCTGCATGTCATGGTTTCCATGGTGTGTTCAGCACATGCTCAGTAAAAAAAAAATACTCAGAAAATTAAAAAGGCAGAGTGTACGATAGAGTATATTGAAGCACCATAAACAAATTATCAAAATTTTTAATGCACAATGAGTCATTCTTGCTGAGCATATGGTAATAAAATAACTTCAGTCAATGTGTGTGAGTGAATAAACTCACAGACATTCACTCATTCCATTCAATCTGTAAATACACAGGAAGAACAAATAAAATTCATGCAGACCCTGGCACTGTGACGCAGGAATGACAGCTCTGTGCTACCTATAAAAGCCAATATAAAAGGCTCTGCAAGAGAAAGCTCTTTGGATGAGTCTCCCATCTGGTAGAGTCCATCAGCTCTGATGTATAGCTGCTGGGAAGTCTCGGGTATGAACTGTAGCCTTAGGTCTACTCACAGAGCTGGAGGAAAAATAGTGACATACATGTTGCCTCTGACCCTAGGTGAGAGGACTAAAGAGGAGTTTTGTGACATGCTAGAGCAGGCAAAAGAATGAAGCAGCTGGGAGTGCTTATCAGCACCAAAACACCTGGGCATTTACATGCAATAATGTCAATAACAGTGATTGGTGATGACTTTCCAAGGTGAATCCACATTTCTGGCCCTAAAAGGTTACCACAGAGAATGACAAGTGGCAGAATAAAGTGCACAGCTGGTGATTTTTAAAATGGCTAAATGTCACAACGTTTTGCTTTTTGATTGTTTCCCCTCTTAACACAGCATTTTTGGTGGGAAAAATGTACGTATTCAGTAAGTTTGAAGGCTTTTCTTAATAATAGGACTCTTGAACTGTTCACGTCAGTTTAAAAAAAATTAAAAAATAACTAGCCCTTTTATATTTACAAAATATGCTTCACTTCAGAATTCAATTTGCCATCCATTATCCAACCCGCTTTATCCTAACTAGAGGGTCACGGGGGTCTGCTGGAGCCAATCCCAGCCAACACAGGGCGCAAGGCAGGAAACAAACCCCGGGCAGGGTGCCAGCCCAGGGCAGAGAATTCAATTTTATGTGGCAAATTAATATGTATCATGATTGTAAAGAAATGACTTGAAAAAATACAAAATGTATCATTTAACCTTGCAATTGGTGTTGTCCAAACATTTCATGGGGGACCTGAGCTATATCATTTGTAAAAGGCCATTATGATTTAAGAAAATTTATAACAATTGCAATTAAAAGGATTGTGTGTTAGGGAAGACAAGAGATTGATGTGGAGCTACAACTTATATTTTTCTGATGAAGCTTTTGACAGAGTAACGGTATACTAAAAACAAAGTTCTTGGTGAAATATGACTGGCTTGCTGACTTTCAGCAATATAATTCTTGATAAGTTCAGAAATTATGGTATTTAAGATATTGGAACATGCAGTGGAAAGGTGGAGAGTAGGAAATCATTTACTGAAGTTCAATAAACAACGATTACAAAGCTGATGAATGGAGCATATACATCAGTAAAGAAAAAATAGACAAGAAAATTAGCTAAACATAAATATTCTGAAAAAGCATTATACAAGCAGATTGAAAGGCCCCTTTGATATGCAAGTTATACAGTTTACTAACATTTAGTAAAATCATAAGAGAAAATCATATGAGTATGGCTTGTCAGCTGTGAGGGAAGATGGAAAGCATTAAGCAATAGCCTAAGGAGAGAAAGGTTAGTGAGGTGTGCTTTAGCACTGAATAGTAGACAAAACCAATAAATATTTTTTAGGTGACAGAAAACTGAAGAGCTGTACAGATAGAGAAATTTAGGCAGAAGAGCATTGAACTTTTCTGGATAAAAATCCATAGTTGGTAGGGTGTTGTACCATGTTAGCCATTAAGGATGCAATGAGAAGTCAAGCAAAATGACATCCTTTATTGGCTAACTGAACAGATTACGATATTAAGAACAATAATAGCAGAAAAGAGCAGCTGCCTGAAGAAGGGGCCCGAGTCACCTCGAAAGCTTGCATATTGCAATCTGTTCAGTTAGCAAATAAAGGTGTTGTTTTGCTTGACTTCTCATTGGATAAAATTCCATAATTAATCATGACAATTTCATAAGATGTTGTATACTTAAAATGTGTGACTTATTGACTTCAGTTGAGTATTTGTGTTAGACTTGTGAGGAATTTCTACTAGGAAAACTTACATAAATATTTGATCTTTCAATATAACCATTACGGGTGGCACGGTGGCTCAGTGGATAGCGCTGCTGCTTCGCAGTAAGGAGACCTGGGTTTGCTTCCCGGGTCATACCTACGTGGAGTCTGCATGTTCTGCGTGGGTTTCCTCTGGGTGCTCCAGTTTCCTCCCACAGTCCAAAGACATGCAGGTTAGATGGATTGGCAATTCTAAATTAGCCCTAGTGTGTGTGTGTGTTCTGCATTGGGTTGATGCCTTGCCCAGGATTGGTTCCTGCCTTGCGCCCTGTGTTGGCTGGGATTGGCTCCAGCAGACCCCCGTGACCCTGTGTTCGGATTCAGCAGTTTGGAAAATGGATGGATGGATATAACCATTACAATGAACACTAATCCACAATCTTCTTTCTGTACTACCCTATGATCAAATGAATTCTTTACACTTTGACTAGAAAAGCATCCCTTTACAGTTGATAATTTAGCTACAGCAAGAGATGGTTTCTGCAGCTTTTTAATAGGTTTACCTTAGTAATATATACTCTAGATAAACAGGTTATATTTAATATATCAGGGATGTCAAGCTGTCTTTTTATATTTATGTAAACATCATAACAAAGTGACAACTGAATTCCTTGTATTTGTATATCTTCATTAGTCTACTGTGCTGTCCAAGGGTTATTTTTGATATCTAACAAAGAATATGCACACAGTACATATTCTAATAATGCATTCCACCATGTGATTTGCCACAGACGCTGATAACAAAGTCAATGTAGGACATTCTAAGAATAATTGTCTTCTGGTCATAACCACCATTCTAAAGAAGAAATATTTAGAGACACTGTGAACTGTAACAAGTGAAATATTAAGGATAAAGAAACTCCAAGACGACTAAATAGATTTTTTTTTTTTACAAACAAAGAAATAATAAACGCACACAGATCCATTGCATTCTTCAGGTTTGACTCCTACCTTGTCCCTAGTATTGCTGGGATAGGCTGTGGCCTCTGTGACCCTCACAGGGATAACACAGGCCAGATAATTTATAGAAGACTGTGTGTATGCATGTATCTCACTTCTTCCAGAATCATGATTATAACTTAGTGAATGGTTGTTTAGTTAAATAAATTCAAATAAAGACTATGATCAAAATAATGAAATGGATTCCTGTATGATGCGAAAACCAAGCAAAGTGACAAAAGTCTTTTAATTACAATTAACAAGATATCTTAAAGTTAAAGGTACTTTTATAATGAGCTTAATGATAACACAGAAAATCATCAGCACAACTAAAAGATATGTTTAAATATTTCAGTAATTGAAATATCAGAGTGAAAAAGGAGAGACTCGTTCCAAACCTCTAAAAGAAAAAATGCTTGTAGAGTTCTGACAAAAATTTTAAATTGAATGAAACAAGCACTTATTGAGGATGTACATATCTGAAGCAAACAATGAAAATCTTTTTAAAGCATAAACAATTTATTATATCATTGTTTATGCAAAATGTAATGTATGCTAAACAAATTTTCGGTTAACTGCTTTTAAAGAAAAAAAAACTATTATAATAATGCCAGTCTAAAGAACATCCGTCCATCCATCCATTATCCAACCCACTATATCCTAACTACAGGGTCACGGGGGTCTGCTGGAGCCAATCCCAGATAACACAGGGTGCAAGGCAGGAAACAAACGCTGGGCAGGCGCCAGCCCACCGCAGCTAAGGAACATTATTATAATAATATTACAGAGTTAGTGCTGGTATTTATGGGGAACCATAGCCTACAACTGAAACAGTGAGTGTAAGGCAGGAATTAACACTTAATGGGATACCAATCCATTAAAATCCATCTGAAAGAAAATGCAAAAATTAATGACCTATATTGAAGGCTAAGGCAACTTCTGTAATTTCAGGCTTTGAACTATCAATTATAATCTTTTTCATAAAGTTATAAAAGCGAAATACCACGACATACAATGGAATTAGAAAAAAATCTCTGACTAATTAATCAGTTATAGCAGTGATCATTTTCATATTATTTTAACAATGTTACCAAAAAATCTGATAATTAATCATAATACTTTAAATGTTTTCTAATTACTGTACAGTTATATTCCATTTTTGTTTCATTTAAGACAATTAAAAAGACTCAATTTTGCTGTTCAGCTCATTGTTTTTTCACTGTGGTTATCCTGCTTCCCAGTCCTCCCAAGACTGGTATTGCTCTAGTGATTTATTTCAATTTCCACACTTTAAACTGACCCAATGAGTTTTATACCTGTATAGGTCTAGCTAATATATAAACAGCAACATCAAGGCTACTCTCACTTGACTAAATCATAAACTAGTTTTTATTACTTTCTTGGATTTGGTGCAGGCTGGGACTTGTTCATACAGAATGTGAGAAATATGTTATGGTCACCTTAGAGATTAAGAAAAGTAACATACACCTGCACCAGAGGGATAAGCTTAGAGTGGAACAAAAATGTATTTACACAGTGCAAAACTCTTTTTCATGTAACAGTTCATAATCAAAAAAATGTTCTAGTTTTAATTCAAGAAAAAAACTTTAAGTATTAAGTTAGCAACACAGCAATTCCATTATTTTAGGAATTTAACTTTGATTACATTTTTAAAATTTTCTCAAACGTTTCAAAAGAATGATGAATGCAACATAATTCATTTTGTGCAACTTCTATTTTCTAAAATGTAATGGCACCGAGAGCTGGAAGTGTTAGCACTGGGCATAAACCAAGCCTTGACAAGGTGCCAGTCCATCACAAGATACACTCACATGAACATTTACTTTATGTAATGTTACCTATCCTCTTCCCATTTAATCGCTGCCTAATGCTCATCATTTACCTTAAAAATTATCTTTTTGAATACTATAAATTGCTTTAAAATAATTCACAGAACCCTTAATAATGTTACATTTTGACAAGCTATAATTTGGCCTTTCATAGCAATGCTTTCACATATCTTGTACTAATCTTACTAAAGGAGGCAACAATAAGGGAGGCAAGAGCAAATAAAATAAAATCGGGAGATGAATAATCAAAGAGCATTTAAAGAAATAGGCAGAAGTTTAACAATAGTCAAAAAAAAATTATGTTAAATTAGACAACTTTACCAGCTAATCACATTTGTGACCTTCATTTACATATTCTTAGCCAGTCACAAGCAGTCGACAGCATACTCCTGTGAAGATGACCGCCTAATGTGACATACCCAATGAATGAGACCAACTAATTTGTGACTTGCTAGGATACAATAAAACACGTTTGATTTTCTCATTAGTCAGAAGGGTAGGCTCTGTGTGCAAGAGAGCTGTCAACCAAATGAACCAATGAATGCTCATCCGGAAGTGCAATGCATAAAAAGCAGCGATGAGGAATAAAGAACATGTGTGTTTTAAACCTTATATACAGAACAGACATACTCATGCCACATGCTTTACATACCTTGGCAGAATGGGAGAAAAAAAAATAATGGGCAGAAATTGCTACTGAATTTGCTGAAGCTGTTAACCTTTCATAAAGGGCTGCTCTGTCAGGCAACACAATATTGGCCATCAGAAAAAGGGGAGAGCATAACCGTGCTAGATCCAGAAAATGCGCTCGGCCAGAAAATGTAACATGGGCTTCAGTTTTCAGTTTCGTAATTTGACATGTTGCAGCAAAGAGATCAGCAACGGACATCAGCAAATTTGACATGCCCCACGACAAAAAAAAAAAATTGTAATCTGACATTGGCTTAACTCAGAATGACAGAACCAAAATGGAAGGTCAAACAGAACAAAGCCAGAGATCCTAACTTTCACTAACATGAAACGATTTGTAAATCAGTATTTGTTTGTTTTTAAATTAGTCCAAACAGTTGAATATTTTGTGCTTTATGCTATCTCAAGCTATCTTTTTGTTTTGCAACAATGCAAACCACATGAGTGTCAGCCAATCATAACAAAGGTTCATGAAAAGCAAAAACAAAATAGCAGTGATCCATGCAAAATGACACCATGAAAATAAACAAAATTATATTTATCGCACTTCAAAACAAGCTATTGCACAAACAACATTCTAGGACTTTTTGGAAGGAATCTTGACAGTTGCATGGAAAATTACTGTTGTACTTTACAAGTCCATTCCAAGTATAATTAGCATTAACAGACATTTTATTGTTAGCGTCTATTATTTGTGCAACTGTTGTCATATTCTCCATTAAAATGGAAAATAATATTAGGAAGGCTAAGTTTGAAAACATCAAAACCTGGTTTCAGGTGCTTTTATTTTTTATTTTTTGTAAATTTTTGTTGCAATAGAAATGCAGAGAAATTTAGCAACACTTTAAAACACTGTTACATGCCATAATACCGTATAAAACACTAAAACTAACTTACTTCTATCATCCTATAAATAAGTCACACTTGAGAAATTTAACCATTCTGACATGCAGGTTTATGTACAAACAGATAAACATCATAAATGGTACCGGAAAAAAATTCACAGAGAACTTAAGAGTTCTTTTGAGTTACATGATTGCCGTCAAATTGTTTGGAGTTCTTTGCAGGATGTTGGCCTATTTCATCTGTTTTTCTTTCCTCAATTCAGTACCAAGTACTTATGTTTGAATGTTGTTCTTTGGTATTCACATGAAAGACACTATAAATTATGTCAAGTTTAGCATTTTTGTGGTTAGTAGGGTGAATGCAGAAGGAGAGGCAGTTCTTCGAAATAGAAATAGGAAAAAAATACTTTTGTTGATTTTGGATTTTGGGAAAAAAGTGTTGTTTGTGGTCCTGTTCATTTCATTTTTTTATAAATAGATGTCTAAGGAAGTGAACAGGAGACTGTTTTGAAGTACTAAGGAGGAGGATAAGTGGCCAAGTTGCTCCACCTGTGAAAAAAGGAAGATCAATATCTATAGTATATAGAGAATGTCCAGTATGGCAGCAATGTATGCATATTTGCTTATTCTTAATATTCTGCTGTAGTATCCCACCCTTGTTTAATTTATACAATATACGAAGTTCAAAATGTGAATAATAGGGCGGCACGGTGGCGCAGTGGGTAGCGCTGCTGCCTCGCAGTTGGGAGACCTGGGGACCTGGGTTCGATTCCCGGGTCCTCCCTGCGTGGAGTTTGCATGTTCTCCCCATGTCTGCGTGGGTTTCCTCCGGGCGCTCTGGTTTCCTCCCACAATCCAAAGACATGCAGGTTAGGTGGATTGGCGATTCTAAATTGGCCCTAGTGTGTGCTTGGTGTGTGGGTGTGTTTGTGTGTGTCCTGCGGTGGGTTGGCACCCTGCCTGGGATTGGTTCCCTGCCTTGTGCCCTGTGTTGGCTGGGATTGGCTCCAGAGGACCCCCGTGACCCTGTTTGGATTCAGCGGGTTGGAAAATGGATGGATGGATGGATGGAAAATGTGAATACATTTAATGCAATGACACAATTCTGGTCATTTAGAAGAAGCACAAGGAAGTTCCTTCCTTTTACAGAAGCATAAGGCTAATAAAGATGAAGTGAATACATAGTGAGATGCATTGTCTGAATAGTCCGAAATGATAGAATCAAACACAAAGGTAAATTTATTTGTCAAAGGTACAGTAGTTGGACAGAAGCAGAGCAACAAAAGCAAAATCAACTTTAATGGCCTCTTCAAAAATAAATATGAATTGCACAATAAATAGTTTATTATCGAAGTGATTGCAGGTTGGAAGTGTTGTGCAGAATTGCCCTTTAAAGAATGGCTATTAGACTTTGCAAAATCCAAAAAACACTTGAGAATTAGTCTTGTATTCACCCTTGAGTTTGATAATAAATTTCTGTTTAAGAAAGACTCCTTGAAAGTAAAGTATGCATTGAACATAAATTGATTTACTAATGGGAATTTTGTTTTTTTATTTTTTTTATAACTGGTCTCCAATGAAGAGTTACCAGGATAGGGACTTTACTTGTATATCCTTTGTAATGTTTCAGACATCTGTTAACTCGGGTACCTTATTTCACTTCTTCCAAAGAGAAATAATGTTCCTTGTACCAAACGAAGCTGAAAGACCTGAAATGAATAGAAAATCTTCCCACAGTTAAGGGACTGCTAAATATATATTAATTTCCTTACAAATCACAGTGTTGCCTTGATTAGTCTGATTTTGCCATGTTTGATATTCTCTTTGTGCATCTGGAACTGCCAGACTCTTGTAAACATTGCTTGCTGATTTTCACATTCTCTCAAATAATTTTCAACTCCATATTAGTACACAGAAGCACATTAACAAAGGAGTAAATGCAGTAAATGGTTACATGAATCAACGATTATTAAAAAAAAGAATGCTAAAAAGTGAGACACAACATATGACAGCCCCAACAAAACATTGTGATTTCTGCATTATATAGTATTTTTCCATATATTTCTGTTAAGCATTTAAATAAACATAAATATTCCGATTTGTTTATGCTCTAAAACCATACTCATTGAGACATAATTTCAGAACATTTGTCTTATGTTTCACATTTCATTCTTTAGTTCCCCTACAGATCTAGCACACATCTTCAGTCTAGTTTAGCTTTAAGATACTGAGAAATGCCTTTTAGCTTGATCAACATACAAACACAAAAAACAATATCTCAAAAGAATACGTCCTCAAAAGAATATGTTTATGCTGGTGGCATAGCTACAGTTAGAGTATTTTATTGTAATCAGTTGTCTACTGAGGGCTTTGCTAGACAGGTCTCTCATGTCAACATGTGATATAAGAGAAACTGTCCAGAGATTATTGTGGGAAATGGACACAACTCGATAATACATTTCATACAGGGTTCTGTAAATGTCATCGTCACTTAAATTAGTGAGAAAGAAATTCAGTAGATGATATCATACAAATTCCTTGGTGTGGAAATTGATGATAAATTGAAATTTGGGGATTATGTAGTAGATTAGTTTAGGAAAACTCAACAGTGCCTTTCATAAGGAAGATACTGTGTTTATTTTAAATCTAAGGTGAGGGAGGATTTTGTATGTTGGTCTTAAAGGTAACATTATGGAATAAAACATTTTCATAACCTGCTTAATTCAATTCAGAGTTACAAGGGCAACATCCTATCCCATCTGTCTGGTTTCTAGTAAAGTTTTCTTTATTATTTGTGTTGACTTTTGATTATTATTCTGTTTGTTTTCTATTAGTTTTGTTTTTTCTGTGTATGTAGTAACTGAGGGTGGTACGGTGGCGCAGTGGTAGCGTTGCTGCCTCACAGTTAGGAGACCCAGGTTCGCTTCCCGGGTCCTCCCAGTGTGGAGTTTGCATGTTCTCCCCGTGTCTGCGTGGGTTTCCTCCCAAAGACATGCAGGTTAGGTGGATTGGCGATTCTAAATTGGCCCTAGTGTGTGCTTGGTGTGTGGGTGTGTTTGTGTGTGTCCTGCAGTGGGCTGGCACCCTGCTCGGGATTGGTTCCTGCCTTGTGCCCTGTGTTGGCTGGGATTGGCTCCAGCAGACCCTCGTGACCATGTGTTCGGATTCAGCGGGTTGGAAAATGGATGGATGGATGTAGTAAATGTCACTGTGGTTTATATTATATGAATAATTATTGTTTTCATTTTAGTTATCAGCCCTGTTTCTTTAAAGTGATGGCAAACAGGTTGAGGCCACCTGATAATGCAGCTAGGAAATGGCCCCATCTGTATAAAATGAGAAGCTTCAGTTTCTACTTAAGCTTCTGCATTGTGATTGTTACTCTTGTTTTTGTGACTTTTGTGATTCACTGTGGATATTATGGATCTTGACCACCTACTATCATTAAAAGTATTGTTTTTGTACTTGTGTTCTTGTTTTTATTCACATTTAGGAAAAAAAATCTATTTTGGTCGTTTTTTCTCCTGCTTGACCTTGTTTTTCTTTAAAATAATTTCTTTATTCATTAAGGAACTTTGTTCTTTTATTGTCAGACAGAGGTTTGGCGGGACAGCATTCCTCCTGCCTCTTAATATTATTTTTAAGTATTTTTGAACTTGAGAATCCTGTGCCCCATGTTTATCCTGTATAGACTGCCACCTTCATGTTGAGTTTGGAGTTTGTCTGCCTGAGATAAGGCCTGTTCCTGGGCCCAGACAGAAATCAGAATTGGACTGCCTTTTTTGTATGGGTGTTTAGAGGACTACATTAATTTTGTGTTTCACTGTGGTAGATATAACATCAGCAACACTGGGCTCTTGGCAGAAAATAGGCCAGGGCACCAATCTGCCCTAGGGCAGATTGAACGTAACCAGTTCTAGACAAATCCAGAGAACCTGGAGGAAAACCCTCAAAGACAGGGAGAACAAGCAAACACTCTCTGAGCAAGGGACTCGTACCCAGGATGCTGCATCCGTGAGGTACCAGCACTACCCCCTGCTTCACCACACTCCCCAGTGTGTGATAAGATGTGTGCTAAGGCAAAAATTCGAGGGAGCTGCTGGGCAAGCTTATTGCATGTAACTAAATTATTGTTGTTATGCTCCATACAGAAAAAGCTGTGGGGCAAGATGGAGTTTGTCTCTCAGGCTCCAGAAAGTCCAGTTGACTGAGGAAAAACATCCTGCTTCACCTACTGACTACAGACTAGTGGCACTTACATCTCACATCATGTAGACCTTTAAGAGAATGGTCTTTGGTGATAAGGTGGTTGACCACCTGGACCCATTGATATTTGCCTATCGAACAAACACTGAAGTGGAGGATACAATTATCAGTTTGCTCCAAAAGGTTTATTCTCACCTGGACAAAGCAAGCAGCACTGTTAGGATTATGTTTTTGATTTCTCCAGTGCTTTATATATCATTCAGCCATCCCTGTTAAGGGATAAGCTCAGAGACATGCAGGTGGATGAGCCTATGGTATCCTGGAAAATTGACTATCTGTGTAGCAGGCTGCAGTTCATGAGACTCAAGGATTGTGGTTCTTTTTTTTTCCATATTATTGAATTTATTAAAAGCAAGTAACATTCCATACAAGCAAGTCAAACTTGACAAAACTAAATTTAATTTAACCCCTACCCAATAGAAAGACAGGAAGCTAACAGTCAGAGTAAAACTTTTAAGAGTAGAAAAAAGGGGGAGAGAATCTTTTCCCCCCAATATAAATGCTTATTCTAAAATGTTATTAATTAGATCCTGCCAGGTTTTTAAAAAGTTTTGAACAGATTCACTAAGTAAGACCAATTTCAAATAGTATACAACATCAGTTACCCACTGACTTAGAAGAAGTGGGGTAGGATTCTTCCAGTTGAGCAAAATAAGTCTATGTGCCAATAGTGAAGTAAAGGCAATTACAGTTTGGCAGACAGATTGCAGTTTGTTAGACTCCAGGACTGTGATTCTGACACAGATGTGAGCAACACTGGAGCACAAGGAATAGTCCTGACTCCTTTTCTCTTCATTTTGCACACCTCTGACAATAAATATAACACTGTATCATATCACTTGCGCAAAGTCTCATATGATTTTGCACTTATGGGATGTACTAATAAGGGGAAAGAGATGGAGGATAGGAGTCAGGTGAAGAACTTTGCTTCTTGGAGCAAAAAGAATTGTCTGCACAATATCAGCAAAACCAAGGAACTGGTTATTGACCTTCACCACACCAAAGAGCCTCTATGTCCGGTCACCTATCAGGAAGGAGATGTAAAAGTAGTGCACTCCTACAAGTACTTGAGAGTTCACATCAATGACAGGATGGACTGGTCTAGGAACACAGAGGAACTATATGAGATAGGGCAGGGCAGGCTCTTCTTCCTTAGGAGACTGCATTCCTTTAATGTATGGAAATGACATCCTTTACATCTTCTACAACTCTGATGGCCAGTGCAATTTTCTACACTGTGGTGTGTTGGGCTGGTAACATCACCTCAAGAGAGGCCCACCAGATTAACAAGCTAATTGAAAGAGCAGACTCAGTTATGGGACATAATATGGACCCCTGGAATCTCGTAGTGGAGGAGAGAGTTAAAAATAAAAAGTAGTGCCATTATGAATAAATTTAGCACATCCTCTCTCTGACACACTAAGACTGAGCACCTTCAGCCAATGACTTATTCAGAAGAAGAGGTGTGTCAAGAAATGCTACTGTGGCTCCTTTATACCAAAGGAAAAATGCCTGCATAATGCCTCACTGTCACTGTGACTTTGACTGTTCATGTTACACAATTTCTTCGATTTTATTCATTCTGGTGTGTGTTCAGACCACAGTGTGTATGTGTGTGTGTTTGTATAAATCTGTTCATGTATCTAATTTAAAAAGCCTCAGTAAAAGCCAAATTTCTCACTGGGGACAAATAAACTTCTATCTATCTATCTATCTATCTATCTATCTATCTATCTATCTATCTATCTATCTATCTATCTATCTATCTATCTATCTATCTACAGTCATATGAAAAAGTTTGGGAACCCCTCTTAATTCTTTAGATTTTTGTTTATCATTGGCTGAGCTTTCTAAGTAGCAACTTCCTTTTAATATATGACATGCCTTATGGAAACAGTAGTATTTCAGCAGTGACATTAAGTTTATTGGATTAACAGAAAATATGTAATATGCATCATAACAAAATTAGGCAGGTGCATAAATTTCGACACCCCAACAGAGATACTACATCAATACTTAGTTGAGCCTCCTTTTGCAAATATAACAGCCTCTAGACGCCTCCTATAGCCTTTGATGAGTGTCTGGATTCTGGATGGAGGTATTTTGGACCATTCTTCCACACAAAATCTCTCTAGTTCAGTTAAATTTGATAGCTGCTGAACATGGACAGCCTGCTTCAAATCATCCCATAGATTTTCGATGATATTCAAGTCAGGGGACTGTGACGGTCATTTTGGAACATTGTACTTCTCCCTCTGCATGAATGCCTTTGTAGATTTTGAACTGTGTTTTGAGTCATTGTCTTGTTGGAATATCCAACCCCTGCGTAACTTCAACTTTGTGAATGATGCTTGAACATTATCCTGAGGAATTTGTTGAAATTGGGTTGAATTCATCCAACCCTCGACTTTAAGAAGGGCTCCAGTCCCTGAACTAGACACGCAGCCCCACATCATGATGGAACCTCCACCAAATTTGACAGTAGGTAGCAGGTGTTTTTCTTGGAATGCGGTGTTCTTCTTCCACCATGCAAATCACTTTCTGTTATGACCAAATAACTTGATTTTTGTCTCATCAGTCCAAAGCACTTTTTTCCAAAATGAATCTGGCTTGTCTAAATGAGCATTTGCATACAACAAGCGACTCTGTTTGTGGCATAAGTGCAGAAAGGGCTTCTTTCTTATCCCCCTGCCATACAGATGTTCTTTGTGCAAATTGCGCTGAATTGTAGAACAATGTACAGATACACCATTTGCAGCAAGATGTTCTTGCAGGTCTTTGGAGGTGATCTGTGGGTTGTCTGTAACCATTCTCACAATCTTGCGTATATGCCACTCCTGTGTTTTTCTTGGCCTGCCAGACCTGATTTTAACAGCAACTGTGCCTGTGGCCTTCCATTTCCTGATTACATTCCTTACAGTTGCCACTGACAATTTAAACCTCTGAGATAGCTTTCTGTAGCCTTCCCCTAAACCATGATACTGAACAATCTTTGTTTTCAGATCTTTTGAGAGTTGCTTTGAGGATCCCATGCTGTCACTCTTCAGAGGAGGGTCAAAGGGAAGCACAACTTGCAATTGACCACCTTAAATACCTTTTCTCATGATTGGACACACCTGTCTATGAAGTTCAAGGCTTAACGAGCTAATCCAACCAATTTGGTGTTGCAAGTAATCAGTATTGTCCTGCTCCACTGACAGACTGAGGAGATCGTTCCTCCCCCACACTATGCGACTCTTCAATTCCACCCGGGGGGGGGGGGGGGGGGGGGGGGGGTAAACGTTAACATTATACAAAGTTATTGTCTGTCTGTATACCTGCATTGTTATCACTCTTTAATTTAATATTGTTCTTTATCAGTATGCTGCTGGTGGAGTATGTGAATTTCCCCTTGGGATCAATAAAGTATCTATCTATCTATTGAGCAGTTACATGCATTCAAATATTTAATTTCATACAATTAAATACTGCTTCACTAAAAATCTTTGTTCGGAAAACACCCCAGCACTCAGATGTTCCTAGGAAATGAAAGATATACCACTATTATCTTTTTTGTTGAAAGTAAATTATAAAATAAATAAATTAATTAATTAATAGATAAATAAATACGTAATGCTTGTTAGGAGTAAAACAAAGCAGATAATGAGTAATTTATTGTAAGTGTATGTGGCTACAGGAGGAAGGGTTACATACTCTCATCTCATGAATATACTGCAAGATTTGAAAATGCTTTTATACCATTATACATTAGGCTACATATCACAAGAGTAATGCCATGAAGGTACAGATTTGATCATGTTAATTGTTTTTTAAATATATACCAATTGTTTGGTAAAATATAGGTTTTCATCAACTAATGAATACATGTTCTGAACTAAGCTGATTCTTTAGATATGAGTACAGTATAAATCTATTATACAGTGGAACGTTGGTTCACTAATATCTCTGTACACGTACAAATCGAGTTACGACCAAAAAGTTTGCCAAACTTTTGCATCTGTTCACGACCACACACTCGGTATACGAACAAGCCAGTTTCCCTTTCGGTTTGTGCGCACCGATGATTTCTGCACGTGTTCTGTCTCTACCTGTGCATTCCCTGTGCAGCAAGTGAGACAGAGAGTTTGAGAGAGCACGAGTGAGCGTGGGAGAGACACACATGCGGGAGAGAGACATACACACACACACGCATGAGAGAGACACACACACACGCGCGAGAGACACACAAACACACACATACGCGCACGCAAGAGAGAGAGAGACACACACACAGGCGCGCGTGTGAGAGAGAGAGGGTTGGCATAAGGCCGAGAAGACAATTAAAGAATGCACCGGGCTTGTTTTTAAAGAGACTGATTCGAGCATTGTTTTAACCTCGTTGTATTTAATGAAGACTTTTTTCTATTGGATTTTGACCTCCACTTCACTTCTGTTTTCAGCGATTGGTTCATAGCGTGCATTGTTGCAATGTTACATTTCTTGGTTGTTTATTAAATTATGGATTTTTCAAATGTTCATTTTTTTCCCGTGCTTAAAACTCATTAAAAAGAGTGTTTTTAGCGAGTGGTTCGTAGCGCTATAGCGCGAACTCTTGCAATGTTAGTTTTCTCTGTTGTTCAAGGTTTTCTCAGTGTTATTCAATGTTTTTACATTTAGTTTACTACTTACGCTGTGCATTCTGTGGTATTATTAACTATATTTGTGCTTAAAAATCTTTAAAAAAAATATATTTACATACTGTTTGTACGGCCTGGAACGGATTAATTGTATTTACATACAATCCTATGGGGGAAATTACTTCGGGTCACGACCAAATCGGGTTACGACCAGAGTTTTGGAAAGAATTATGGTCGTGACCCAAGGTTCCACTGTAGTTTGGATCAAAAACTCTTAGGAAAATACCACATTCTAGGAAAAAACGGTCTACTTCACTGCAATAATAAATAAAAAGTGTGAATACAGTAATCCCTCCTCCATCGCGGGGGTTGCGTTCCAGAGCCACCCGCGAAATAGGAAAATCCGCGAAGTAGAAACCATATGTTTATATGGTTATTTTTAGAATGTCATGCTTGGGTCACAGATTTGCGCAGAAACACAGGAGGTTGTAGAGAGACAGGAACGTTATTCAAACACTGCAAACAAACATTTGTCTCTTTTTCAAAAGTTTAAACTGTGCTCCATGACAAGACAGAGATGACAGTTCTGTCTCACAATTAAAAGAATGCAAACATATCTTCCTTTCCAAAGGAGTGCAAAGCAAGCAGTCAAAAAAAAAATCAATACGGCTTTTTGGCTTTTAAGTATGCGAAGCACCGCCGGTACAAAGCTGTTGAAGGCGGCAGCTCACACCCCCTCTGTCAGGAGCAGGAAGACAGAGAGAGATAGCGAGAGACAGATAAAAAAAATCAATACGTGCCCTTGGAGCTTTTAAGTATGCGAAGCTCCGTGCAGCATATCCTTCAGGAAGCAGCTGCACACAGCCCCCCTGCTCACACCCCCCTACGTCAGCGCAAGAGAGAGAGAGAGAGAGAGAGAGAGAGAGAGAGTAAGCTGGATAGCTTCTCAGCCATCTGCCAATAGCGTCACTTGTATGAAATCAACTGGGCAAACCAACTGAGGAAGCATGTACCAGAAATTAAAAGACCTATTGTCTGCAGAAACCCGCGAAGCAGCGAAAAATCCGCGATATATATTTAAATATGCTTACATATAAAATCCGCGATGGAGTGAAGCCGCGAAAGGCGAAGCGCGATATAGCGAGGGATCACTGTAAATCAAAAATTTCCTGAAAATAATCCCCCCCCCAGAAGAAATGCAGGTTCTACAAAAAATAATTCCTATACATAGTAACTACACTGAGCTCATTGATGAATTTTGTTTGTTTAGTCGTGTGAAAAGAAAAAAAAAAAATCACAAAAGAAGGGTGATGCCAGTTTCAAGTGCCAGAAAAGCTACAAGGCCTCTACTAAATCCAGATAGTCTGACTTTGTTGCTTCCTTAGATCTTCCCAAATAAATCTGGCACTTTGACTTAAGTACTAACAGTTAACTTTTCTTTTAGAGTGGGGAGATTCAATATGTTGAGAGGGCAACTCTGTTAGAATAACATTTTCGATATGGGACTTTAGCAGTCAGAAGATGAAGAACTGCGGTAAAAATGAGTAAAATGCCTCTACTTCTGGTGAGTATTAAAACAATTCAGAAACTCACAAAAGAACGTAAACACAAAAATTTTACATGGAAACAGTCAAATATAAGGCAAAGATCACTAGATAATTACAGATATAAAACTCATAATCAAATAGATCATTTCAAAAGTAAAAATTAAATGAAACAGCCCTTCATGAAAGCTAGAGTCCTTTTTAAGTAATTTACTAAGCCCAAATCAAAACATAGAAGATATGGATAAGGAAGATGCATAACAGTATGACAGACCATACCAAATGGAAACATTCTAATTCACTATGTTTTTTCCTCAACAGATAAAATTGTAGAGGGGAAAAGGTATTGAAATTGAAACTTTATAATAAAACCAGTAGCCCACTACACAACTGTCAAAGGGCATGTCACAGGGCATGTCACGCTTAATAATTGCAGATGATGGATCTTAGTACATTAAGGATGTCTAGGAATCACAGGGAAAGATAGATTACATGGTTCAATCATGCCTTTTCAGCATTGTTTCCAGGTTTTGTATTGTGTTGGAAAGGTATTTTCAGCATGTTTGACTATGGCTCAGCTGAAATCTCAGCTTGTTTTTGTTTTCTTTTTTCATTTTTTTCTGTGGTACAGCAAACCCATGACATCTGACAGACTGTCTTTTCTTTTTGTGTGATTCAAAACACCCTACCTCCTTCTTTCTTTGTTGTATGCATTATACTTCTGGCTAGGCTCTCACTGGTTATCAACACAGATGATTCCACTCCCTATTAAAAATAAATAAATAATTACATTAAACTTGTAACCGTCCTTGATTCACAAACAAAGGCTGAATGGTAAATGGTAAGGTAGATGAAGGCTACAACTGAAAATTACTGAAATAGTCTGGTAGTGTGATGGAGGCTTTTGACATTGATAAACATTCTTTCTGTAAGTGTTCAGGGCTAAACCCCCAAAACCACCCATTTTATACCACTCACTCTCATTGTTGTGAAAATTGAGCCTTCAAAATCAATTTGAAATATAATGAAATTCAATTATTTTCCCAAAGGTAAAGAGAGATGGCTGGATGATTTTACCTAAATACGTCATAAAAAAAGAAAGAAAGAAACTTGCCTGATAGGTTGATACATTTAATTTTTTTCAGTACAAGCTCACTACAGTCACTACTGGTTTTCCAACGTAGAAGATATGAACCTGTAGTATTATGCTATGAATTGTTTTGTTTTTAAATTATGATTTTTTTCAGTTTCTCCTATATCACTGGAAAAAAAAGGCTAAGTGATTCTAAATGGTTAGTTTTATACTAAAAGCTTTTAGATAGACACACGCAGAGCTGAAATGCATTAGTGGATTTCTCATCCAAAACATTAATTGTGCAGTTTATTGAATATAATTGACAATGGTAATAATAACATTAAAACAGACAATTTAACAAAGTAAAGAATGACTTTACAATTCAACTTCATGTTTTTGGAGCTGCAGGGACCCTTTAAAACAAATGTTTCTAGCATTCATTAATAGTGGGCAAATTGTGTTTCCTATTTTTCTAAGTGCTTGGATGACGAAACTGAAAGTAGGTCAAAAGGATTTACCCTGTATTTTATTGTATAAAAAAAGCAGAATGCGTGCTTCATGCTCATGACTGATTAGTCAAAGCAAGCTTAATATGTACTTGAATCATCAGGTACAAGGCAAGAAAGTGGATGAGAAGCAAATACATAGCATAGCATACTAAAGCACATAACGTGCATTCAGTTGTATTCAAAGAACTTATGTGTTTTTTTCCATAGATCAAAAACATTGACTCAGAAGTAAGATTGTGCCTTTCATTTTAAATGTTATTGGTTGTTAATTATTTTTAAACTTTAGATGCATTGTATCTGTCATTTCTACTTTTGTTACCGCTAAATGATCTTGGACATTTTATAGGAAGACCACGTGATTAAATCTTATTTTATATTTTCTGTCAATTGTATTTGTAAAGCACCATTTAGGAATGAAAGAATCCAGAGTAATACTTGCTGATCACAGCACCCGAGAGTCCCATTCTGTTGTGTGTGGATTACTCAAGGATGAAAATATTTCACTATATTTTGAATCATTCCTGCTATGTGTACAAACACCACTTTTTACAATACTGAACCTGAACTTGGAAGGCTATACTAAGTGACTGACCACTTCTAATCACACATATTTGTGATTTTTGATCACATTGGAGTAGCACACCATAGTGGAGCTATTTTTTAATGTTTAGCTAAATACCTAAGAGATTGGATCAGATTACTAATTTAATGAGGGATGTCTTTTACTTGTGAAACATTTAAACTTTTAGGATCTTTGCTACCTCAAAACTTACAACTGTACTGATTTAAAAATACGTCTGGGGTTTTGTGCTTTGGGTACCTTCGCTTGAGCCCGATTGTGATAGGAAATATACGACATATAGTTAAACAGTATAAGATCTGCCATTGTTATTAACTGGACACAATTAAACAATAGAATTATTTTTTAAATTATTAAATTAAGAAAGTACTATGGTGTTGTACCGTGTTAGTCATTATGAATGTGGAGAAAAGCCAAGCAAAATGACACCTTTTATTGGCTAACTAAAAAGATTACAATATGCAAGCTTTCGAGGCAACTCAGGCCCCTTCTTGCCTGAAGAAAGGGCCTGAGTTGCCTCGAAAGCTTGCATATTGTAATCTTTTTAGTTAGCCAATAAAAGGTGTCATTTTGCTTGGCTTTTCTCTCACATTAAGAAATAAATTCTGTCATAAATTAACATAATTCATTATGCAGAATGCAAGTTTTTTTTTAATTATGGAGAATTTGTTTTGTGTTTTTTTTTTTAATTATTTAGAGAAAGTTTAATTTTTCACCATCTTCTGTTTATGTGATGTGCAGTTCACGTGACATGATCGGGAGCTGCTATAAATATGGAGGCTCCATTATCCAGTGTCATCCGTCGTCCATCAAACAAAACCTTCTAGTGTAGTTAGTTTATCTCCAAGTAGGCCTAGTGCTAGGTTTCATTTTGGTTTTGACTTCCTTCTGTCCCCAACTTCTCTTTTGATTTGCCTTTGAGCTTTGTTTGTTGGTTATGGCTTCCATTTCAGTTTAGACCTTTGCCTGTCTGTCACTACATGCCTCCCAGACATAGCATCTCCTGGTCTCCCTGCTTCTCAATAAATGCAAATTATCATACAAGCATTAAAATAATTTATTCAGTAATTAAAATGTT